>NW_013952428.1:2458002-2470222 GCF_001266775.1 Austrofundulus limnaeus | reverse complement strand
CACACACACTGAACGGGACGGGATAGGAGCAGAAGGAGGTTCTTAAAGAGACAGAGGCCAATTTCAAGGCATTTAGAAGAGGAAGTGATGAAAAGAAGATAAGTTTATTTTCTATTTAAACATAAAAACAGCATTTTAATAACAACTAAAGGTGACATAGATACTTTATTATGGTATAGTATTTAAATATATGCCTGAGAAACACATAATATTGGCCCTTTAATTAAAGCAAAATGCCATTGCACCAACTGATTCAAATTTTTTTGGTTCAGTTATTTTATTTTAATGTCATTTTTGAGCATACCCTAAATAAAATGTAACAGCCAATGATCTCTTTGACTGGGCTTTAATGAAAAAGACTCGAGGCATAAAGACACAAATTCACAGTGGCGAGATCCAGAGTCAAAGGGAGGCACATTCTTCCTCCCAGGCATTTCCTATTTCTCCTTCTATCCAAACAAGCCTGTTAAAGCTGCAATTATGGGAAGGAAAGCATGTATTTATAGCCAGGCGAGGATCAACGGCAGAACAACTAGTTGTGTAGCACGGGAGGCAGTTATATTTAACATGCTGTGATGTCAACACGTGGCTGATGCGTTGCCATGGTTCCTCCTCTGAGACAAGGCTGGCACTTTCTTATCGGGCCGGCACAGAAACAGAGAGGTGGTAAGAGGAGGAGACGGGAGAGATAGAGTGGCAGAGTGAAAGGCCAGAAGTTAGGGGAAAGTAAAGATAGTGCTCCTGAAGTTTAAAAAAGGAAACACAAATAGCATTTCAACATAATGGACAGACTGGACTTCATTGGGTTTTTTTTACACACTTGAGGTCATTCACCGACTTTATACCAACTACCTACACAAGCTCACCATCTGCCCACTTTTATCTGCATTTTATTGTTCAGCATAAACTTGATTCAATACTTTTCATTGCCTAAGGGAGAAGCACTTTTGCGACAAACTCTCTACTCCATCAAGCCTGTTCTTCCCTCCCTCTGTCGTTTGAATTTATCTGAGATGCCATCTGCAGTCAGATAAAGGTTAAAGAGGCTTGCTGGCAGCACCTTCAGTCTCCAGCTTGCCCTCAAATAAATAAATAAATAAATAAACTTCAGCCTCCACAGTGATAATCCCTTGCCACATTGCTGCACTATAGATAGCTGAGACTGGAAAATGTGCAAAAAAAAAAAAAATCAAGGTCTACGCTTGAAATCTTTCGTTAGGGAATCGTTCTTTTGAAAACGGGCAGTGAGGATCACTTTTTCTTTAACTGGTTTGAAGTGAAGAAACTAGGCTGCAAAGTGTTGCATAAGGATGTCGGTATAAGATGCACGTGTTGCTGCTGTAGTTTAGAAGAAACTTGTTGGAATATCGCAGGTGGCAAATAACCTGTGCACATTAAAGGTTGTTTTTAAACTCAGTTTGACTTTTTATCTAAATCTATCAGTGGCGGATGCTCATCTTTCAAGGAGGGGAAGCTCAATTTCAGCCTACATCATAAAATGTGTTGGTTTATTTATACGTAAATTCTACATTAAGTGTGTCCGCCTGTAAGTGCTTGTCATCACAAAGCACATACAGGTGGAGGGGCTCGGCAGCACCCACTGGACATAAATTGCGATGGAAGTCAGAAAGAGTGATAGAAGTCAGTCTCCAAACACAAGCAGCTACAAAAAAAAAAAGTCCAACAGAAATAGAAACTCGATTTGTCGCTAATTGTTTTTAACAAAGAAAATGCTGCTAAGAAGATTAGGAAAGTCTCCGGTTCAACTCCAAACAGAAACTAAACTAAAAACTGCTCCCACGGAATCTTTACACTAAATGATAGCTGATTTGCTCATTTCGCTGTGAATCAGAAAGGGATTCAGCCTCTGACAGATCATCCAATCATTATGCAGAAGCTGAGCATCCAGGCCAGCCGAGGCCAGCCCACTGCCCCATTTACAAGTGGTTCCCAAACCTTTCAGCTGTTGACCCAAAAAATACCAGAAGCAGAGAGCTGAGCCCCCAGCTGTTGTCGGCTGATAAATATTGTTAATAAACAAGAGCATATAACATTATTTATGATGTTATTTTTGTCCATAAGCACACTAATCTTATTATTTTGTAACAATAAAGGCAAAAAAAAAGGTTGTTGGTTGTCATTCTTTAGTGTAATCATGGGTGTATTCAGACCAGGAAAGTCCTTTGGTCCAATTGTTTGGTCCGGACCAAAAATGGACTTTTTTTTTTTCGTTTGGTGAGGTTTGCATTGACATTGTGCTTTTTTGCAAATGAACTATAAGTTGTAAATAAAGCCATGAGGCTGACGATCATTGCTCCCATTGGACAAAAAAGGACCGGGGGCGGGACTGAGCCACAGATCCAGAAGAAAACAAGGAAGTCCTGCATGCTGCGGTTCTGATGCGCACATTTTTACTGATAGTACAACTGCARTAGCATTTAAAATGTCAGAAGCAGCTAATTTAATGGTGGTTCTGTGATGATATTCTAATTTTGGAGAGGCGTCAGCAAATGTGTCCCGCAACCCAAAGGAGACAAGGTGCTCTGTGTGTTCTGACCCACAACATGCCGGCAGTAGAGCTGCTAACAGGAGACGACGAAACAGGTATGTTTTCAGTTTATTTAGCTCAGCAATGGCGGCCTGTGAAGTCCAAAAAGGTGTGTGTTTAATGCAGTTGGTTCGGTTAGAGACCGGTCTGTATTCACACCAGAAGCAAACTGAAGCAAACCGAACCAGAGTTCGTTTGGAAGTGGACCGAGACCACCTCAAAAAGCGGATCTCGGTCCAGTTGTTTGATCCGCACCAGAGTTCACATGAGTGTATTCACACCTGCACAAAAGGTCCGGACCAACGCTGGAAACGAACTCTGGTTCGTTTAAAGCGGAGAAAATTATCAGGTCTGAATACGACCTAATTCTGAAAGTATTTTCAGGACCCCACCTTGATGTTTCAGGACCCCACTGTGGGTCCCGACCCCAACTTTGGGAACCACTGCCATAGACCCCCAGAGACGCTCAGCGTCCGATGGGTGGGACAAAGCCAGCATTTATCCAATTACTTGTCTCGTATCGCAGCACTCTTTGCTTCAATACCCGTCTCCTTTGCTTTGCTATTGAACTCTGGAAGCTCAGCATCCACTCTGTGAAGCTGCGGGAATGAGAGAGAGGAAAGCCGCATCGTTGCCAGTGATAAGAAGCGGATTCTGAACAAAAGTTGAGCGCGTTGTAGCGCATATTTAGTCAATGACATGTACACACAACAGTATATATTTGATCACTTATATTTTTGACATTTTAGGGGAAGCTGAGCTTCTCTTGCAGTCWTAGAGCAATCGCCTCTGATCTATACCTGCTTATTTCTTTTCTAGGGTCACGGGGGTCACTTGAGCCCATATCCAGCAGTCACAGTCCGAGGGGCACGGTACCCTGGACAGGTCACAAGTCCATCACAGTCATCATCTATTTCTTTATACTCCAAATCAAAAAGGGTGAAGAACATCTGGATTACTCAACATTTTAAACTGTCTTTCAAGGAATTAATCATGTCAAACTTCATAATTAAATAAATCCAATAAAAAAACTGTGCTAAAAGCTTAGAATGAATTAAAAACCTGCCTTTTTATTCTCGTTTCTTATTTTTAAAACCATTTAGCAAGCACTGTCTGTGCAGAGTAAAGGGTGATGATGTGATGCACACGGGCGAGTTTCCCAATTCAAATGCAGACCTGGCTACAGGAACGATTTCAAGCCATTAGCTGCCTTCAAGCTAAACTGGGGCAACAAACCATTAAAAAGTTGCTCTGCCAGAACGGACCGTGCGTAAGTCACTCAACACATCAAACAGGTGCTGAGACTCGTGTTGTGGCTTCACATCTATTCTGCAATGTTGCTGTGACAGAGCTGACACTGCCAGCTAAGCCTGCGTTATCTGCAACAGCACAGAGRGCTGGGTGAATTTAGCTGAAGTTGGCAATAAAGTAAAGTGTGGGGGAGAGTACGATTCAGAGGAACTAGGTAAGGAATGAAACGTGGGGAAAAAAGGCACTAACTAGTTTTAGCAGTGAGACGCTAGAGAGGATGTGAGATGTCAGACCAGTGGGAGGAGATGAATCATTTACCTCTGAAATATTACCAAACTGTGAATACTGTACTGCATTTAATTAAAAGTACATTAAGTTTAGTTTCAACTGTAATGTCCCACATAATTTGCAGCTTGGTCTTGGAAAAATCTTCAATTCACACTAAAACGTAATGCTTTTGTGTCTTAGGGAGATTTATGTAAGTGAAGAGTACAAAAGAGGTGTATAATAAAGTACATTTAAAATTTGTTAGTATTTAAGGAATTCAAGTATTTGTTTTCCGATCATAACTTTTATTTTTATTTTGTCACATTCAAAACATAAAAATTATACTTTTTTGTTGCTGTCATTTTTAGTTTGTTAACGTTGTTGTTAATTTCAAGGCTCTTCCAATAAGACAAGTAAAACAGAATTTAAATCTTTCCAGAAGTGTAAGAGCCATTTTAGATTGAATGTGAACATTTAAACGTAGATTTACATCCCTTTTGTGCCATTTAGCACAGTTAAACAACCATTAAGCTAAAGTTTATACATGTTGAATGGATTGGATAATGCACAGAAGAACCGGTCAAATTTGGGAGAAGCTTGTTCAAATGGCTGARAGCAACTTCCCTAAATTTGCTGACTTTTCCAACGGTCTTTAAAAAAAAAAACAGCATAGTAATATAATAGTTTTTTGAAATGGTATAAAAATAATAGAATAGCATATACCATGCTTTTGCAAAAACCTATATACCGGTACTGTATTTCAAAGCTTTGGTACCAAACTGAGCTGCAGTTTTTGGTTAAAGCTTGATATTCAGCATCTAGCACAATTATTATATAACATGTCTTGCAAAGACATAAAATTAATTTTACTTAAAGGCTTATGGTTTTTTACATAGGTGTAGTAATGTATTTTAATGCATACAAGATGTTCTAAAAACTGCATAATTTTTATGATTTTCCTGAACCAAGTTCTTCAACTAATCAAGTCTGTAAAGACTATTATAAAGGCTAACTTTGGATTTTCTTTTTAGCAGAAGTGCTGAGCTAAACCACTTTAATTCTGAAGCTCCCACTTTTTGCTTGGTGAAACAGAAGCACTGATTAGAGCGTCAGTGATCAGTTTTGGTGGTGATAAAGAAGTAAATAAGCATAAACTGTATTAACAAACAGCTAACTTTCTCTCTCCCTCTCTCACAAACACAATCAAGCACTCAAACTTCAGTCCAGCAGTAGGTGGTATAATGAGGTTCAGTTAGAAATCATTTTTGCATAAACAAAAATATTATTGTTACTAAATATTGCAAAACAATATTTCAATCCCTATATATAGATGAACACTGTGCCTAACAGTTTGAACACAACACACTGCTTGAGTTCTTTGCCTAAAACTCTGACTATAAATGATGTAACCCTGTTAGCAAAATATCTCAAACCACTGAACAACTTTAATGGAATTCTCAAAATAGTTATTGACCATCCATTTATAGCTGATTAACTTTTGGAGTCTACCCTATTAAAGATGGCCACCACAGTTAACCACCATCAGCCTACAGAAAGCTATAACTCACAGAATTTTTCTGACATTGATGTAAATTTTGGTGCGGTCGTAGCTGAGAGTCAGTCACAAAACATACTTGCACCAACAGACTCAGCAAGGTTATTGTCAAGATTTGAACAATAGGGCTAAATCTTTACATTTTCAATGTAARATATTAGCTGAAAACTATGGCATGAAAGGTTTTTCTTCCTGTAGTCTTTATTTTTCTGTGGTAACAGTTGCAGTCATGCTAAAAAAAAGCTCCACTTCAGCGCTTGAATTTAATCTCAGCACTAAATTTCAAGCCATGTACCCATAATTTACGAGCCTCTTTTAAACTGTGTGACAACACGTGAGTGTATTTTTGAACAAGCTGTGTTGAGAGGGAAAGCATTTGACAGAAATAACAAAAACATACAAGAGAAAACATGACGCGAGACTAAACTTTGAGTGCTTGCTAATCAGTCGTTAAGTTTGCTAATAAATCAGAGCAGAGGAATGGCGGGTGAATGGATGCTGGAGGAGAGCAGACACTGGGAGTGATTCACATCTATTTTCCACCAGCAGGCAAATGAATCGCGTAGTCGAAAGAGAGAGAGAGAGAGAGAGAAGAAAAAAAAGATGTAATCTCAAAATAGTCCCCCCTCACTATTATGCATGCATGTGTGGCTTTTTCTCCCTGTGAGACAAAGGGCACACATCAAGGGCATTTTATTACCAGGCACGTGAGTCCCGTGTGCTGTTGTACAGAAATAGATCATAAGTCTTCTCCACTGGAGCTCTGCCTCATCAAAGTGAATCTATTCCACATAAATGCTGAGCCATAAATAAAATGCTGTGCTCAGTTGAGAAATGGAAATCGGGTGTGGGGGGATGGGGTGTGTGTGAATGAAGGAGGCTGAGTGACAGCAGCCCAAAGGATCTATTTAAGGAAGTTCATGAATAAGCCAGTAATGTATTCACTTGAATGACTTTGCTATCCAGTGACCTTTGGACTAATGATGCACCCAAACGGGGAGGCTGAAAAATAAACAGGCAACGTTAAAAGTATCCCATCTAAGTAATATTAGGAGGACGCAGTGATGCCCAACAGTGGAAAGGAGATAATTGAGCATGACTCAAATGTAATTAGTATAACAGTCTGATTAAAAGAGACCCTGCATGCGAGTGAGGAAGTGTGGAAACAATCAGCTAGGTGTGTGAACGATAATTGGGGGGTTAGTTATCGAGCTCTGAGGTATCAGGGAACCAAATGTGTCACTTTTAAAACAGTAGTCTAAGTTATGGGATAATTAAGCTGATGAGCTGACATTTAGAGCCATGAGACAAGGGTGTGGTGTGGCGCTCGGGGTGGGGTAGAGAAGGAAAAATAAGATGTAATTACTTTGGATGGTACAGAGAAGTAAAATGAGTGGGATTAGGGGAATGAGGTCATAGTGGTAATACTGGTGTCATAGCTTTCCTGGGGTATGAATATAATGAAGCGCACAGATAAAAGTTMATTTAACAGTAGCTTTAAACACTCTATGCATCAGTATTTATGAGTTCTGGATTATTACAGGTACAACTGCCACAATGAAGTAAAAGGATTCAAAGGGGACTACATATTTATGTATCCTTATGGAGCATTAAAGAGGCTGTAAAAGTGACAAATCTCAGGACCCAGTGTGTGATGAGCATGATAGATGTGCATGCTGTGAAATAAATATGGAATATGCAAATAAATCTGCATGAGCTCAAACAAAATCCCATTTCCTTTTAATCTTTTTTTTGGTTTGTTTTTCAATTATATCCTTAATCTGACATGYGCACAGCATCATGCCTGTTTTAAAGTGTTTTGTCTGGTGTAGTTTCTTTTATWCCTTGCAGAGATCCAAATAAAACGGTTCTATTTCAAGTCCTCAATTTATCAATTTAAAGTTTTGTAAAGTCAGAGCAATCCCTTTGTTTTTGAGTTTGTCCACTTTCTTTAGAGGTGCACTGGCAGAAAGCAGAAAACACAGAATGATGCATTTTCAAGATTTCCCTCGTCTGCCACCAAGTTCTTCTATTTTTCACAAGTGTTTTCAAATTTCTCATGACAAATCCAATGAAWCCTTCATTTTTCCTCATTGCATTTCTTTTTGCCCCCCCCCGGGCTCAAAATCCACGACAGCATCTGTAAGCTGGGTCCTGCTGGCTTCAACTCCCAAAAACAAAAGAAAAGGCGTGGGGGGAGCGGTATTAAAAGTTGTGAGAAATACCAGCAGAAGTCACTGAAGCGRCAGAGCATCCGAACACGTGTGCAAGAAATGCATAAACAAAAAGTTCAGCATGATCCTAAACAAGGCAAAGAGAGACATTATTATTTGAGTTACCGTGGCAGGCTCCCACCTTTCTAATCTCATCACTCAGGTTCAACATGAAGAGAAACTTTTACCATCATTTTTACATATTTTACCTTCCTGCCTCAGTACATGACCAACTTCACTTGATAAATTTGCATCTTTGGAGGAAAACATGTTTAGATGTGACATACACAGGGTTATGCAGAGTATGCGTTATCCTCGAAGGGGCAGCGCAACGTGACTATAATCAAATGTGAAAACCGCATTAAGTCGCAAACCACCCACAATCTTTGCAAACTTGCGTCAGGATCACGAGAGAGGCACACAGAACACGCATGAACAAGCTTATAAATGCATTCAGGCTTACAACCACTCTGCCTTCTCCTGCTGAATTTAAGAAAAAGCAGCATTTAAGGAAAGTTATGTAATCCTGCTTAACATGATACAACTTAATACTGCTTCCGTTTCAGATAAACCAGATATTTTACCTCWGTATATAAACTTAATTTACTTTAATCAGTCTGTAGTCCCAAACTGGGAGGCAATGGGGCCTCATTTTCTCATTCATCAGACAGAAAATAGATAATCTCTGAGCTTTTTGGTGACACTGCAGCATATAATCCTGTTCAGGCAATGCAGCAGCACAAAGCTAAATTCACTGAGCTAAAATTTGACAAGAAAAAAACTGAGGTTCAATGAAATGTTGGGACGAAGATTACTGTCCACATTTATGGAAAATCTCTTTGACGAAGATGCTACTCTTGAATATTTAATTGAAAGCTTTAGACAAATAGATAACTTAGACAATTAAATCATTTTGATGGTGACTCAAGATCTTAACATTAAGCTCTACCTTCTACCATGCGTCCAAATGTTATGTCACCAAATTTAAAGCGACAAGAACAGTTGCTTGAGAAAATTGAGTGTGTGATATCCTGTTTTCTTTCTCACATCCTGTCCCCCCCCTCCCCCCACCACCAGCACAACGCTCACCCGGCTCTCCGCTGTATCCTACCTCTACACTCATGAAGGGTGAAGTAGATGCAGACGCTGGGTAGGAGGTGGATGTGAGAACTGAGCACAGTCGGAACCAATTTTTATCATCTTCYCCTGCCGTCCCACTGACAGGCCTCTCATTTCCAAACCGTTTGCAATCTCCACCACACATCCATCCGCGCATTATACAGGCTCCTTTTAAAGTGTAATCTGTTACGGATTACTGACCGCCCGCTTGAGATTTGACCCAGCAATATAATCCTTTGTGTTGATCTAACATAATCTGATTTTTCTCAATTACTTTGTCTCCAAAGTACATGGAATATATTGCTAAATGAACAATTTGGCATTTTTATTAGCATTGTTATTTAACTTCACTAAGATGTAACCTTCAGAGAGAGAAATTTGTAAAAGTTAGTTAAAAATAATTAGATTCTAAGTGATCCTTTTTCAGCTGTACATGCTGTGTGTTATTCATCTTACCTTTACACGCTCTCACAGCACAACCACCCACTGTTCCTCTCCTTTAGTGATGGTTTTATCATCCTTCCTGCACTCCAGGAGTYGTCTTGAGTTTGCTCTCCACTGCGTCTCCTCTCTGACCGCCTGAGGATCTGAAACGCTGCTCTTCATCTCCCTGGGTTTCAGCTGAATCACAGGAAGACAGGGCAATCTTATCACAATCACTTGATGGCCCATACAAGACTCGAGCACAATAAAGATACCTTTCGAAAAGGTTTGACGGAACTCAGTGGGATTCTGTGGTATCTGGGGGGTAAAAAAATTAATAAAAATATCAAATAAACGTGACATCATAATACGCCACATGTGTGCCAGAATCTTTTCATCCTGCACTCCAACAAGTTTGCAACAAGTCATTCTGGATCAGACTCTGATTACAATTTGGTGAAACATCAAATCTATTTTACATTATGATGAGCCTGAGGGTAACAATGTGTGTATTTTTATCGATTGTGTCACTTTACTTTTCTAACAGGACAATGAGTTATGACAGCTGTGTGYGACCACAACAAAACCCTTGCAAATCCTGACTATAAAATAGAAATATGTTACTGATATTTTTATTCGGCTACAAGCAGAAATCAAGCAATAATAAGGTATTTCATGGCAGCACTGCTACAGAGCAAACCCTAAACGGCGGCGACAACGCATTGGTTTGTCAGCTGTCATTTCAAAAGCTGTCACAAAAACCCTTTAAGTTAAGAGGAAGTTTGAATCCCATTTAAGTTAGCAAGCCCTCCATTGTGACGTGTTTGCAGCCTCCGGTAGTTCTTCGGATTTAATCATAAATAAAATGACCTGAATACCAAGAGAAAATCTGTTTGAAGCCTACACTTCATCTATGGGGTGCCTCTCGTTTGTAATGAACCAATTTACAGGAGCCAACAAGATAAAGAGATGATGCAAATAAATCTTACTGGGTGCTGAAGTTTCAGCTAACATCTAAAAAAAGAAAAAGAAAGAAAGAAAAATCAGCAGCAGAGCTCTGCGGCTTCACAATTTTTTGATTGCAAAGATATTGATGACCTTCCCGACTCTACAATCTATTGATCGGATCTTAAAACCAATCTTAGGCCAGATGGGAGTGGAACAGTGCCCTCATAATGCAATAGAGACTGCATGTCTCTCATTTGTCATGCTAACCAGACTTATGAGTTAAATATAGACTCTTCCGGTTTAGCAGAGGAGGGTTTTAAGGTCTATTTTTACCATTCAGGGCTGCACATGCAAGCTTTCCTTATAGTGTCAAAGCAGATGAGGACATTTCAGGAAAGTTGACAATCATTTACRGTACTGCAAAATACCCCAAGGATCTAACCCAATGCATTCATGTAAATGATAGTTTTTTTGTTGACTTTGTAAGTATTTTTAAATAGGTATGTCAGTCACATGAACAAAGAAGTCATTATACTATTATAACATCAACCATGTTAATACAAACTGCAGCAAAGAAAAAAAGCAAATATAATTTAATGCAAATTTAGAGCGAGACAATACATTGAACTTCAAGGCTGTGAAAGGCCTCTTAAAAAAAGCCGTAGGAAAAAATAAATAATTCTAATATTTTCTACATTTGTTCCAATCAACCAACAGTCAATACCAGGGAAGGGAGTGAAAATGGACCGCACAAAAGAGAAGTGCAGCAAACGTCAAGTTGTAGAAAGAGAAAATAATCTATAAAGATGAGAAATTACTGTTTTGCAACAGTACATATAAAAACATCTTTGTCTCCTTCAGTTGACAGCTTCACACAGCAGCGCTGCAGACATCCAATAAAAACACTTGCTGACGTTCAGCTTCATACCAATGCTAGGTCGGTTACTATCCGCCTGTCTGCTTTTCCAATGTTTTGTTGCAGCAAAGCACCATCATTTCTGTTGTGTTTGTAATAACACATATGTTTTAATTCATATTATCATTAACAACATGCTGAAACAGCTTGACTTCATAAGTGTGTATATTATCGCCCAAAGCTCTTATCTTCTGCTCTCCTGCTAAAACTACATTATATGGCATTGATTGGTTTTTCAAGGCCTAATATCCATAATTGTTATCTTTATGTTTTAAAAGTTCTATGCCATAAATGGATTGCTACAGAATTTACCTCACAAGATACAAGTGTGGTATTTTCACATTTGCAGAAAATGACATAAGGGCACAATCTTAAAGACTTAAATGGGATTTAAAACCCAGAGCTGCATACAAAATAAATAGATCTAATCGCTGCAAAGACTAGTTTCCAAATCCACAAGTAGATTTCTGCAGAGAACTTTCAGCAAAATGAACTGACAGGACAACAACAACCAATTAGAGTGAAGCTGATAAGAATAGCAAGATCAACCATCAACACCCGGTGACAGGTGCAGCAGTGAGGACATCACCCTTCAACATAGCCCACCTACCTACAGGCACACACACACATTCACACACACACGGATATTTATGTACACACACAAACACACTGGGGCTCAGGTGGTTCTCAGACTTGCTTACACACTTGCCATGTGCCATGTGTCTGGCTGTCTTCCCTGCCAGCAGCATGCACACACAGGCAACAGAGCACAAAAGCACACACACTCATGCAGCCTGAAGCCAGGTTTCAGAGCCCGCATGAACACACACACACATGCAGGAAAACCTTACACACACTCACACTATTATCCTCTGGCCTTGAATGCCAAAATGAGTACAGGCAGGCGGGACATACGTGTGTGTGTGTGTGTGTGTGTGTGTGTGTGTGTGTGTGTGTGTGTGTGTGTGTGTGTGTGTGTG
>NW_013952428.1:2445793-2457688 GCF_001266775.1 Austrofundulus limnaeus | reverse complement strand
GTGTGTGTGTGTGTGTGTGTGTGTGTGTGTGTGTGTGTGTGTGTATGCCTGTGTGTGTGTGTCGACAGACGATATGCTTAAAACTGACACCATCCACACTCGCCCAGTGACAGCAGGTTTCAACATAAGGCCCAGATCTTTGTGAACTTAGAGGGTACRCAGACGATTGGGAACAAAACAATTTGTCATGTCACCGTTTCACACAAAGCAGTAGCATCAGTTAAAAAAAACAACTTAAAGTCTGTGTTGTACGTGCAACTTATTATATGCCGCTCAGACAGTGGGGCAATTTTTTTTTAGTTTGGAATTTAATGCATGTTGTAACACAATGTTGCTAAATTAGTTATTTATTAAAAAATATATAGAGAATTGATTATGATCTCAGTTCACAAACATAAAATAAAATAAATAAATAAGTTCACACCAATAAAAACCATGAGTCACGTATTGCAAGAGTTGTACATTTCSACTACAGACCTATTCATAGACTGTAAAAAGTGAAGTCAATCAATCATATTCAATCCAATCCAATGTGTCTGTTTAAGTGTATGAATTAGAATTTAGAAAATCAAAATCTTATGAGTGTCCCCGGTTTCATTAGATTAAGTGCATTTCATAATCATGGCTGGTGAAATAATTAATTTAAACTAAAGTAGCAACGGGATTTAGTGGCCTCTTTTACCTCTGCCTTTTTTAAATTTAATTATTTATTTTAAAAAAAGAGACAGGCTGCTACTTGCCTTACACACATCCATTTCAGTAGCTATTACATAACCAGAAAACCACTTCACCCTTTGGTTTCACGAAGCCTGCCAGGAACTGTGGCACATAAAAAAGATGGGAACAACAAGTTTTTGACTCTATTAAGTCTTGCTCGATGAAACTGAATTATTTCCCGAGATGCATCGTAGTGAGTTTGATGGGCGATGCTTTTCTTTCACGTGTGTGCTGCCAAGATGTGACGTCCTCTGCATTGTTCAGCAATAATGGTCACGTTAGCCAAGTCAGTAGCTACAGGTAGCCGAGGATCTGACGCGTTCGTTTTCCTGGGCATGATGAGCATCGGAAGGGAGGGKTGCCTCCATGTTGACAATACCTACTGTCAGGGTGCCAGGCTCTTTAGTTTGAGCTCTGTTCTTGTACTCTGGGTGTGCGTCTCCACCGAGAACTTCCCCGTTCTACTTTAAATCTAATGTAACTGATTCTCACATCTTTGAYGAGAGTTTCAAGACTCTGTGAGTTTTTAATGTAAATAAATTAGGGCTGTGAAATCAATCGAGTTAACTTTGATTAATTTTAGTGCTGCATGGGCATGGATTAAAAATTTTTAATCGCGATTAATATTTACAATCACTTTACTATGGCTGATGTAGGTTTATATATTGCAATGCACTCAGTGCATGYCAGGTCATGTTTGTAAATGAGAAGTGGTTCTCAAATAGTTTACCTGATAAATAAAGGTTAAATAAATAAAATAAATTTAAAAACTCCATTATGTACAGTTTTTTTTCTTTTTGTCTTCTTATGGTTAATTTTGTTTTATTTATGTTTTGCTAACAACTGTGACCTTAGTATGTATCTTTCATTCCTCATGTAGTACTCATTTGGAATGAAAATCCTTGAATTCTTGATTTAACCTCATTATTCTGCACAAAATTTAACTGATTCAAATATGTTTTGGGCATTTTTAGGTCCTGATTTTTGTCATTTTTTTGCAATTGAGGTGATATTTTCATGATTTATTATTGTATGTATTTCTTAAGCACCATTTTTTCTAAAAAAAGACATTAATTAATAACTCAAGTAATTTATKTTACCARTATGCAATAAAGCTTTATATTAAGTTTAAGATTAATCATGATTAATTCACAGCTACCTTGGAATTAATACATTAAAAAWTTTAATCATTTGACAGCCCTAAAATAAATAAAAGGGTAAAGTCAACTAGAAGAGCATTGCATTGAGTAAAGGAAAAAAATACACTTCAGATCTTGTGAGAAAAGTTAAGGAGAGTCATAGCTGACCTACACTACAGGAAATGTGGAGAATGACTGTGCTATCCGATTTGACATGTTTTTATTCCCTGTTAGACATGAGACACTGCAAAATACYGAGTTTACTTAATGTGGATGGAATTAATATTAGTATGTCGAACACTGGTACACAGATACAGGTATGTTATGTCCTTTGGGTTGTTTAGGCAAAAGACCACTGACCTGCTGGAAGTTGTGTGCTTCCTGCTGGAGAAATTAAACCATGCTTCATGGCTATAAGYAGCTAATGCATCTGAAAAGAACCCAGACTTGCTTGGTGTATCCCAAAAAACTATCCGGTGCCACTTCTCGTCCTGTTTGTACACAAAGAGTACACACTTTGTTTTTCACCCCTGCAGGTCATAACTTTATTAAACTCTGGTGTGAAAACTATTTACAGCTCAGTCTGACCACTCATGCATTCAGCACACCAACACATCCAGATGGAACATAAACTCAAGACAATAGTTCCTATTATTACATCCGGTACCTGCTCGAACTTCTAAACCAGTGTTTCCCAACTCCTGGTCCTCAAGGCACACTGCCCTGCTTGTTTCWGAAGTTTCTCTGCTTTAACACCTGAYTCAGAYGATTGCAGTTCAACAAATAATTAGTTATCAATTGAAACCAGCTGTGATGAAGCAGGGAAGCATCTAAAACATGCAGGACAGTGTGCCTTGAGGACCAGAGTGGAAAACCACTGTCCGGGACACTCAAGGAGTACTCCTTTCCACCTCTTTTCTCGTAATTATGAGATCAGAAGTTTTGTAATAAAATAAAATAAAAGGCTTAAATTAATCATGGCCACCACACATATCTGAATGCCAGTAAATTAATAAGGGCAGCACAGTAATAGGTGCAGCGTTCAACTCTCAATGTTTAAGAGCACATTAAGAGGTCAGAATAATACCTCTAATCTTGTGTTATCCAATCAGATATATTTTGTTAACATTAAAAAAACGTTGGCTATAAACTTCTGAAAAGTTCTCATGCAGTCAATGTTAGACTTTTACATTTTGATTATAAATATTTGTTATAATAGGATATAAAGTCCTAGCTAGCATGAGTATGATCTATTAAGTTAGTGTGAAAGCTTATCAACCAGCTTTAAAAGCTTCAGTCTAGCTTTTAAAGCCTTGATGCAATGTCTAACATTTTTCTTATCTTATGCAAAATGCTCTATAAGAATATACTACAGTCAAATAATGGTGTGTTGTGTAGGTGGATCAGATGTTACAAGACATTCAGGGTCAAACAAGCAATTTGGTTCACTTTATTATCATCATTGCTGTCCTTTTCAATAACATATTTAATCTTTAGAATATATAGGACCTTTGTGTAGAATTGTAGATAAATATCAAAGATTAAATCTCATCTTTGATTGGTTCGATCCAACTTTTTTGACGGCAGAAACTCTGACAGCAAAACAAACAGGAACAAAGGGGTAACAGGTAGAAAAAGACAAAAAGGTTGATCTATTTCAGGAACGATAATCTGTCAAGAACCCACGATGATAGAGACGCCACGTGTGCCTTCACATGTCACCATGACACTGAAGGCAAAAAGCAGTGAACTCGGTGGTGGGGATGAGCTAGAAAGAGAAATAGATCAGAGCAATCAATGGATGCAGGAGCTTTCTTGGCATGGACTCGCTTCACACACCTGCAGTACACATCATGGGGCGAGTCAAGTGTGAATGAGTCGGTGTGTTTGTGTAAGACAGGCACAGTGGGTGCACTGTATGTGCAAATCCTCCGTATATGGGCTGCATTTCAATAAATGCATGGCTATACCGTACACGTAGGAGTGTTTCTGTGCATTGGGGAGTTTGGATCGTTTGACATTAAAGGAAAGGCAGGGGATAGGTGGTGGGTGGTCCGCGGTCAATGTGTGTGACAGATGAACCGTGAACCTTTGGTATTCTTACATCAAGAACATCTAACTGGGGCCTGGAGAGAGTAAATGCTAAGAATAAAATGTGGAACGACTCCCCTGATGGATGGTCTGTGAAGAAAATGGAGCAAACGAACACAGACAGTGACATTCAACAGAGTGCGACTTTGACGAGGTGACGATTGCCAGTCCTGAGCGTTCCTCAGAAGCTCCTCCTTCACTGATGTGTTCTGACTTTAGAAGCAAAAATCTTTGAAGCCAATCACAGACGAATAGCAAGAAACTAACACATTTGCATGCAGAGTCTTAAAATACTGAATGCATAAAAACTTTTCAGAGTTTTAATAGGTTACTGCGGAGACAACCTAAGGTAAGAAGTGAACTGATTTTGTGGGACCACAATGAATGAAAACTTATCACAGTCCTATTAGTTATATAAAAATATCTGCAGGATAGCAAAAATAAAAATTTCTGGATATTTTGAGTTGTCCTCAAGTGTGTAACTGTTGTATTTTTGAACCCTCCACTGCTCTGTGTCCTGTTAACATAAAAAGAGCAAATATAGTCAGTATCTGTTTATATTCTCTCATGTTACCTTTTGACAATCCTCTTCCTGAGCTTTACTTAGCCCAGAAAGCACAGAGCAAATCCAACACAATGAACTCAATCCAATCCTGCTAAACAGCCCTGTCATTACCCTCTAAAAATACAAACACATGCTGCTCATCTGCATATGGTAATAAGGGAAATGATAAAAGAGTAAAATTAGAGGTAAGTGCTTGTTGCCAAATGTTCTTGTCAGTGGGATTTTGTCATCTCACTCTGAGCTGAAACAGCCCTCTTTTGTGTGGATCTCCCACAGGAAGTAAGCCCCCAGACTACACATTCAATCTCAAATGATTTACGCAATTGTGTAAGTGTGTGCATGTCTGGAATACTGCATTTGTATCTGTAATTGCCTTTAAAGACAAAGTAAAACGTTCCCCCAGAGAGGCATTTTGATTCCAACAGAAAACATGAAAAATTCAATTAAATCCACATTAAAGCATAGTAAAGAACATTAGATTTATTTAAAAGCTGGCTTGTGAGAACAAAATACTATACTTGAATGAGCCATATGGAATTTAAAGGCAGTAAACAAAATGGCTATTCTTTTTTTTCTAATTCTACTATGGGGAAAAATATTTAAAAGTCAAGTTTTGAAGTCTTCAGCAGGTCCTAAAAATATAAGTTCATGTGATAAGACGTTTAGAGATGTGACAAGCTCTAATGAGTTCAAACATAAGTAGTCCATGTTTTTAATGTTAGGTTTGGATTAGCCAAAGATACAGCAAATAAATACAGTAAATATTTTGTGTTTCTCATCCAGGGCCCCAACTCCCAGCTCCCTCGCTGTATTTTAACTCTGGCTGGAACTACACAATATCTCTTTCATCAACTCTTTACCTGCCAACTCCTCCAAAAGCATGGTAGATGTTCAGTTAGTCTGAGACGTGTCAGCAAACCACATCAATTACATCTATGAAGTGTTCACACATCTCAGATCTGCCTTAAGTCTGAACCACTGCTTTACAAACTCCTGCTTTTTTTTACAACACAAAAACATAAGAAAATAAATAAAAAAAAGATAAAAATCAATGATTTAGGCTCAGGAGCACAAGTCGTGATATGTCTTTTGATGAATTTGGGGCAGTAAATCATGCCAGATGCATTTATTCTAACCAGGTTTTAGTCTGACCCCTGGCATTCAAAGTGTGATTGAAAGCCATTTCAGTAATAATGACTGAGCAGCACATTATTCCTGACTCTCTGGAGAGCATTCGCTTTCTCTTTGTCGATGAAAAGATGCTACCTTGGCAAATAATAAAGCGAGCTGCTTTTTTAGACTCTGCTGTCGTCACTTGATTATGCAATTCCTTTTTCAATTGAGGTTTTTGTAAAGCAGCAACCCAAATGTTAACGCATTCACTCTTCTTTTAATGAAATGCAGAAATTGTTTATTCACAGTTTGACTCATCTAAGTGGTGAACTCAAGTAACTATGCCTGTGTTACAACATACCAATTTATTTTTTCAAGTGTAATTAGTAATGCATTAACATTGAGCTTCTGCAAACATATTTTTAAATTATTTGTATGATGTGCTAAAAACAATATATTCTACAAACATCACAGCTTTGAAGTGATTATTTCAAGTCTAAAAGATGGTCATTTATTAATGCAGCACGTGATGGAGGATGGTTCTTGTAAAGGCTGAGAGATGAGTGCTCAAAGGTTTTGGATGTTATTGGTAAAAACAGTCATTAACTGAAACAGCTGTGTAGGAGTTTTAAAAACTCTGATAACAAGGTGAGGTTGTGAAAGACCATTGATTCCACACCAGGACCAGACTGAGCACAGAAACAAGATATCAGGTACACAACATTCAACAGTATACAACACATCAGGCACATGTTTGAAAGCAGACTGGGGTTTTGTTCAAGCTCGTTTGAAAAAAGCATATAAATTATGRCCCAAAGGTGCAACAGCTGGCTAAGGAAACCTGATGCAGCTGATGATAGAGGTATGCTTATTTCCTATAGAAATAACTGTAATCTGTTCAGAAACCTGAACAAATKAGGTACTTTTTCAGTTATTTAGCTCTTGAAAAGCACATTTTGTTTGTGAAAGATCTGAAAACTGTATAAATGAACGTTTGCAGCATAGTTGCATCTTTGCAAATTTGGAACTGCATTTATAGACGGGGATTTGGCTCAGTCATGTCACAATGGTGAGAAATACAAGCAGGTCATCATTTACTGCATTCAGGGAGGTATCTCACCGGTCCCAAGTTTACTCTGCAGCAGGACAAAAACTCCACTTATTCAGTAAATTTAATTAATCTTGAGTATAAAGAAGTATWAAGAAGAGTCCTGTGGGTAACTATGACTTGCACAGAACTCTGATCCCAACATTTTCAAAAGYCTGAAATTATACAAAGAGACCAGGGAATGTAAGTCGGCTTCCATCCACAGATCTGTTGGTTGTTCAAAATGTTGAAACAATTAGTATCTCCTTCCATAAACCAATTGCAAAAACTGCTGCTTTTCAAAGGATGAYCTGAACAAATATTTACAGTTAAGGTTTTTCTTCTGTTCATTCACTTTTTATTGTTAGTTGATATATATTTATTCATTTCAAGCATCGATTTTACAGCTTTGACCCTACATCTGTAGAAAGTTTGTGCGCAGTAGGCTATTTTAATTCATACATGTAGAATGAAACTATAATTCTATTTAAAGACAAGAAATATTTACCAGGCAATATTTAACAGAACTTTTGGAGTCACCTGGTTCTATTCATAACATCGAACCGAGCAAAATACAAAGTACAAACTGAAAATGTTTGCTTTTCCACCTGCATTGATTTMGTGATAATAACAGCACAAAATGTGAAATGGGTTTTCACAGATACACTGAAAWCAGGCTAAACTTGCTGCATGTGATTATCCTAATCTAAAGATTTTCCTATAGGTCATTTTGATCGAATCAACTCTGACGCCACTGACGATCACAAGATACTAAGCAACAATGTAAAAATAGAAATGCTGCATTCCAAAAAAATTGCTGCAGAGGGCCATTTCAATAAGTGTACTGTTTCCATAGCAACAGTACCACTCAAAGTGGCATGGCATGGCACTGACTGACAGCTGCATACACCCAAGTATGTGATTAAGTATCATTAAGATAACAATATTTTCTAGATGGATTGATTTCATCAGTGATAATAAGTTGGCATTGTTTTCTGTAATCAAGCTGACAAAGAAAAGCACACATAAGAGCTTTTTGTGCGGTTGCGCACTCTGCTCAGGGTGTAAAAAAAGTGTAATAGCGGTTACATCAAAAGCAGCATAAGCCACRCGTTCACCTCTAAATATTCATTTAGTCTAATGGTCTTTAGCTACAACCCCGCACAGAGAAACCATATGGACCATCAGCCCCCTACTGATGGCCACATGGTGACTTCAGACTGAGGAAGCCTTTCAACAACAACATCAGCAACATCGTCTGTTGTACTAATAAACACTGCACTTCAATAAAACGCAAATTAAAGGAAAAGGCAATTTACCCAACACTTTCATTACGCAGAACTCAATTTGCATAACAAAGAGACACATTTGATTACACATAAACTTAATGCACTTAAAAAATACATGAAAAACAAAATGGTTAAGGATAGTTTAAAACAAACCATCAGACACAATGGAATACATTTTACAGGGTAATATTTAAACCATTTTTTCTTGTCTTGTTATAGGAAAATTGCAACACAATCATGTTTGAGAAGTAGTTAAATAATTCGATCACGCATTGTATTTAGCAGATAAATTCCWTATGAAACAAATGTGAAGTACTTTTATCTTTTAGCAAGACTTATGTTCATTTRTGACTGATCACGGCCATACAGGGAGATTTGTAAGCACTTTATTGGATGTTCTATTGAACTGTATTGCTGGAGTTATTTATTTGTGTTTTTCATTTCACATAGTCTGTTTGAACAAATACTTTGTCAGTTACTTTAGAGGAAGATCCAACAGGAAACTTTAAATTAAATTTCATATTCAAAGCAATTTATGTTCTTTAAGTGCAAAAATGCAATCAGGATTATTGGAAATGACACTTTGAGTTCGGAAAAGTTACAATATTGAGCAAAATAAATGTGATTATGATTTTTCCATAATTTAGTAGTCTATGCATKGAGTAATTCTTGCTGTAAATTATTTTATTTTTTAACCAATTTTTGTTTCAGTGCCATTGAAAACCTTCATCACAAAATTCAACTTATAACTCTTTGATTTTTGGCTTATTAATTATGTTACAAAGACATAAGAAGCTGATWTGCAACGAGTTGTGACAAAGTCCTTTTACAGAAACAGAGCCTTTTATGACTAAGTTGCAGTACAATGTCCTGWGTTATCTTGAAGACAGACAGCTCTGATCCAATCTGCTACACTGCTTTGAAGTTCTTGACTATTCATTTTGTCATTGTGGATAAAAGGTCAGAGGTCTGTTAACACAAATCCTCCTGTCCCCGTAATGGTATGCAGGCAGAAGATATGATCACCAGAGGAAAGAAAAACAGAAATCTACCTCTTAATAAGGTCTCTTGCTCTGTTGAATAATTTGGTAGGATTAACATTTCCGCTGTGCATTTGTAACAGTTTGCATAGCTAGAATGCTTAAGTTAAACACATTACTTAAACACGTTCAACTTTTGGGTGACCTCGAACATTCCTCCTTTGACTCCTTGCCTTTGACCTCAGGGCTTTGAGCTGACAAAGGCAGATCTGAGTGACATCACCTGGCCACACGCTCATGGCCACAGGACATAACACAATGGCCAATGGTTATTTTGGACAAATGTCACCCTTCCCTGCATGTCAACTTCCTCTAAGAGTCAGCAAGAYTGAATTCATTGTGAGCTACTCTCATTTGCCAGATTCTCTGCCTGGACCCTGCAGCGTCAAACACCTCACACCTAGCATGTTTAGCTTCACACGTTGTAAATAGTCAACTTTCAATTAGCACACACACATTCATCAGCATCATATGAATATGTGGATGATATTTGCTGTGTGAGATCACCCACCCTCTTGATCAGTGGTGGACAGTATTGGAGATATTTACTTGAGTACTGTACTTAAGTACATTTTTTGAGTAACTTTACTTTACTTGAGCAATTATTTTTTGGGGAACTTATGACTTTCACTCCACTACATTTCAAAAACAAATATTTTACTTTTGACTCCACTACATTTCTTAGAAGCTTGTTGGTTACTTGTTACTTTTGGCTCAGCATAGTTTTGTGATCCACTTTTGCTGTTTTCCTTTCTTGAAATGCATTTGGCCGCACGCCATGTTCCTCACAAGGGGAACCAATCACAGTCATGGCTCACACCTAGGATAGATTTGGAATTGTGTCATCCTCGTTAGCGGTGGTGAGCTGAGATTCACCTTCATTTCAAACAGAACCCAGCAATGGAGACGGTTGAAGAAACTCGTGGAGAAACCAGACCAGCATGGCCATATCTCAGCTCGATGTTTGAGATTTTAAGACTGAAAAATATTTTGTACCAGTTTAAACGCCTTATGTTTTCACTGTGGATAAACTACATTTCTGCATTTAAGAAATCACCACTCACTTTATTRCATTTTATGTTGAAGTCTTTACAGGTGGTGTAGAATTTGTAGCAGAGTGGTTCTATGAGTCGATACATCAGGTGATTTCTGAGAGTTATGAGTCAAGGTTCTGTAAAATTACTCTGGAATCAATACAGCAGGGCTATTCAACTAAATTGCTCCAGGGGCCACAGTTACTGCCGATCAACAGCTGAGGGGCCGAACATCCAGCAATTAAAATCTTTATGTAAATAAACCAAGTATTACAAAGATATGTTACCTTTGAATTAGTTTATTTTCCTGCATTTAATCATGAAAACAACAAAGAGAACCTATAAAATAATTATGATTAAACAATATCAAAAACAAAAAGAACACATTATGCTCCTATTTGACACAAATAATATTTTGACATCTCTGATTTGCCAAAATTTTAAACCAATTATTATTTTCACTTTCGTCATTTTATCTTAAACTGCTTGTAGTTTTAACTGTCTTGATTGTTTATAGAAATAGTTTTACCAGCTTGTACCCAAGATTGTGATATTTCTGTAGATACCAAACATGTACGTATATGTTTAACTAAAATAACTTAAAGTAATTAAAGTAGAAAACCGGGGGTTTGGGCTCAAGAGATRAATGAACCAATTGGCGGGCCGAACTTTGGTCACTCGCGGGCCACTGCCAGTTGAATAGCCCTACAATACAGCAATGTACTGATATTAGACGTTTTAATTTGTACTTTTGAATAATTGAGTATTTTTAAATGCATGTATTTTTGAATACCTAAGTATTTTCAAAAGTAAGTACTTCAGTACTTTAACTTGAATAGATTTTTGACCAAGCAACTTTTACTTGTAGTTGAGTAAGATTTGACCATGAGTAGATTTTTGACCGAGCAAATTTTACTTGTAGTTAAGTAAGATTTGAACATGAGTTTCGGTACTTTTACTCAAGTACTGGTGTTGAGTACTTTGTCCACCACTGTCAAGTACCTTTTACCTTTACTTTCAGTATTTAGTAAAACCTCAACAATTATAAGGCATGATTTTAATGAGCAATTGTAATTAATTTTAAACTATATGTCAGTTATGTAAAGAAATGAAATAAAAACACTGTCATGTATGACAATATTTTATTTACATGATTTAATTTTAATAACTTTTATTGTCCTTCAATGGGGAAATACATTCTCTGCATTGTTTTTATTGCACATCTGAGCACATGTGGAGCAGTGAGCTGCCGTTTGAAGCTCCTGGGGGGGTGATCATTGGTTGTATCTTAAACCTGGTTTAAGATGGTTATAGCTGAACAACCTTATCAAACTAAAAAGGCAACAAGTCTTCTATTGTGAAAAAACAATTGAAGATGATAGTACGTGAGTCATTCCAACACATACTGAGTGCTAATACAGTGGAGATCCCACAAGATTTCTGTCTAATGCTACGTTCACACCGAACGCATTTTGAGCGGCCAAAAAAGCGCAAAAGGTCTCTCGTTGGACGCACTATTTTCAGACCGAAGAACGCACTAGTGTTCAGACCAGAACATGCAGTGGCAGCAGCAAGGTGTGGGAGGAGCGTGTCCTCGGCGGATGAAATAAAGATAAAATAAAAGAAAATGGCTTTGATTTTTTTTTTAAAAAGCAAGCGAACACTGCACACAGCAGATAATTAACTCACCAGATGATTTAGAGGCGATTTGTTTGGTTAGTTTCGTCACTTCAGAAGCTGCTAGCTGACGGGCTTTTTTCTTTTGTCCCGAGCAGCTGATCCACATTGGTGCTGACTAGAGGTGTCCCGATACCGATACC
>NW_013952428.1:2442290-2445746 GCF_001266775.1 Austrofundulus limnaeus | reverse complement strand
CACACGAACCCTGCTGCTTGGTATCGGTATCGGTATCGGTGAGTACCTAAACTGAAGTACTCGTACTTGTACTCAGTCTTGAAAAAACTGGTATCGGGACACCCCTAGTGCTGACATATCCTGCCAGAAAATCCAACTGCACACGGTCGATTTCAGGTAAAGATCTCCAGTCYGTCTTTCGGTTTTCAGTGGGAGACGAGTCGAGCGGCGAAAAGTTCAGATATTTGAACTCTGGCGGCGGCTCGGGCGGCGGCGGCTTCTGCAGCACTGCATGTGCAGAAAACGCTCTGCGCCCCTTCCGCCTTCCWTGYGCRCCGCCCAAAAYGTATGTGACGCGACGCACGACCCCTAGAGGCGCCTCCACCATAGACTTTGCATGTAAATCGGCCGCTCCTGCAGCTCAAAACGCGTTCGGTGTGAACGTAGCATAAAACTCTTGATGCAAAGCAGCAGGCATTAGCCACCTCTTCAATGTTTGCCAGTTTAAATAAAGCCCTACCATCTCTTCAAGAAATTCATATCACAAACCAGCAAAAAGGACAAGTTTTAAAAAAGGATGACACTTTGTTGACCAGCGTTGGTCTTGAAAATAAGATTTTGCGCAATCTCACAATTAACCTTACAACTTTTTACTACAACTAATCATATTTTTCTTTATAACTGCATAGTGCACCTTTTCAACTTGTTACATGTAAAACTGCTGCATTATCTAAATAAAAGTCCTACATTTACATACTTTGTGTGTGTGTATGTGTGTAAATGTGTGTTTTGTTGTAAATTTTAAGTTAAATGTGAATTCATATTTTTGAATATGTTGAGTGACTTTTTTCACAAAATATTTCTTTGTCAAGAGAAAAAAGTTTCATACAGCTCTAACATTTTTAGATGCTTTATTTGACATTTCTGATGGCCATTCAAGTCCACAGTAAAACAAATGTTTCAGTCCACCAGAATATCTAAAAAAGAGGGGCTTTTATCCAAATTGGACACACTGATGCCTTTTCAGATTACATGACACAGTGAATCTCTTCTCACACTGGGTACAGGTGAAAGGCTTCTCTCTAGTGTGGACACGCTGATGTTTTTGCAGATCACCTGACTGGTTGAATCTCTTCTCACACTGGGTACAGGCGAACTTTCTTTCACCAGTGTGCTTGGGTTTATGTAGTTCTAAATCCCTTGARTCTCCAAAAC
Source organism: Austrofundulus limnaeus (assembly GCF_001266775.1). Classification (NCBI taxonomy): domain Eukaryota; kingdom Metazoa; phylum Chordata; class Actinopteri; order Cyprinodontiformes; family Rivulidae; genus Austrofundulus; species Austrofundulus limnaeus. The sequence continues at coordinate 2,444,552 of NW_013952428.1, read as the reverse complement.
ATTCTTCACTCTGTTTGCTGCAGTGAGGTTTAAATGGAGTGTTGATTGACTCAACCAGCAGCTCCTGGACAAAACCATCTCCATCATCAGGGTCTTCAGTTTTGATCGACTCAACCAGCAGCTCTTGGACAAACCCGTCTCCATTGGGGTCTTCAGGTTCTTCTTTGACTGTAGAAGTCTTTGTCAATGGCACACATACAAAAAAGAGGGGAAAATCAGATTCAGAAATCCAAAAATGCAAAGGAAAACTTGACTTAACCAAAACCCCAATTTCCTTTTTTTAAATTAGCATAAGGCTCACACAAAACAAAAAATRTTTTGTTTCTCTGAAGTAGCAGCTCAGAAATATCACACAGTTTAGAGACTGTCATCATAATAAGACATATTTTTTTGAATGCAAGAAATTCGTTTCTAAAAAGTCTTTATCATGTGTTTTGAATGCCTTTTCTGTTATAGCAACCAGTATAAACTTTCTTCAGAGTAGCTAAAAGCTATGCTGACTTACTGCTGGTGATGAGGTTAAATCCACAGTGCTGTTCTTCACATCCATGAGCAGAAACTTCTCTAGTTTTCTTAATCAGCTCTGATGTCAGGAATCATATCTTCAACAAAACACTGGATTACAGAAAAATCAAGTTGAAACATATTTTAAGAAAATGTAAAAGAAAAAAATAGAACATTTACAGACTATATCAGTATATCTTTGATTAAAAGCTTTCTTTGATAATAAAACAATTGTATGAACTAAACAAAAACAGAATAGCTAAAGAAAAGTTATGGAAAAACTGTTTTACTTACTGTGTGGGTCAAACTTGCTCCTGTAGGTTCAGAGGTGTTTTTGAAATGTATCAGGAAATTAATTGATACACTGATGACTTCCATGGTAACCAAATTCTATCAGTCTGATGCAGATGTTTTAAATAAAACCAAAATTGATTTATTGTACTAAATTCAATGTAAACAATGAAAGTGGGGTTTTATGAAAAGTGCTCAATGACTCAGTTAATTAATAATAAATAGATTATAAATAGATTTTGATTCAAGAATGACTCCCAACAACTTTTTTTGTACAATCTGTGTCCATAGWGTGGGCTTTAGTGCTGTAGGTGTTTATAATGAACCTGAGGATTAAGTCACAAAGTGGTRTGTGGAGAAATAGTTRGCTAAAAGGTTTGCAACRATTGCATTTTGTCAAAAGATAATGAATAAATACCTTATGGGTTGTTTAAATGAAATATCTGAAACATATTCATAAAKAAGTTTTTAAAGTTCGGAGCAAAGACCAAATGATAATCATCGTGGAGCCTTGGGTGCCAATGTGGACCCACCCACTGATGAAAAAATTAAACCCCTCCAGACTTTTATAGGTTTCATCTGCTGTTTAGTGTAGTAAAATGTGTAAAGGACCAGATAATTGGTGACATTGACAGCCTYGACTGCCTGCAAATCTTTAGGCTTTGCTTAAAACTCATTCATCTTCACRAGTCATATCCAACATTTTTGTYAACTAATTGCTGGTGTCTTTGTCTTGAAGCTGTATCTACTGCAATGACCATCATTGGTGGACAGTTACAAAGTACATTTACTTGAGTACTGTTCTTAAGTACAGCTCAATGTTTGAGATTTTAGGACTAAAAATATTTTTGTATCAGTTTAAACATCTTTTCTGTTCACCACGGATAAACTACATTTCTGCATTTAAGAACTCACCACTCACTTTATTGCATTTTTATGCTAAAGTCTTTACAGGTGGTGTAGAATGTGTAGCAGAGTGGTTCTATGTGTCGATATATCCGGTGGTTTTTGAGAGTTACAAGGTTCTGTAAATTCACACTGAAAATAATACAGCAATGTACTGATATTACACAATTTAATTTGTACTTTTGGATACTTGAGTAATTTTAAATGTATGTACTTTTTAATACTTAAGTATTTTCAATTGAGTACTTCAGTACTTTAACTTAAGTAGATTTTTGACCGAGCAACCTTTACTTGTAGTTGAGTAAAATTTGACCATATCAGTACTTTTACTCAAGTATTAGAGTTGTGTACTTTGTCCACCACTGCTCTTGATGCTCCATCTTCAAATGTCATATGTGAAATGGTTGCATCTAAGGGACAATGAAGGGTATTGGGTTTCCTGGCAAGACTTAACAGCACCCAAACTTAGAACTGACTCCCTAAGGATGTTGGTATGCATGTTGATCTGTTGAGAGAGAGAGAGAGAGAGAGAGAGAGAGAGAGAGAGAGAGAGAGAGAGAG
>NW_013952428.1:2435001-2437501 GCF_001266775.1 Austrofundulus limnaeus | reverse complement strand
TAGCAAACTACACTAAGAAAATAGAAAAGTCAGTCAATTTCTTTTTACAGATTTTGTGCTAAAAYGTGGTACACTGAACACAATTTTTGCCAGAGTTGTAAAGTAACTAAGTGCAAATAATTTGTTACTGCACTTAAGTGGAATTTTTGGGTATCTGTACTTTACTTGAGTAATTATTTTTCAGCATACTTTTTACCTTTACTCATTATATTTTTACACGATTATCTGTACTTTTTATTCACTACATTTTTAAAAAAGGTAAGAAGTAGAAAGTCATTACTCCTGTTTTATTCCGAGTTGTTATTACCAAAAAAAATACTATCCTGACAAATTGTGTCTCCTGGATTGAGTGAATTTAATTGTGGTTGGATGAGAAGTATACATATATACCATTCTGACACCCTATTAGCTTGTACACAACCCATCACAGCTGCACGCCATTTTGGAGAAGTCACCTCCCAAAAATGTCATTTTGAAAAATCTAACTGCTTACTTTTGCTCAGTACTTTTACTTTCAATAGATTTTGTGTCAGAAATTTACTTTTGATACTTAAGTACAAAATATATCAGCTGCTTTATGACTTTTACTCAAGTAATATTTTTAGAGAAGACTTTAACTTTTACCAAAGTATTTTTTTGATAAGATACTTGTACTTTTACTCAAGTATCACTTTGAGGTACTTTWTGCAACACTGATTTTTGCAAACCTTAGCAATAACTGTTAACCCTAGTCCTGTTCATTGGCAAAGTATCTCATAAACCACTAAATCTACAGCTGGTTTCCCTGAGCCAACACAAAAATGGCTATAGTTCAGTCAGTTTAATGTGCTAAAATTTGATGCAGTAATAACTGAGAGTCACTCATAACACGTGCTTTGAACAGAATATGAGATTGTGCATGTTATTTTCAAGGTTTGACCAAAATATCTGCCTGTTATATGTCWAAAAATCTGGCATGAAGGACRGTGGGTGATAGGCTTTTAATCAGAATAAGTGTTTTATACTGTACATGAGTGTTGCAGATGACCACCGTGGCCACGCCAGGCCCACAGTGTCAGCCTGAAGCAATGCTGATAAAACATTTGCTCTCATAAACACAGCAACATGCCATGGCAGACGGTGTGACATTCAGCCTCTGTCAACACGGGGGAGAAAACAGACAGAAGCACAAGAGGACATGAGAGATAGTGGAAGAGGAAAGACAAGAGCGGGGGCGATCAGGTGAGAACACGAGCAGGAGTCAGGGCTGGGGAAGGCTATTGAGTCAGAGCGCCACCATGTGAGCCACGCGGAATCACCTCCCGGCACTGCAGAGGCAGGCAGGGAGACATGTCATTGATTTTCCACACAGTCAACAAAATGATTTTGCCATCCACTACTTCCATAGTAAAAAAAAAAAAAAAAGAAGAAGAAAAAAACGCACGCACACACAGAGTCACACAGACTCTAAATCAAATCCCTGCAGAGCTCTACCTGGCAACTGCATGCGAGCAGTTTGTTTTTTGTCCCCATGTCTCACATGAAGCAGCACAGATGCCTGACTCAACACTCACAACAACATTGTGTTTAATCATGGCAATGCACAAAGGAGGGGAAATTAGGGGAAAATGTCTAAAAATGCAATCATGACTGATGATCTGATATAAAAGCAGGATATGAAACCTGCAGTTTAACTACTTTACAACTATTTTTCTCTTTAAATATATTCCTGTCTGTTTTATCATTTTGAAAAGATAGTCATAAAAAGTTTGACAGCTGTTTAGACGTTCCTCAGAAATTAGAGAAATCCAGTGAGTAATCATTACTGTAACAGTTAAAGAATTAACTTTACTTAATCAATCTTTTTTTTTATAATAAGTCATGTTTCATAAGAGCATTATATAAGTTTTGGTTTGCTGAATAAAAAGTTCAATAAATCCAGTTATTAAAAAGGTCAGTGATGACCGTACAGAGCCATGTTGAACCACATTTTTTAGCACTGCCACATCCGTTTTTTTTTTCTTTTTCCCCCCTCTCCAGCATTAATCCGTGTGTGGGTGGCTGCTCTGGCTGACGGCTCCTGTCATGTGTCTGTGATGTCCTCACTTTGACTCCAGAACACGCCTTTTGTCACATGGACTTTGCCTCTCTCTGCTTGTTTCTCCACCTCAAATTTAAAAAAACCACACACACACACACAAGTTCAGGAATATAAAGGTAAATATTTGTAATTCACACACAACTAAATGCTGTAAGTTATGTGTGAAGGGTTTAAAAGTGTTTATAATAAATGTGTTTGAGCTGCCTTTATATTACATTACAACAAAGGTGTTGCTGTTTTTTATTTCTGTTTTAAAATGAGCTTACAGACACCAACTATATTCTTTAAATAAAATACAATGATTTAGATACGTCTTGTCTCTGGATGGATGGATGGATGGATGGATGGATGGATGGATGGATGGATGGATGGATGGATGGATGGATGGATGGATCCCTCAAACCTCTACAACACCTTACA
>NW_013952428.1:2416662-2434927 GCF_001266775.1 Austrofundulus limnaeus | reverse complement strand
CAGGAAGTGACATCAAAGGGGAATGGCAGCATGTAAACAGAGCATTGCTATAATGGCTAACAACACAAACTAGTGAGAAGAATCTGAAGTTTCTTTAGATTATGTTGAAGCACTATCAAAAAGAGATTAAGAAGAATCAGAGTTCAAATCATAATCCAAGTCCAAATTCACAGGCTGGGTCCTCTGAGGGACCTGGTCGCAAAGACCGGAAAAAAGTGGCTGTGAATTTGGATGGTCTAGCCTCCTGTCTTTACTCCAGCGTATGTCCTTTTGCGTAGCTAACGTGATGATGCTAAACAGAAGCAGAAACAGATCAAAATTAGAAAAATAACAATGTATTTGAATTATTAATATCATAAAACAAAAAAATTAGTTTAGATGCAATATTTGGCGCATTTGTCAGCTGTATTGGAGTAGTCTTCAAATTTGGACAGCTTCTGGTGCTGTGCTGTGACGTAAGCAGCCAAAGAATTCAGACTTTGGAGGATGCAGCCTCTGAATTTGGACACCGCCAGCTGTCTCAGCTGTCTCAGTTGTTGTGTCCTTGGGCAAGACACTTCACCCCCCCAACGCCTCTGATGTATGAATGGGTAAATGAGGACATAGTGTGAAGAGCTTTTGAGTATCCTGAYWGGACAGAAGCTATATAAGTACAGTCCATTTACCATGAAGATGAAAGTGGAGCCAGAAGGTTTTTGCCCACATCTGTGTGTTCATTAGTCTGTCCATTCAGCAAAATATCTTATGAATCAGGGGACGGATTTAAATGCATTCATAAGAATGTAATCATTGACTGTTCATCTACAACTGACTGATTCTTGGAGTCACACAGTTCAAGATGGCCAGTTGCATCTTGCATCCAAATGGCTATAATCTAGCAAATCKTGYAGATATTGAGCTAAAGTTTAGTGAGGTGGTAGCAGAAAATCATTCCCAACACATACTCCAATAAATAAATAAATAAACAGCTAACGTGAAACGATGTGAGATGTTGCCTATACGGCTAATACTATTATATAATTCAGTTATTTCTCAACAAAAGGTGTTCTTAGTCTAAAACCCTRTTACATAAAGTGATAAAGGCCTTTAATTTAGACTTTAATTGGACTAATGAAATGTCTCAGATTAATATAACCCGAAGCAAAGTCTGTTCATTGATGTAAACCAGGCTCAACACGGGGGTTGTTATGCCCCCTAATGGGTGACAACGAGGGACGTGGGTTTCTGTGCTGCTGTGTGTTTTGTAATTGCAGAACGGAGGCCTCATTAGCATTTTAGCAGCAAGGCTGGCAGGGAGGCAGACTCACAAGATTGGCTAATGACAGAGATGAGACAATTTACAGAGAGGGTGAGGGTGAAGGCTTCTTTCCTTCACAGACACCAGCTTATGCAACATGTGAGAGCTCTGCGTTACTACCTCTGCCCCGCGATGGCACACGCTGCACAAGCGGAGTTAAAAGGGACAGAGCGGAGTCCAAATCAGGGCAATTAAAACACAGGACCACACACCCAACATCTGTCCATTCACCTGAAAAATAAATGGATAAATACATGAAGGGCATATATAAATATATACACATACCCATACATATATAAAGATATGCATGCATACATACCTACATTCATAAATATGGTCAGTATATACACACTCAGTGACCAGTCAGAACCCCCGGATCAGAGCACCTGTTTGTGAGCAGTTGTGAACATGCGTGTATATACAAGATTTCTCCAATGGAATATTTAATAGTGACTGTGGAGGATCGGAGACCCAACCCCCAAGACACGAGGCAGACATAGGGAAGACCAGAGCCCAAGGGCCCGAGAGGGATCCCGAGCGCAGAGCCCCATGGGGCACCCGCACGGGAAGATCTGCCCACCCACCCCCCAGATCAGACCAGGGGAGAACTGGGTGAGTCCCCCAGCGACCACAGGCACAGCCCCCAGGGCCAGCAGCGACAAACTCATGGGCCCCACCGGCACCCGCCATACCAAAGCAGATCCAGGAAAGGGCACAGAGGTCCGGGCCCCCAGGGTGCATCCCCTCCAGGCCAAAGCCCGATAGGGCCAGAGGCCCCRAGCCCCARCAGGCAGTCACCAGGCCAGGCCGGCACACACACCAACGCCCAGCCCCAGACCCCGGGAACCCCCAGCGCGCCGGCGGCCAGCCGCACACCCCACCGGGGGGGCGAGTAGCAGCGGGCCCCCAGATAAACCAGCAGGAGGGGCAGCCCAGACCGCAGCCTGACAAATACCCAAACATACACAATCGCACCATCCCACCCTCATCCTCACCCCCACTCAATCAAAGACATACAAGGATGCCACATTCCACTCATACCCCCGATACACACTCTATACCCCCCAGGTCCAGGACATGCACCCACCCCCTAATGGAGGCCGCACACACCCGAACCCAGGRGGTAGACCCAATCATTCTGAGGTGGAGAGGAGCAGATAGCCAAGGCCCGGCCCGGGCCGCACCAGGACGCCCGGCCAGCCCMCCGCCGCAGAGAAGCCACACCCATGACCACACCACCAACGATGTTGGGTGTGTGGTCCTGTGTTTTGTTGCTGTATATTTAATATACTTCTAATCGCTATTTCAATCTTTCTATCTTTCTAATTACTTCTCTCTCTCTGTTTTTCTCTCTGTCTCTATTTTCTCTTCACTTAAAAAAAGTCACTGATGATGAAGAAATAAATAAACTAAATAAACTAATATTTGGTTTCATTTTCTACTGAAGTGACACAAAAAAAATCAGGGCAATTGGTGCAAACTAAAAAATGATTCCTTCAGTATAATTACCCAAGGAGAATTTGCAAAATTATAAACTGTGTTCGAAGGAATACAGATTTATTTGTGTCTGAAAATTTGTTGCAAAGCTTGCCTGTCGAGACAAAGGGTAGTGGAGAAAAGAAGAGGAACAGAAAAAAATGAAAAACAAGAGCAGGCACATAAGAGAACATCAGAGAGAAAACACTTTCAAGGCTGCTTCTGCAAAGGGATGTGTTCTTACTGGAGCTAAGAAATGCGTTCAGATTATAAATTACATTGATTGAATTTTAGATCCAAAGTTGACTATAAAAAAGGAGGAAAAAATATAAAAAATAACAATGAATCACATCAGTTTGTGAGGATTAAACAACTCTTATTCTCTCATCCAAATATTTTGTTTTCAGAGTTGAGATCCTTTTTATTTTAATTCAGTAATTTATACTTCTTGAGTTATTTAGCTTCTTCTGCCATGTATTTGTCATTAAAAATGAATGGAGCTATTTTCAAAATCCTTAAAACCCGTTTTACTAGTTTCAGCTTCCTTTGGCTGCTATTATGCTGATTTAAGCTTTTTCTGCCTTTTTAATTATCATTCAGACCTTTTCTCCTATGCTAATTTAATTTTTTCCTTTTCAGATTCTTTCCGCTAATTTCATCAATTTTTGTGATTTTAGCCACTTTTTAGTTAATTTTAGCTCTTTCAGCTGAATTCATCTTTTGTGATCATTTCTTCTTCTTACTGCTTAATTCAACAAATGTGCTCTTTTTGTTTCTTTTTGCTAATTTAGGCTATTTAAGCTTTTATAGCAGTATTTTTTTTAGCTAATTTAAGCTTTTTTTATCTGTTTGGGAAAAAACTTTTCAGCATTAAGCATTCATGCTGAATTTTCACAATAAAATGCAATTCTCTTGTTATCAATGCCAATTTATGTCTACATTTATTGAACAACTACATAAAAATGGTTTCATATAGTGAAACAAAATGAGAAAAAAACTAAAATGGTAACATATTGTTGGTAGATTTCAGCACTATTGTTTTTCCAATAAGGCAGAACTCAACGTTGGGTTGTTAAAAACGGTTTTAAATTTTCATTAATTCAAACAAAAAGGTTAGAAAAGTGCAATAATATCCTTATATTTTTGACACACATCTCTCATAAAATACCTTATCAGTTATCTGGTATCAGCATGTTTTTTGATTTAACACAGCCACGTCCCCATATTGTAATAGAACCTCCACCATGTTTATTAAACCAAATTTTGTCTTTTTTTTCCTGGATGAGGCTAAATAACTTATTACATTTTTTATATATTAAAGAAATGGTTAATTTCTGTTTTAAGATAAAATTTGTTTTCCTATAGCTCATCTCTGATCATTCTAATTCAGCAGATGAATTAAATGATAAATAAATAAATAAATAAATAAATAAATAAATAAATAAATAAATAAATAAATAAATAAATAAATAAATAAATAAATAAATAAATAAATGCTGAGGTGAGTGTTCACTCCAAACTCCAGCTCTGGAGAGTGTTGTAATGTTTGAACGGTCTCCTGAAGGATGCTTTAACCACCGGCTCTTTGACAGTCCGTGGCAGCTTCTTTCTATTCCTGGAAAGACAGCAATTACACTGACGAACGAACCRGGGGGGCAAACAGACCGAAAGAAAGGACTGTTTGTTCTGCTGGAAAATGGGAAATTTGGAGAAGCTGATGGGGATCCTGCATTCGTGCTGACAAAACAGAAACGGCAACAGATGCTACAAAAATAAATTCTTCCCGGTTGAAGGAAAGAGTATGCAAGGAGGAGGATAAATGTCAATTTCTTTTTTTTTCTTCTTTCTTCTAATGATTCCATCCATTTCTGGATGAGTGGGAGRCTTAACTTCAAATTGCACATCCGTGTTTCCTCATGTGCAATCATGCTCATTAAAAAAAAATACAACCTTTAGCGAGTATGAAAAAAAAAAAGGAAGAAAAAGAAATAACGGAGGTGTGACATTCAAACTCACGCCTTGGGCTCAGACAGTAATCACAGCCACTTCAAACAGACAAACACACGGATAGGTGCACAGGTTGGCTGTTTTATCAGCCTCTTTTTGACCCACGGATCCATATAGTGTGTATGATTATGAACAGGGGAAGTGGTTGTCAAGGAAACCTGACATGAAAGATGTGAAGAGAGATAGAGATGACTGCAGTTTGAAGGATGATTAGAATACCATCGTAGAGACTCTAATCTGCTCCAAATGATCCAGATACATTTTAAATTTAAGTAATCTGTTTACTGTCAAATGCTTGTATTTGATTAAAGCTTACTGTTAAACGTGACATTTTTTTTATTAGTCAAGAAAATGAAGCAGCAATCACCTGCTCATAAAACATCCGTACCCGTGATTTGTCACCAAACATTCTGAATGGTCTGAACWTTATCAGAGCAAACAGCAAAAGCTAAAGAAACATAAAATAGCTTTTGCCTTGGGAGATCTCATAAATGCTGTAATATGCAGGTTCTTTTTTTCAGGTGAGGATACTCTCCAACAATAGAGGCGTTTGTGTGCTCATTAGGTAAATAAATGTTAAGAGACTGCAGTCTGCTCGTATCTGAAATCTCCCACCGCCCGTGGCTCGATAAGCAGACATCCAGCTAATTATAMTGTCCCCAAGTTTTACATCTGAGGTTATTCTGATTGAGGTGAGGGATCCTCAAGTGAACCGTCTTCAACAAATGAGTTGGAAAATTAATTACCAGTCATTAAAATGATTGTATGCGGCGGCGAGAAGAGGCAGCGCAGCCAAAGGGACATGAAAACTTTTCTTCTTTTTTTTTTCCGATCAGCTCCTTTAAGCTGGGTTGTTATGTTATCAACAGGGCCAAGCGCCTCAGGTCCTGCACAAGTAATTAGCCCCGTGGGTCTCCTCACACAGCGTTGGCTAAAAGTGTCGGAGAGTCTGCACGCTGTTTAAAATCATAAAGAACAAGCAGCGAGACCTTTGGTTCATAACCTCATGCTGTTTTTAATCTCCTCGCTGCCACGTTTGCCTTGTTCTTTTGTCGGATTTTAACATATTCTAATGAAAATATGAGCATAAAAAATGTTATTGTGCTTCTGAAAAAATCATAACAGACTTTAGATTTAACGCTCCAATGCTCTGTGAACACGAAATATATGAATTAAAGGCAGAGCATTACTTAAAAAAATGCATTTCATTTTCACATCTTATGTTTAAATTTTGCAAATAACTTGTGCATAATCTAATGCAGGCATGTCAGAGTTGTATTTAGTGGCCGCATCTTTGAGGCTCTCACGGACCACGTTTGGCCCACGGGCCTTGAGTTCGACACATGGGTTCTAATGCATCATGACAAGCTCTACTGTTGTGCTTAAAGTAAGTGTTGATCACAGCTTTCTGCTGACATGTTAAATTTGAGCTCAGCATCTGCAGAAAAGCCATTTTTGGGGTTTGCTAAGCTTATCTGTGGCGGCCATCTTGGCTGACTCCAGCTGTTGATGTACGTTCAATGATTACTCTCTAAAAGTTGAAACAAATCAGATCCATCAGGTATCACGAACACACACCCAGGCCAATATATCATGGCCTTGGGTTAATAAACAGTAAAGTAGCAAATTGTTTGTCTTCTGTTTCTCGTCTGAGTGCCCTTCGGAGAGATTAAACTGGTGATGTAATGATGAATCTCTGGTAGCAGAGTTTGGTCTGCAGAGGCATACAGGACTGATTTTGAGGCAGATTTGCAACGACAGGTTGACACATTTCTTCTGGGAGGGTTTGGCAAAACCACAAAAGAGAATCTCAGAATAGAACGGGACAAATTTAGATCTGGCCATCAAGGATTGTGGGGGGCAAAGTACCACGAGGGTAGATGCGTTTGCTGGCTCGTACACAGCTGCAGGCCTGCCGTCAAACAGGAGCTGGATAAACGGACCCATTTTATCATTTTATGGTGCAGAATCTGTGGGCGATGAGGATTTTTCTTCATTCACAAAGTGCAGAATTGTAATTGTTTCGAGAAGGGTTTTTTTTTCTCACATCATCTTAAGGTGGTAGGACAGCATGAGTCATCATGTACCTCAGAGAATTTGCTAAATCAATTTTCCTCTTTTTCTGGCACTGAAAAGACAGAAAAACTACAATCAATTCAACAGCTTTTGTCCAAAACCTTCAGTTTCTTAGGCGATTTTTTTCTTCTTCTTTTAGTCATAGTGTTGCAACCGTACAAGCACATACATGTACAAGCATTGAACAGATTTCAAAGCAAGGAGTCAGCTGTGCAGAAGGGTTCCCAGTGACAGGATGATGTGTGAGAGTGGGACGCTGCACCTCGATGACTGCAGCTCTGTGTTATGAGCGCATGCACTGGGGGGTGACAAACGGCTGACAGGCGGCGTGCCCTGCAGCAGGTGATGTGTGACGCAGCTCTGTCATCGTATCGATCTCTCTACATTTTATTTAGGTGCTGCCAAACCTCACAGCTCTGTATCGACTCGAGCTTATTACAACTCATTGCAACAAGGTCRGGGGAGGGGGGGAAGCAGCTGCTGGCAGGAGGAATCAGCTTAAATAACTCCAAAAACACAAGTGTTCTTGTCAAAGGTCATCCACGGATCTCAGCAGAAGGCTCTTAGCAGTCTTTTATTTAAAGGGCACCGAGATWTTAGTCTAAATCCCCATTGGGAAAACATTATTGCTTTCTTTTAGTTATAATTTCAGGAGAATCGTTGAAATGTGTTACATCAGCATGACAAACTTCAATGTTTTGTGTTTGATTCGACTAAACACAAAACGTCGCGTTCCTCGTCTCATTGCGAAAACTGAGCACCGCTAACAAACAATAACTGAGCTCTACGTGGTATTTTGTGCATAGAAACAGCGTTTTAACACATCCTCTTAAAAATACGGGAAAGTCTCACATATACGACTGACTAAATGTGAAATAAATACAGAAATACCATTAAAGTAAAAGTATGTGAGTTTTACTCACTGTTTGTTGTGATGAGAAGCTGACATCTTGAATTCTGAACATAATCACTTTCCAACAGGGAATTCCCAATAGAGGTGCATTCTAATTTAAATTTACGACTTGTACGTGGGAAATTCCCACTTCCTGGTACAACTAAACCACAGCAAAAGTAGCCAGTGAAAATGCAGCAAAATTAAGATTTTACATGGCAAATTTTCCCATTAATTTGTTGGCTTGCTGTCATTTGGCATGTAAAATAATCAACATGCATTATGGGAGATGTAGTTAATAGTAAGTGATGTTAAATAATTAAGTCTTAAGGAGTTTATTTTAAGATATTGATACTTCTTTGAAGCACTCACAGGCCACATAAAATGCTGTAGCGGGCCACATTTGGCCCATGGGCCTTGAGTTTGACAGATGAGGTCTTAGCGTTTATCAAATTTTAAAATACATTGAAAAATCGGCAGAACTGGCATATAGTTTAACTTTTAGACTTGTTTATGCCTGAACCACAGACAAAAAAAATATATTTRATTTCTGCATTATCGATTTGCACCAAAGTCGGTATCAGCTCAGGGATTTAAAGCAGCACATGATGCATAAACTACTGTAGAACCTACACACCGGCCTACAGAATAATAATACTATTCAGAAGCCAGTGTTATTTAATATAAAAAAGGTCCTGCTGCTCAGATAATGACTGTATCCAGCAGCTGGGCTGAGAGCTGAATACTTGAAGTTGACATGTTGTTCAGGTGCTAACGCCGCCATCTGTTGTTTACATTCTGCTGCCGTCAACAATAACTGACAAAGACACAGCTGCAAAAACCTCACCTGCAGTGACAGCAACTCATCGAGTCGCTGATCCCCTCTGCACCAGTCAAACTAATTAAACGATTCAATAAGAAACGAGACTGTTTTATTAAAAATCGCATTTTAAAATACAATTAAAAGAGAATAAACCAGCTAAGAGCTAAAAGTAGCATTAGAAGACAACGATAGAGATAGTGGGCCAAAGCAGGTTTCAGTGAGAACAATATTTTTTAAAAGAAAAGAAGAGATATGAATAGTTGTGAACAAAAATAAATACAATTTTAAAAGTATTTTCAAAAAAAGCCATAGCATCCATCTCCTGGATGAGCTGAACTTTTGGTTTATGAATATCTAGACTCCACATGCGGACTCATCATTCATTCTAATATGCAATGAATCAAACCCACATACTGCAGCACTTGCTGGATAATTTCCTCCTTCAGAATCTGACTGACTTCCACGTCTGGTTCATGAAAAGTGCCTTCGTGATTTGCTCCAGTTACATGACACCATAGGTCAGTTCGGACACCTGTTGTGGCCGTTTTATTGTGTGCTGACAAAGATTAACTGCAGTCGCTGTTAGCATTTAGTGAAAGTCAAAGGATGGGAGGTCATTGCATGCCTACAACAACAGACAATACTAAGATTAAGACTTTTCTGAGATGATTCATATGTTGGGGTTGTTTTCTGCAAAAACTGTTGACCAAATACGATTTTTTTGGCTAAAATCGACACCTAATTTAAACTTTACTGAGGATTTGTATAAATTATCCTAGAGGCAGCCATCCAAGGCTCTGAAAAGTAGGGGTGCAGAGGGTACTGCAGCACCCCCGATAGATGTTGGACATGTCCAAATACATAATTAAAAAAAAACAACTCTAATCATATTCTCATATAATTGGAATTCATTGACATATCTTTTGCGGGGACAGATTTGTCCGTCCCCGTCCTTGACACAGTTCGAGTCCTGCCTCTGCATGCAGCAGATTCCACCCCCCGGACACGGCGTCCTCATTACATCCTCTCTACCTGTCCAACTCCCTGCAACTGTTGGGTCAACTTCCATTAGCGTCCTCTGCTCAGTCTCCACAGAGAAGGACAGGCGGAGCGCGAGGAGCTGGGGGACGGAAATAGATGYGTCTCGAACAGCCCCGTGTTGCTCGCCTCAGACCGTTTTGACTAATGAGCCAGATCTGCAGAGGGGTTAATTCCCGAAGGGGGGCGCAGGACAGCGTCAGTGCCCCCTTCTCCTTGCCCCATTTTTCCTCTCTGTCTGATATTGAGAGTGCGCCTCCAATGACTTTGTCTCAGTATCTGTGTTCAGCAGGACGTGTTCCCTTTATTGTTTTTTCAGGTCACAATCCGAACCTAAAATGTAAAAAAGTGGGTCTGGATCAGATCAGCGGCTCGTCTTTATACTACAGAGATGAAAACCAGAAGAATCAACAGAACAGTCGAACTTTTAGAGACACGACAAACACGGGCGTGTTTGTGAAAGGATAAATCAATCACCGCTTAGTTAACTTTGACCGTGACCTTTAACTGTTTAACCCGAGCTGATCAGTGGACATTTTCCAGGTGCCAGCTCACGCAAACGTGTCTCGCTCGGACTCTTTCCCAGAAATGGAGCGATCACGCTAAACAAACTCGCACTTTGGATGAGAAAAAGAAAAGTTAATCTACACACACGCATCTCCACTCATCGTGTGTCTCTGCAGAGGCTCGGGGGTTTAAGAGCGAGCGCGATTACGTGACTGAGTGTTTCACCGGCGGGTTAACACGACCACCTGAAGCCCCCCAAACCCCCGGCAAATTTCCCTTTTATTTTTACTGGAAAGGACACAGATACCAGGACACAGCCTTGTACCCTTAATGGCACTTAATGTCTGAATCATTTTCAACAAAATGTTATGCATTAATCAGTCCAGATTCTGAAAGGTTTTATTCGTGTATTTATAAAGAACTTTTTTAAAATTAGCTGAAGTACCAAAGATCTCATTAAATATTTTTTCTCAAGCATTAACGATGTCCTAATAGTTCTGTAAGACTTAGTTATGCACACYTTTAAAGTGCCTATGACRTGCATAWTTCAAATRCAAAAAGTCAAAGAAAACATKGTTATATTTAGGAAACCKGGAATAAAACACATGATTTGACCCATTTTGTCACATAAATGGCTTTTTCTTTTGGAACTTGGCTCAGCCCAAGTGAAACAGGAAGTGACATCAAAGGGGAACTCTGATGTCTTTGATGGTCTTCGTTCATAGTAACAATATTATTTGAACTCCGACTCTTTATCTCTTTGATATAAACTCAAAATAATCTAAAGAAMCATCAGATTCTTCTCTTCAGTCTGTGTTGTTGGTCGTTGTAGCAATGCTCTGTTCACGTGCAGACATTCCCCTTTGATGTCACTTCCTGTTACATCACGTGCAAAAATATCTACAACGGTTCATCTCAGTGGTGTTTTTTTTTTTTTTTGCATTATGTTATCAATGTTATCTTTCCAAAAATGCATTCGTATTTTTTAACAAATATTTGATGTCACAGGCAGTTTAAAACAGATTTTTGCATTTAAACCTAGCAAGTTAAATGTGCATAGTACTTAAAAGACACATTTTTGTCCGCTTTGTTTCTCCCACGGTCATTAAGTACCAATTTCTAACTGTTTTGAAATGACTCATGTTCAATTTTTACATTCTTGCAGTGACTCAGCAGCTTACGAAAACAGTGAATTCTTACAAGAAAATGCGTTTTTGTCTCATCCGCTCTGTCTTTGGTGTGATGTTGCAAATCCGTTCAGCTTTGTGGCCTTAAACTCCCAGTTTAATATAAAAATTATTGATTTTTTTCTGTTTGTTTGTCTGCCAAGATGCCTTATATGTTCAGCCTGTGCTGCCACCTGCTGCAGACCTTTTAGGTGACTCATTAAAAACAGACTGAAATGAATATGTGGTCACTTTATTTTAATATTTGCTCTTGTTTTGTGAATTTAAAGATATTGACGTTTTTCCCAATCCCATTTGTGCACATTTTCACTACGGTTTTTATTAATAACAAAGACATGATTTAAACACAGATCGTTATGGTCTAAACGCAAATTACTCAGTACTGATTACTCAACTCTACCCACCCCCACATATTCCCAGATTCCTGCAAACACTTTGAAGTTTCRGCCTTTAGTGGAAAAAAAAAGCTGAGATGTTTACACTTGAGTCATTTCTCCCAGCAAAGCCAGAAGTCATTCTCATGGGAGCTTAAATTACTGCTTCTCTTCCTTTTGCTTTAGAGCTTCTCTTAATCTGATTCCATTTGGATGCATCCTGAAGTTTTCACACCGAGTAGGAAAAAAAAAAAACAGGACGTCAGCACAAGCAGAGGCTCGTCCGTGTCGGCTTTGGGTGCAGAGGAATGGATGAAGATTAGACCTCCTAATTCCCTCCCCACATGCCATAAACTGACATTTATCCATGACGCGTTTACGCACTAGAAGCGTGGGCTCAAATTCGCACAGATACTTTCACCCGCACTCTAATTTCTCATAACACCTCCAATTAAAAAGGAGATTGTGTCCTGTCAGAACCCATAAAACCAAATCATAGCCAGCTCAGATTAATGCGAGCAAACGTGTCGAGCTTGGAGTGTGTCGGGAATCAGCTACAACCACTCTAAATTATAACTCAATATCTGTAAAACTRGCCAAAATAAAGCCRTTTTCCTGTTTGCAAATGTCGCTCAGGTGTGKCGGCCTTCTAGAAAACGCCCTTTCACCTTTGGTGGTGGGCAACAAACGAGTGAAAGGAGCTTAGAGCTGCACCACTCAAGGGCTCTTGACTGTGGCAGACACCTGTGGGAGTTTGCAGAAACCTTTTCACCCTAAACTTTTTTTTTTTGACAAACATGGCCCGAACCTGTTCACAGCAGCACAAGTGGATCGATGCAGCAGCTCCGACTGGCCTCTCAGCCCACACACACACCTCCAGGTGCMATCGCTGACCACCACACTCAGCAGCTGACAGCGTATGAACCCAGGGCCTCTCTGTGCATGCGTCACTCCACAACTGTGGCCTCCCTCCTCTCAGAGCCATCAGCCTCAGCATCAGACAAGAGTTAAGATAACATTTCCAGATACATTTTCTCCCTTAAAAAGTCATGAAGCTTTCTGTGTGGGGGCTGTAAAACACCCAAAAGACACTGCAGTGCCTTTCCCCATTAAATGCACTCGTTTTTATCTGATTTAGATTAGTTCAGCAGTAAATCGCAGCAACAAAAATGGATTGTTTGAGCGCTAAGAAAGATTTTGATCTCATTCCGTAGGCCGGCCAGCGACCCGATTTGTCCCTGCCAAAAGACTTAATGGGAAACATGTGTCGCAATGTCGGGGCCTGCTCTGAAACAAATGCCAGGCCACACGATCTAAATGTGGACCAGCAACGATCAACACCTCTCTTCCTCTGGCATCAACTTTGCCTGACCTGCAGGAGCTCTCAAATAAATTATTTRTTGTCCTGTGCTGCCCTCGTGTGGTCATTTCTGGAAACGACCTAAAAATATCAGCAGGCAACATTAAGAATTTAGTTTTACTTGCGTTTAGTTACTTTACATTTTAAAAAGTTTCACCTGATGTATCAGTTATATTAATGACCTATTAAAAGTGTTATGAAATTAAATAAATGGGTTTGTGTGTGGTTATAATTTGAACTGAGCCAAGGGATCTCTGGTTCAATTATAGACAAGTTCCCAACCTTTTCATTTATTTTTTCCCCCAGAACTTCTAGTTTAAAGACCTAGTTATAGTGCTGATTTTGATACCTGTGCACTTATCATGGAAAATGCAACGCACAGGTGGACGGCAGGATTTTTATYATCTTAAAAAGCTGAGAATGTTGAGGTTCTCTTCCTTCAAGATTAAGTTCATCTGGTAAAACAAGCTCTTATTTAAACTCTTTAGCGCAGAGGTCCCATTTCCCTGCTTTTACACACCTGACTGAAAACTAAAGTGACCAATTTCTGCTAAACTTTACATCCTGAGTAGGACATTTAATTATTTGAATCCGAAGTGACGAAGCAAACATTTGAAACATGCAGGGCCGAGACTTGTTTTAAGGCTGGGTTACCCTCTAACAATGTTAATGACAACACACGGTGAGTCACTCACAGGACACACTTATTTCACAAACAATGGAGGAAAATGACATACCTGAATACTCCAAACAGGTTCTATTTGAAAAAACTTGCCCATAATCCAATATGGCAGCCATGTTCTATAGGTTTCTCTGCTTTGAAGGCCAGGGAAACAAGCAGGAGAATGGGCCTCAAGGACCAGGGTTAGCAACCACTGATTTAAAAAAAAAAAAAAAAAAAACTTAGCTTTGATGTGATTTTTCCTCATTTCTGAAATAAAAAAAAGGTGTCCTGTGACTTTTGAATCACCTTTTACACTATAAATTGCACCTAGACTCAGACTTTTGACAGGTCAACATTAATCAAAGCACAGCTACAAAATGTGTTACTGTGTGCTAATGGATTTTAATTTTGGAWATTTTTAATAGTCTAGTCCAGTGKTTCCCAACCCTGGTCCTCAAGTACCCCCTAACCAGCATGTTTTACTAGTTTCCCTGCTATTCAGCAGGTCTTCAGAAGATTGTTATTCAAAAACAGGTGTGTCAAAATCAGGGAAACATCTAAAAATCACTGCTTTAAAATGTTGACAAACACCTCAACAGCTTCTGAGCATGATGACATTTTCAAAATATAACATTGACTCAGTTTTATATTTAGTTTTGCCTCTGGAAGACATTGATTCTTTGACATTTGTAAATAAAAACAGGTATTAAAGCAGTTATTCTCAATCCTGGTCCTCAAGGACTCCTTTCCTGCATGTTTAGATGTCTCCCTGATTTGACACACCTGGTTTGAATGACTGATTATAACAATCTCAGATGTTTTACTTCGTAATTAGACAAAAACCCTGAAAATCATGAACACATCACAGGTCACACATCATAGGTATGTAATTAATTGTAAATTATAACCACCTCCTGTAAAGCAAAGACCATCCAATACGATTTAAATAGAAAAAGTCAAAAACACTAGTGATCAATTTTAGAGTGAAACGTTTATTGTACAAGACAATCATCTTAAATGGCTTTTTTTTTTTAAATCAGAACAACTTTCCTTGAGTTTTAAGTCTTAAGTCAGTGAGCAGTATAGTAAAAGTCACCTAGCGCCACTCTTATGAAGGCCGGGTCCTTGGCTCTTCCGCTCCGTCCCACTCGRGTCACGTGACGTGGCAGGGAGTGACCTGGAAAATGCTCAGACAACAGTCAGTGACTGCGGAAACTAACTCTTTCGTCTCAGCCCCACAAACTGCATAACAATCTCCTGCTGTCATGAAGGAGAGTGCTGCTGCATACCTGCCCCGGGTTACCTGCACTTTACAATGCGGACCAGACCGGAAGGGGGGAGGTGCGCTTGGTTCCTCTGGACGAAGAAACCCCCCAGGAGCGGCCCCCTAGCGGGCGGGCAGCGTCCAGAGCGCCGCTGTGAGACAAATAAAGCCCAACCATGAATCACTGAAACAAACATAAAGCAATAACAACGGACACAACACAACAAATGTCTAAATTAATGAGCAGATGTTCACACCAAAACTTCTTCCACACCTTTTTCTAACATGTCCCGCAAACATGGCGACTGGGAACATCGACCAGACCAGTTCAGCAAGGCGTGTAGACCAGTCCGGCTCATTCCGGATTCCAAGCCGGTCCGTACAGCTCTTCAAAGTCCCTCATTTGAAAAGCGAGAATGGCCTCGCAGTACGAGTCCAGCGCTGAGGACACGCTTCTGGGCGACAGAGACTCGCTGTAGAGGTGCGCTGGTGTTTCGTGCGGAAGCGGCAGAGTTTCGTCGATCTTCAGGTCTTCGTACACGTTCCTCATCAGATACTGGGTGGTGTTGTTCGGCGCCATTGCGCCGACGGGCGGCCGGCACCAACAGTCCGCTCGGGACTCGCGTTTCTCCCGTTTGCCCGTTTCAATCAGCAGTGGGCCGAGCTTGGCCTTCCGGGCCCGGCTCCGCTCCCGGCGGCGGCACTGTTTTCGGCTTGCGTTCAAACAGCAGCCGGGCCCGGAGCTGCGGTTCGTGGACACATGAAGAACATCCCAGCTCGTCTTACATCCTCCGGTTTTTACATGTTCGGCCTTTAAAAATCTGGACTTGGCGGTATCCATACCGTCTCTGCACATGTCCAAATAAACACGAACAAAAAAAAAACTAGTCGAAGTTTAAGGCGAGTTTTGCCACTACCTTCGGAAAGTACGTTGATTTGAGTTAATATTGCTTTAAAAAAATTAAAAATATAAAAAAAAATCTTCCAAAATAGAGCTAAAGCTGTGTGAAAAAGCTCCCTCGTGCCGGAACAGTTCTTATCTGATAAGCTGACTCACAAGTGTTGCTTCAACGTAACTGTCACGTATTTGAATGAAAGAAAATACCCACAATCCTTTGCTTTGAGTAGGTTCACACGATGCTGTTGCCCCCTTTTGGTGTGGAGTGGTAAAAAAACCATATTTAACCACAGATAAATGCATTTAGTACTGTATTTCAAGGCATGACCCCACATTTAGCTTTTACAGTAATAAAATTTGGTATCATTGTCATGACTTCAAAATAGAAATTTTAATAACCAACATAGTATTAATGGGAACGTTTTCTTGTTTATAAATGTAGATTTTTTTTAAAAGTTAATCCAAACCTATCGGGAAAATTACCTGAAAAGCTTATGAGTCTGTTTAATCTGGTTTAAAATAAATCTGAAAATAGCTTTATACTTTGATTAGCAGCTCTTTTTTATTTACTGTTTTAGGGTTGTTTTTTTTTGTTTGTTTATTTTTTGAAAAATTATTGTATTGTTTTGCATTACGCTGAATATATAACTACACCTGTGAAAACTGTTACTTTGTAGTAACATTTTTTTTGCCTTGTTTTGTATGTAAACTGTTGCTCTCATTAAAATTAAACTAATTAATTAATGACCACTAGATGGCAGAGTTCGTCAGAAGAACCAACTTGTGCAGAGACTCATGAGGACAGCTGGAAGTAAAAGGCCTTATTGTTTTATAAGAGCTCTTCTGTTGGAGCTCTTATGAGCTCTGAGTGTCTTTGAAACCTTTTCAGTCATTAACTGTGCATGGATGTAGATTGTAAAGGAATAAATGAATCCATCTGAGGTTACTCCTTTAAAAAATACATGAATTATGGAGCAAAGTGAAAGGCAGAATAGCTGAGAGTGCAAACAGAAGACGTGGGTCCCATATGTGTTATAGGATGCAGCTGCGGTTTCTCATGTGGCCTTTATGCTTATAATCAGAGGACAGCCTCTGTTCCACTTTGCACTGCATGCTTCGTCACRTCTCAAAATCAGATGTGTCTTCTTTTATGCAAATAAAAACCTGAAGTCACACAGCGTTTAGTTCAACTCTTGAAAAGCACAAGAAGTTGCTTTAAAATACATTTTTGATGTTTTTAATGTGTGGTTCCTTTTTCTCTTCACTGTTGGAAGCTTCTAATTTGTTTTGCAAAGTCATAATGTTCAGCGGCTGAAAGACACGTTTTTGTCACATTTCCCACATGGTTTAAACTAAAATATCTATGTGAAAAGCATATGTTTTTCTTGGGTCGTGCAGCRTTTATAAGAGCATCGAACAGGCCTACAGGAAGCCTAAACACAAGCTGGAAGATTTTAGGTCTCTAGCAGGATAACGGAACAGGGACTGAAATAAATTACAGATTGCAAAACCAGCTCCCACGCAGAAATAACAAACCGTGGCAGAGAAGCCGAGCAGCTTTTCTGCTCGTTAGGAGCAACCCCCAGGTTTGTGCCAGCACCCTGACGTCAGTGGTGTGCAGGGCTCTGGGTAAAATTAACCCCCACAAGACCACTGACCTGGTTCRTTTTTTTCTTATCTGCACACTGATTTGAAACAACCAATCCTGAACCTCACCAGTGCAGTGGTGGGAACTGCTGAGTGGATATCAAAGCTGGAATTCTCCAAATTCCTGCTTTTCCCAGCAGTGTCGTTAGCATTCAGGTATGCAAAAATGCAAACACACTGCAGGAAGGAGGCAAATGCTGTCTCTGCAGGATGTCGGCGGACAAAAGGTTTTGAGGGACTTTCACACATCAACTCTTCGCACTCCTGTTTGGAATAAAAAAGGGTTCATTCTGTAAGTGTGAAAAGCAGCGGCACAGGGTTTCTAAAGACAATACTGCCTCCAAGCTCATGAACACATTCCACCTCAAAATCAACTAGAGAAGAAARAGCTCTTTTCTTTAAATCCTGGAACTACCAGCATTTTCAAACAACTCCTTTTTCTAGCAGAGACTGCCAAATGAGGGTGCTGGGGGTAATTTGCAACCCATCAGGCCACCTTTTGTTTATGCAGCCGCTCCCAGGTAATGCTAAACGGGAGTGGTCGGTGATAGTTTGAACGATGTTGATCCGACTCAGATGGAAAAGAAAAAAAACTCTTGATTTTAACCCATCCTGATATGTAAAGATTGCTCAAAAAATATCATTTGATTTTAATTTGAGTCATATTGACTTGTCAAGAAAAAAAATATTTGCCACTGGGGTGAAATGTTCTGACTTAAAACAAGACAAAATGTCCTGATAAGATTATTTTACTT
>NW_013952428.1:2404628-2416156 GCF_001266775.1 Austrofundulus limnaeus | reverse complement strand
ATACACATTTTTTCAGTCAGTATTTAAAACAGCTGGCAAAATAAATTGTTAAAATATGTATTACGTGCTTCTGTTTTTTAATTCAGGAGATTTAAAAAAATCCTTCATTTTATGGGAAGCCCCTCTTGATTCAAGAGAAAACTCAGTTTTTTTAAATGGCTGCTTATTAATTAATTATTAATCAATCCATAAGATAAATCAACTTCAGATTAATTCATTATCAATAACTTGCATCCTTAAGGAGTTAACTTAATTTGYATCTACTCATATTCATGTAATTAAGCGTTTTGATGATTTGGCCGATTAATCGAAAAAAAAAAATCAACTGATTTATCGATTATTAAAATATTTAGTTGCAGCCCTAATATATACTATCTGATTGGCCACCCCAGTTGATTGACTAGCTAGGCCTACATGTGGCATAACCGTGAACAGTTAAAATATATAAGTACACAGTTTTTGATCTTGTTTTTGTCACAAATGTTTTATAACGTGCAATTCTTTATGAATTTGTAAGTCACTAAAAGGGGAATTGGAGAAGATAACTGGGACAAGAATCTCTGAAACTTAACACGTGTTTCTTTATTTTAAATCTAATTGACCTAAACTGATTTATAGTGATGCACGCTTCCTCATTTTGCACAGCAGTGCTTGTAAATGGAGAGGCTTATTTATTTTGACTAATGTGATAAAAGGATGCAAATCAGATGTCTTGTCGATGTTTCATGTGACTAACTAATCTTTGTCCTAAGTTTTTCTACATTGGCACGAGGAAGTCCTCTAAAGTTTTCCTTTAGGGGCTGCAGAGCTCCAGGGATCCCTTGTTTGCTTCTGGCTTGGGCCCCATAATGTGAGGTATTACCTCCCTCTGCTGGACTTTATTTACAGCAGTGAAAACCAAGATGATGTTGGAAACTGTAAAATCACCCAMTCTCTGTTAAACCTTTTAAGTAATCCACATGTCTTCCCAACAGACATCACCACAACCCTAAATAGTAAATATATGGATGTTTATTTGATGCATTTTTTAAAACCTGCAGTGCAGCCTTTTCTTTAAAGCACATTTGTACTGATGATTTTTTTTATTAACAAAACCAGACTCCAGTTTTTATTTAGCTGCTTATATAGGAGAAATCTTTCTCTGTGTGTCAGTGTGTGTGTTCTCAGTAATCTGAACCTTTCAGCTGGCAGCTGTGCTTTCTCCCTGAATAAATGACATTGGGAGAAGCTGATGCCTTCAGTGCTCTTTCACCAGCTCGTAAGGGCACTTGAGGCAACTCACTCATAAAAACAACTAAGCGATAGATTAAAACAGTAAAAGCTACATCTCATTTTAAATCAGGTTAAATGAGTCACAGGTTTGTGTCAGAGTGAAGTGCTGAGAAACATGGCCTATGCAGGGTGCCTGCTGTACCYTGCTGGGATTATTGAAGGACAAAGTCAAGGTTGGTCACAGAGACACGACAGGCCGCTTGGCTGAAGTCATGCGTCAGCTGTTCTTGATGCAGAGCATGCAGACAAAGGTGTTTCTATGTAGGTCTGTGTGAAGAGAGAGACAGGCAGGCAGGCAGCACGGAGGAGGTGAGATGGTAAAATATCTGCAGTGCTGCAAACTTTACTATGAAAAAAAATATTACACTAAACTTGTAAGCAAMATTTCTAGATATGGTAATTAAGTAGGTATCTTCATTGTTTTGTTTTTTAAAGAGTTTATTTGGCAAAAAATAAAATAAAAAAGATCAATTCCTAAACTGGATAGTAATTTATAACAGCTGTAAAATACACAGAAGTTGCACTTTAAAAATGCATAAAATTGGCTTTTTGACTCTAAAATTTAAGATGTTCAAGAAAAATTACATAATAATACCCTGGAAGTCTTTTTCCCCCATCAGAAAGAAAACTATCTAAAACAATGTAGAAAACAACAAAGTCACAACCTAAATAACCAAATCAGACTAAATTAATGGTAAATTGCAATTTCTGTGAAAACGCTAAGTGCTAAATCACCTTGCTGATATCTGTTGAAGCTGAAACTGAGGTGTTAAATCTAAGAGAAGCAGAAAGAGCTAAAAGAGGCACCACCTAAAAGCTTTATCAGGCAAGGTGAAAACATCTAAAATCTAGCTAAAATCTAAGGTAAAAGTAGCAGAAGACAAAAAACAAGCAAAAAAAAAAACAGCAATAGGGGAATATTTGAAATTAAACACTTAAAATAACAAATAAAAAATTAGTATATAGAACAAAACAGCCAAACCTAATATAGAAGCAGGAACGTCAACATCATTTCAGCTGAGGGAGTTAAGGAGTAAACACAAAGCACGTGTCATGATTAGCCAAGCAGCAACAGCTGTGAGAGGAGAGCAAAAACACTCAAATCAAGGACCAAAATGATTGTAACATGAAAACAATTCAAGCTGTCGTTAGTTTCAGTTTTTCTGCAATATATTTAACTTTGCTGTCACTTGGGTGTGTGTTATAAGTGTGGTTACAAACAGTGCAGGTTTAGGAAAGAAAATATGAAGAGGCTGCATTAGCATTATGGTTAATGAGAGGAACACCAAATTATCTTATTGCTTTAATATTATGACAAACCTAATGAATAAGTGTTAATGGAAGCTTACATGAGTCATTATAAACATTCTGACCACCACAGGCTGACCAACAATAAAAAAAAGCTCCTGAATCTTTTTTATTTTCTTTTGGTCTTTTCTCTATTTGTTGCACACAGCCAGTGCTTTCGTGAAATTGTTTCCAGCAATTGTGCTAAAGTAAAGGGAAGTTGGGGGAAAAGTGGTAAATTAAGCTTAATCATATATTCGGTGCCTGTAACGAAGATTAAAGATATCAAAAGTGGGAGGAGGGGGGTTAAAACGTTGTGGTTTTTCAAAACAAAAAGATGTTTTTTTTCCTCCCAAACTTTCAAACAGCCCAACACGGYCTCACGCTTGTTTTCCTAATCTCAGAAAAGCCCTTCCAACACATGGGAGCAGAGGTTCAGCACAGAGAAGACAATCCTGCAGCTAATGCTTGGTTCATCTAACATCTTAGCACTCACTCTGGCTCTGTTTGAATATAAGCTGCTGGGAAGATTAGAATATTGATGCTTTGTGCATGAAGCCATTTGCAAGTAGTGTCAGAGCTCRGGTCAAGATTAACACTTGTGTTCTGAAATCTTTGGAACATCGTGACAAGGAACTGTTGGAAGCTAACGGAAATAGAAAAAAGACTCAAACGAGACTATTCCCCTGAGTCCTGTGTTGTATTTTGTGGCCAAATTTATTTATTTATTTCTATTTTTAAGGGTATAACTTGCAATTTTTCAAAGCATGAGTGTGGTTTTCACAGCATTTGTAATGACAGTTTTTTTTTTACAGATCCACATTATCACGCTTGGTTAACTTCACAAAAATATTTAAAAAAAAGTCCACATGTAAGTAAAACTGAGCTGCTGACATTGTTTGAAAGCCGGTTATAAAAGGAAACAGGAGGTTTAACTATTCTTAGAACATGATCGTGAGCTTTTGACATTCATGAAGGCTTTAGTTGTGCATTGTGCTCATCTGCTGTGCATTTATGACTTGGACAACTGTCTCTCTCTGGCTCCAACATCTGAATAATTTTATTTGCTTTTCTTTCTCCAGTTTAATCCAAACGCAGCTGAGCTGGTTTGGTCTATGTTCATTTTAGTGAAAATTGGAAGTTGTATATCATTTTATATAAATTTAAATGATGGAAATGATTGATATTTTTTAAAAATTTACACAATACCATTAAGTGAATGCTCACGCAGGATAATTATACCCCACCGTGACATGGTGTCACTGCTTCAGGGAGGTGGGATTCCATATCTGGTCTCCTGCCAGCACATTCTTCAAAGCAAAGGTTATGTATCTGCTGCCTGCTCACCACCCCCCTCATATAAAAGGCCATCCATTGTCTGCGGGCAGCTGCTGTTCAACTCCTTCCACCTCCGCAGACATCCTTTTTCAGGTAAAATTGATTTGTGGTGTGTTTAAAAAGTAGGTTTCAGTGCAGAGTTTCAAGTTTAAAATGACCCTCTTTGTGTTCTGGTTTTAGCGGCATGGTGAACTATTGCAGATATTTATCTTATATTTCTGATCCAATGATGAAAAACTACTTTTATTACTTCCTGGAATTTTTAATTAACGTATCCATTTTGGAATGTCATTCTAAAATGTCATTATCATGCACTTCTTCCCTCAGGTGTTTGATTTTGTGAATACAGTTTGAGTGAGGTAACAATTCTACTTGTATTTTCATGTATTTAATATATTTTCTATGTTTTTGGCCTTATGTGTCCCTCTTTGCTGTTTCAGGAGCTCCACACACACGCAGCCATGAATCCCAAGGGGGATAAGGTGAGCCAGTTATGTTCCGCTGTGTTAATCCTCCATGCTCGGACAGAGGACACATTGTCCTCACAGACATGGCAATGATGTGGCCGTGTTATCTGTCAAAGCTGCTATCAGCAYTGTTGAGAGCTTTCCACTTGACTTCATCCTATTAATAAAGCCTTATCTTTTTTATATGTGGCTGCTGGAAGTGGAAACAAGTCAGCCACTTCATTGCTAAATGCACTTTTACTTTGCATTAAACAACTTATAGAGTCATGCTTAAACTAATCAGGGATATGTTGGGGTAAGTTTAACTTAAAAAATGTTTAGGAATTAGAGTTTGGTTTTAGCAAAACTGTTTGTTCAAGATGGATTTTAACATTTTTGATACCTATAAGTTAAAATAACATCAGTACCTGCTCAGTTTGTGATTTTTGAAGCATGAAACGAAAAGAAAAAAATARCCGTCAGTCCGTTTTCTTCCACTTACCCGGGTAAGGGTCGAGGGGGCAGCAGCAGCCTAAGCAGAGTGACCCAGACTTCCCTCTCCCCAGCCATTTGGGCCAGCTTGTTAATAGCTTATTATTAATCGTTATACAGATTATACAATTTAAAACAACTGTTTATTTCCCTYATTTAAAAAAAGAAAAACTATAGTCTACAAGTTGAAACATAGTTCTGCTAYAGGACCAGACTCTGTTTTCCAAAATAACGCTGGAGTGAAGAATGGAATGGATGCGTTGTGGCTGTGTATGGTTCTTCCACATGCCACAGAGACCCACATTCGTTAAAAGAGTAAATGTTAAATTGCTAACATGTCTTGTTTCTTTAGACTTTAATCATCCAATCAAATAAAAGACACCAAAGAGTCAAAAATAGAATAAGCAGTTTGGCAATATTTTCATAGTACATAACAAATGTGGCACAATTTAAGGAAACATAAAATATTTTCAGTATATATTGTTAAAAATCATTGTAACAAAGAACTAATCAAATATATACTGTTGCTTTTGTGATAGTCACTAGAACTACCAGCATTTTCAAACAATTCCTTTTTCTACCAGAGAYTGCCAAATGGCAGTGCTGGGATAATTTGCAACCCATCAGGCCACTTGTTGTTTTGTACATGCAGCCACTCCCAGGTAATGCTAAACAGGGGTGGTGGGTGATATAGTGTGAACGATGTTGATCCGACTCAGATGGAAAAGAAAAAACCCTTGATTTTAACCCATCCTGACATGTAAACATTGCTCAAAAAATAATATTTGATCTTAATTTGGTCTTATTGACTTGTCAAGAAAAAAAAATTGCCAATGGGATGAGATATTTTGACTTAAAACAAGACAAAATGTCCTGATAAGATTATTTTACTTAGGTTAGAAGGGTTGAAAACTACTGAAAACCATCAAAAACCATGAGAAAACATGTAAAATGGGTGTATGAGGGCCGAAAAGCAGTCAAAACCTCTCCTCCTTCTCCCTTTCCTACTTCTTTTTCTCCCTGAGTGTCTGAACCTGACACTACGTCGTCTTTCCAGGACCAGGCTGGGGACGTGGCTTTTTCATCATGGCCTTTTAACGCTGTCGAAATTCTAGTGCAAGGCCATGTATAAAGTCTCTTCTGCTCTCTTTCCAATTTTTTTTACTGTAGCTCTGAAAAGACAGTGGCATCCGTTTATGTTCTTTGCAACACACCACATCTTCAGAGCAAAAACTTGTAAACAGGAGCCCTTGAGAAACAGAGTGAGACTATCGGGCGTGGTGGATGTGTCTGGATTAGCTGCAGGCAGAGTTRCTTCTTTCAAATGTAATGACCTCATTTACATAACACTGGAGGCAAGAAGGGCTATTCACATCTGCCATATGGCAGTTCCCTGGGATTTAAAGGTATAACTGCCAAATGGCAGAGGTCTGGTCACATTCTGAACATACATTGACAATGTCTGTTTTCCACAGCCGAAGTCAAAGATTTCGGCTTCCCGCAAGCTCTCCCTCAAAGTAAGCTATAATATTTCAGTCTTTTATTCAGCCGAGGGCTTTCCAACGATACAAACTATCCATATCTGACTGCGACCTKTTTTTAATCAGATGTTGCTCCTCCAAAAAGCTTGTGAGGACCTGGAGAAGGAGAGGCAGGAGCGAGAGGAGGAGAAAGTTCGTTACCTGGGGGAGAAGCTGCCCCCTCTGCAGCTGTCTGGTTTGTCACTGGATGAGCTACAAGTAAGGCTTGTTGAGGAGGATTTTTCTTGTGAAACAGCAGAAATGATGTTGACTCTTTTCAAAAATGTGTCTTTTTAGAAACTGTGCAAACAGCTGCATGAGAAAATTGACATAGTGGACGAGGAGAGATACGACTGTGAGCATAAGGTGATCAAGCACAACAAAGATGTAAGTCTCATTTTGGCACATCCTGCTTGTTTAAAACAAATACATTATTGGTTTAATTAAAACTTGAACCAGGTGCAACTATCTTTTATAAGGTTTAAAATGTAGTAAAAAGGCTGTTTTGTACCTTTTAGATTCATGAGCTGAAGCTGAAAGTACAGGACCTTGGCGGGAAGTTCAAAAAGCCCGCGCTAAGGAAGGTGAGGGTATCTGCAGATGAGATGATGAGAGCTCTTCTGGGCTCCAAACACAAGGGCTCCATGGACCTGAGGGCCAATCTTAAATCTGTGAAGAAGGAAGACGTCAAACAGGACAAGGTACTAAATCCAGCATCTCGTGTATTTTCTMGTGTGGTTGTTTAAAACTATTTTCAGAGACCAGAAACTGTGGCTACTGTAGCAAAATCTAATTTCTTTCTTCCTTTTTTTGTTATTGTTGTTCCAGGTGCTCACCTCTGAAGTGGGCGACTGGCGTAAGAACGTGGAGGCCATGTCAGGCATGGAGGGCCGCAAGAAGATGTTTGAYACAGGCGGTGGAGCACAGTGAGAAGCTGCAGTCAGAGAAAAGGATCATCTAAAAGCTGGAAATCATTTTTTTATTTCTAACAAATAAGAAAGAACACTTAGCTGGAGGATGCCTGATATTTAGTTATTTTAACTGGAGTGACTCAAAGCATCTTAAGCCAGGCATGTCCAACTCCAGTCCTCAAGGGCCGGTCTTCTGCAAGTTTTAAATTTGTCCCTGCTTCAACACAGCTGATTCAAATAGATGATTTACCTTCTCAGTTTGCCATCAAGGTCTGCAGAGGCCCACTAATTAAGCACTCCTTAGATTCAGCTTTGTTGAACCAGGGCAGCACCTAAAACATGAAGGACACTGGCCCTTGAGGACCAACTTTGGACACCACAGATCTAAAGCTTTGGATTAGTGAAAACCGCTCATTTTTTCAATATTTTGTTTTGTTATGAAACCTTCAGACAAACGATGAATAAACTGATACTGTTTCCATTTTTGATGTTTCAGATCTGTGTTTGACTTTATCATGTTTCACAAAGGGGGGATGGTGAGGAGCTTAGGTGATGCTGAATTAAAAAAAGAAAGGTGAAAAGGCAGGGGCGGCTGAGGGGACAACAGGTGCTCCACTTGAATCACATCCCACAATGTTTAAATAGATCCATGTGACGTGGCTAAGACCATAAACTAAACTGAACGATAAACAAGTACAAAAAAAGAAAGTTATAGTAATCATGGTGGAAATCTTAGACTTTGTCATGTTTTTCCTTCATTCTTTCTTCTAAAACTAAAGGCGTACAAAACATCACAAATGGCTGACATCGTCACCCTAATCATTCCCCTGCTTCCTTCATGTGTCACTGTTTTGTCTGGCTGCTAACACTGTCATTTGAAGTATGACACTAACAATAACGCAGTGTTCTCAGAGAAACCAGCGTCAGAAGGCTTATTACATGCTTTTATGGACTGCTCATGGAAAAAATTTTACAAAATGTCTGCGTCAAAGCAGCTGACACAAATGTCTCCAGCACATCTATTAAAAGATGTGATCACTCAATATGTGTGACAGCAGAAAGACAAAGTCCAAACACTGTGTGGAAGATGGACAAAACGTCAACACGCAGGAAGGAGGCTGTGCAAAAATRAAAAATAAAAAAAAGAAAGAAAAAAGTCAACATGAATTTTGTTTTGGATCCATGTAAAACTGTTAGCCACTAACATAAAAGGATGTAATTGAACAGGGTGTTAAAGTGTTAGTACCACTAGATGGCAGCAAATAGCTACAATAGAACTGTCAAGAATAAACTTCAGTAGTTTAATATAGCAGTGCATACTTGACTCCTATAAAAATAAGCTGGATTGAAGTAACAAAATAATATTGATGCAGATTTGTGAAAGCAAGATTCAGAACTGTCAACATTTGGAGCTGAAGTCCTTCAGAGCTGATCTGAAAACCTGAATCTTCCAGAGAAGCAGCTCAAAGTTCAGTGGATGAGTTCTGAGGAGGTTCTGATCTCCTGAGTGAAGCAGAYCCTGAAGTTCAGATGAGAGTAAAGAAGCCTGATGTGTTCAGGCCTCAGTCTTCTCAGCTCTGATGTTTCAGGACCTCCTGAGCCTCTGAAGTGACTCAGACGAAGGTTTTTCCTCCCAAACTTATAGTCMTCGGACAGTCGAGTCGTCCCAACGTCCAAACGTCCAAAAACAAGAGACAAGTTTTAAAAAGTCAACAATGTCATTAGAAGAAAGTGTGGCGCAGCCATAAGAAGACTGGCTACTACTGTAATCTAAAGGTTGCAGGTTCAATCCCAGGAGGTGTCTTACTGCCTTTAGCTTTAATAAGGGTAAAAATCTTAACTAAACCCAAGAGGGAGCAGGACTTGAACCAGCAACCTGCTGAGCTCCAGTCTCTTTCCTATCCCTCTGAGCCATCACTCAATACAAAGTGTGATGTTCTCTGAGTCCATTTATCTTTTATATTTTAATATGTTTTGTGGTCAAAAAGGACTTAGAAAAATTGGAGACAAACTTGAAGGTTGAGCCTTCGTCAGCAGCTCAGGACTGACTGTAGACATTCAGCTCGGAGGATCCTGAGCGTAGACTTTCTGCTCAGAGAGCTCATCAGGTCTTAGAGGCTCTCTCATCCAGATCTAGAGGACATGAAGCCCTTCAGTCCTTAAAGTCCACCAGCATGTTGAACCTCTGACATCTCAACATGCATCCAACTAAACTGCAGGTTTCAGTCAAACAGCTTCAACTTTTCTCTGAAATGTGAAACGTCACTCCTTCCTTCATTGCACATTGACTAAATTTAATTCTATTAATACATTTTAAATACAACAAATTATGAATTACTCTAAATAAAAATAAAATAAACTCTTTTTTACATATTTTATTAACACCAATTAAACATTAAACAAAACTCAGGAATTGTTTTTAATTGTTGTTCCAGTAAAAACAAAATGTTCACCTTTTTTTGTCAAATTAAACTGTTGAAAAACTTGAATTTACTGTATAAAAATAAATCCAATCACGTCTGAGAAACATCCAGAAAATTCAGATTTAAAATCATCATGCTGGTAAACCTGTGTCATTAAAGGGATAATTCTGGTTTAGCTCTTTGAGCGACATTAGTTTAAAGAAAAAACAGTTTCATGAGCTTACAGCAGGGCCAAGAGAAAAGTGGATTAAAACTTCAATCTCTAAAATTTCTCAGTTTATTCCAACACAACTCCACCCGTTATGTGCTTTGGTCTATTTGTTGCTGTGGTCACACAAGCTAGTGTCAGAAATGAACAGTAGAATCTTACCTACAACATGTACTCTCTTTAATAATTTAAGACTGCTTAAGATCCTCCGCATTATCATTTTATCAATAAGTATTCAATAGTGTTTAATGTTGCTAAGGTATTAAGGTGTTTCATGCAAATTTTATCTCCTTGAAAAAAGACAAAGCAGCCATGTCATCTACGGATTTGCATCATCCACCTCTTTTTCCTCCTGGATTTTCCATAATAGCTCCGAGTAATCTGCAGTAGTCGCTCACCGCCTTTTATCTCATCTCATTATTGATCTTCCTCAACCAGCCGGGAGAGAGAGGGGGCTGACGGGTATTGGCTTTGGACACTAAAGCTTGCCAGAGGTCAACGAGATGCAACCATTAAAGAGCCTCTTTGCTTTAATCAGGTGGAGGCTTTCAAAGAGGCAATGAAAAAAAAAAAAGAGACGGGAGTTTGTGCTTCTGTTCATCTTTTAGCTTTATTAAAATGTTTTCCGTTTGATACACAGCCTTAGTATATTTTAAGAAAGTCGTTAACGTGTGGCTACCCTAAAGTGGAGCCTTGAAGGAGAAAAATGCCTGAAAGCCGCAGCACCAAACATCCCGTGAGCTACTGTTTCACTTTTAAAGGCTTAGAGATTTGCTTTAAATCTCCTCAGTGTTTCACAAACCTCAGAATATAATGAATGAATAAAACTGCTGACTGAACAGAAGGGACAAACTTTGGGCTTTTCTGTGCCTTCATCTCCTCCCTTACCTGTCTGCTCCTCTTTTATCTTCRTCTTCTCTGTGACGCATTGGAGAGGAATCAATACCGAATAATTGATTTGACCAGAACTTAACTTGACTCCACGGTTTTATGGGAAGAAGCTGCAGTATTTTTTAGCTTTGCTTTGCATCTGAGCAGTTCAAAGATGGAGCATACAAGTGTTTGGCTTCAAACCCCTCTTTCCTCTRCCAGAAGGCAAAGATGGATGATAATGTATTTGCCCAAGTCGGTTACCTCTGTATTTCATGAACCACTGAATGAATTTTAATGAAACTTGCAGAAACTAATTATTGGTACATTTTTTTGGTTTGTTTTTTACATTTTATTTTATTTCTATTTCTCTTGAAAAACACCAGATCTTTGCAAACTATTAGTATTTATAAGCTTTAAAATGTACCAAACTAAACTTACCTSTTGGAAACATTAAGTAAACATAAATTAAAATAACATAAATTTGTGTTTGTCTGCAGCTCTTTTTACCCAAACCCAGCTGGTCGAAGCAGATGGAGGTTCGTCCTGATCCTGGCTCTGCTGGTAGTTTTGTTAAAAATGAGTTTTTCCTTTCCACTGTTGCCAATTTGTTAATCAGAATGAGAGACTGATGATGTGAGTATTCAAGGCTTTTTTTGTACAGTGCACTGAGATGTTTGTTGTGACTTGGTGCTATATACGTAAATAAACTGAATTGAATTAAAACTGTGTGAATGCTGAGCAAAAAAGTTGCAACTTTT
>NW_013952428.1:2401185-2402153 GCF_001266775.1 Austrofundulus limnaeus | reverse complement strand
GTCATTTTCCTTCATGCTCTATGGGTGCTTTTAAAAAAGTCATTTTTTATATAATGTCAAAACTCCTATTTAACAAATGAAGTCTATTTTAAGCTATTTACATGACACTGAATGAATGTCACACTGTTTTTCCTGTTTAATTTCTAAAGCCAAAAAGTAGAAAACRTTTCAATTTAATTCCTGTTTTTTTAACATCCCCCGCACTCATTTATATGACAGTGATGACACACTGTATAGAAACCACATAACCAACAAGCATAGACCTAAATACTACTAGACTGAGCCGTGCCGATCCCGTTCACTGTAAATATCTGTGATAACATGAATGAGTAAAAATGGTGACCGAACAGAGCTATTTAATTAATGACCAACTGGATCTGTGTCACCAACTATCTGTAATATCTTTACAATAAATTAATAAATATGTTAATTTCATTCAGTGATATTGTAAACAGCTAGATATGAAGAAAAATAGAATTTGGAAGTAATGATCTAAACCAGATGTCATTAACTGASATTTTAGCTTGTAGAAAAATTGTGACTTTGACCTGAAGTAGTGGTTCACAATCTTTTTAGACTTGGGTACCCCCTGAGCTATTTTGTCATACCACTAGTACCTCATCAGTCAATCATAATGATGAGTCTCACTGAAGGAACTGTCCAAGGTCCGGATAGTGCTGGGATGTTTCAGGGCTTTAGACAGTGTGAAGGACTCAATGAAGTGTCCAAGGTCCTGAAAGTGTTAGAATGTTTTAAGAACAAGGGCAGTGTGAAGGAACTGTCCAAGGTCCTGAAAATGCTGAAATGTTTAAGGACTGTAGACAGTGCGAAGGACTCAAGGAAATGTCCAAGTTACTGAAAGTACTGGAATGTTTTTGGACCCTGGACAGTGAAAAGCTATGATTCCCAGCCAGGGGTACTTGTACCCCTTGGGGTACGTGAGCATATTACATGGTACATGGAAAAAT
>NW_013952428.1:2395632-2401121 GCF_001266775.1 Austrofundulus limnaeus | reverse complement strand
TTATTATTATTATTATCATTATTTCTTACTTTCATAAAAAAAGAATTATTTATCCATCAACACCTTAACTGAACAAAAATATAAACACATTTTTTGCTCCCATTTTTCATGAGCTGAACTCAAAGATCTTAAACATTTTTCACATACATAAAATAACCATTTGTCTCAAATATTGTTCACAAATCTATCTAAATCTGTGATAGCGAGCACTTCTCCTTTGCATAAATAATCCATCCCACCTCACAGGAGGGGCAAATAAAGATAAAGATTAGACAGCATGATTATTGCACCAATGTGCTGTAGGCTGGCCACAATAAAAGACCAGTCTAAAACATGCCGTTTTGCTTTATTGGAGGTGGGGGGTGGGGGGGGGGTCAGGCAGTCAGCATCTGGTGTGACCACCATTTTTGGTAAGGTTGGTCTAATAGAAACCTCAAATTAGTTAAACATATAATATTGGTTTACACTGTGTAAGCCTTACACTAATTAGAGGCAAAGCCAGTTTGTAAAATTTAATTTGTGCTAATTTCTAGCATGGGTACTACTTTACAATTAGGCTCCCCTTATAGATGGCTTATAAATCWTTTATAATGTATAAATGCTTTAAGGAAGCCTTATTGTAAAATGTAAAAAGGTACACTATTTATAGGGCTCCCTTATGACATTTATACAAGTCTATTAATCATTAACAGTGTACCTACTATCTTACATTTAATTGTGAATATGTATAATGCAGTAATACAGTACTATATTATATGTAAAACATGTATTTCCAATACATTATTGTGCTTACAAAGTGGTTAGTCTGAAACGTTAAACATAGCACCTTTAGATGTAATATAAAACAGATTTGGCTCACGATTCTCATCATTAATAAATGCATGATAAACACTTAATGATTTATAAAGAGTTCACAGATGATTTCATAACCTATCTATCTATAAACTATTTATAAGCCATCAATGAGGCAAGCCTTATTTTAAAGTGGTTCCACATGCTACATAAGCTAATATCTCTAACCAGTTCAATAACTAACAGTGATTACATCAGCTTTATAAGCTTACTTTAACTTGAAACTGTTACATTATCGATTTCAGTTTTGGTCAGATTACATCCACATTGAGGTAAATAAAATCAAATCTGCTTACTTGTGAAATGAGACGTAGCTACTCACTCCAGCTGTTACACATGGCAAAAAGTCATCTGAGGGCTTCTTTTAAAGATTCCACCTCATCAGTATGCTTTTTATTACTGTTAATAAAGTGCATTCCTTCTAACAAGTTTTCATTGAAGGAGTTAGAAACAACAGAAAATAATATTATAATAAAAATAATGTGACAAGAAAAGGAATGAGTCTTTTAGGTGACACACTAAAACAGCTACAGGTGCTCGAGTTTGTTTCCCATTTGTGAGAGAAATGTTTTATTCCATATTTTATAACATCCCAGCACTTCACTGTGTTTGTGAATAATGACAAAACAAAACAAAAATGACTGCAATTCTACTTTCAGCCTGAGTTACAGCAGCRCTCTGAGGAGTAAGTTCACACTGATAGAACTGCTTTGAAACAAAGTTGTTGAGGAGAATCCAAAAGAGGCAAACTTTTCTTGGAGCCTGAAATCCAACTAAAGTTTAATACTTTTAAGGAGGTTGTTGAACATTTTGTCCTCTGCAGGAGTGACTTCATCATTCATCTCACACGCGGAGCCTTCTCCACGCAATCTCAGATCAAAAAGTGTGCAGCCACCTCGAGTCTCACGTTCACCTGGAAGATAATTGGTGCTAAAGGTCGGCTGCATGGGTCCAGAGTGAGCACCTGCTGATGTCAACACCAAAGTCACCGTCTGCACCCGTTTCATTTTTTATAATCCTGCTGTAAAACCTGTTTTTTTGGCTCTGTCCAGCCCTGTGTTGATGGTYGGGCGCGAGAGTCGTTTTTTATTTTATGCAGCTTGTAAAGCAGCCATATGGAGAAAGGGACCTGGGTGCTCCACTGCTGGCTCATAACTGTGGTCCTAATGTTTCACTGCATTAAGGGTGGAGGGCTATTAGAATTTATTGGCGCTGTTTAAAGAAAGTTTGTCGAAAGTTTTATATTATTTCAAGCCAGGAAACTTTAAAAATTGCATTTTTACTTTCAGATATGTTTAAAAATCACAAAACTGCAGCATGTTTGTGCTATCTGATACCAGTTAGGTCACACCTATAGACTGTTTTGGAGCCCTGTTACACACAAATACACAGAGTTAAATCATTTTTCATATTTTCCTGCTAAATTAAGGAGTAAAGACTCATGCAGTGTAATCACTTCAAATCAGCAAGGAATGAGGTCTGCAGACAAAAAAAGCTTTTCGTGATTTCTGCACGCATGCCATGGTCTCTGTTGTTTTTACCCTGTTTAGTAAAACATTGGAAACCAAGGCAAATTATAATAATCCAGTGAGCACAGAAAATGTTTCATACAACGGTGTTTTCCAACAGTCTGGAACCCTTTAAGGATATTTTCTCTCTTATCCTGTGGTTTGTCTTGCTGTTTGCAGGAGGCTTGAGCTCGATTTGCCCTCAGCAGAAAACTTCCCAGCTTTACCCTAAAGGACTGGATCACATTTTTCATACAGCATGTTTCACATTAATACTGCGCCTTTCAAACCGTTCTGCAACATGCATAATCCTCTGTCATTTTTAGTAAAACTATGACCAATCAAGATAATGTATTTATGTTTACAGACCGTTTTAGCCTGTAAAACCTAAGTGTTTTCATTACAAAGCATCTGTAAATATCAGCAATACAAGGCTTGGTACATGTCCAGGAAATAGTCAGCACCATAGATTTCTGCTAGAGAACCAGTGCCAGCTACATGTCCACTTGATAATAAATCACACAATGTCTTAAATGCAATATTTATCTGAAATATTTTACTCTTACTTGTATGTTACACTAAATACATAATGATAAAAAATAATAAAGAGGTTTAGCTGTGTTTGAATTAATTCCTGTCCGAGTTTTAGACCAAGATATTCTAAATTTTAGCCCAGTATCTGTAAAACAGGTTGAGCTAAATTCACTGTTGTGTTATAAGGTCAGTTGTCTGTGTTAGCCAATTTTGGTTGAATTGATTCTAAAAGTTAATTAGCTGATGCACGCACCGATTAAGGTTTCATTAAAACCTGTCATGTGATTGAGATATTTTATGGTGCCACTCATTGACCTTTCAGCAGCGGCCAATAAAAGAACCTTCACAAAGAGGGCATTTGAACAAGAAAAAAAGAGGCACCTGTAGCACTCCATTGCACGCAACTCTTTTGAGACTATAACAAAATTTGAACAAGTTTAAACAATATTTTTTAGATAAACTTTATTTTAAAAGCCGATAAACAGACTAGTGTTTTATTTTAGTATTTTGGTTATTAAAGAACACTGTGGTCTAAAGTCATGTTAAGAGTTCTGATTCTGCTTGATTATTGGCGCTGCGTGCTGACGTCACTCTTCCACTACGACCCCGCCTYCGCACTCTCTGCTGATGCTCATCCTCCTCTTGCATCAGCACCATTTCTGGCATCCTCATTAAACACACACGCACACAAACAGTGAGCCTGCCCACCTCACAGGAGCGCAGAGGCGCCAGACCTGCCGCCACAGAATTCCGGATTCACTCGGTCCTGAAGGCCGCATCGGCGGATCGCAGCGTCAGCAGCAGCTGAGAGGGAAGCCGCAAGAACCGGGCACAGCCACAGCTAGTGATGGAGAGCCTGCTGGATAACCCAATGAAAGCCGTCCTGTACCTGAAGGAGCTCACCACCATCGTCCAGAACCAGCAGAGTCTGATCCAGACGCAGCGCCAGCGCATCGACGAGCTCGAGCGCAAGGTGGAGGACCTGATCGGAGAGAACCGACAGCTGCGGGACCCCCACCTCTACGTCCAACAGCCCCCTCAGC
This sequence comes from Austrofundulus limnaeus, assembly GCF_001266775.1. Lineage (NCBI taxonomy): Eukaryota > Metazoa > Chordata > Actinopteri > Cyprinodontiformes > Rivulidae > Austrofundulus > Austrofundulus limnaeus. The sequence continues at coordinate 2,397,184 of NW_013952428.1, read as the reverse complement.
TTCACCACCACCACCACCACCATCACCCTTCTCACCGCAGCGCCAGCCCCCAAGCGCCGGCCAACCTCCATCAGCACCCGGGGAGCAGCGCCAAAGCTGCCGGGCACCTCGGCCAGCAGGTGCCGCCGCCGCCGCAGCAGCAGCAACAGCAGCAGCAGGTGATCAACCAGGCGGCCCAGCCTCAGCAGCACCCTCCTGCTCCGTCCTCACACCACCCGCAGCAGCTGCAGCTCGTTCCCACCTCCCCGCAGTCCCCCAAAGTGAGCCAAGCCGGTCCCGACCCCGCCGAGGAGGACAAGAGGAGCGCCTGCTGCAAGTCCCTGGTTCCGCAGACCCCCGCCACGCTCTGCCGCTCGGTGGGACTCGCCAGGAAAGCAGAGTAAGAAGCTCAAAAATAGCCTTTTTTTAACCTAATGTGATATTACTAATGTTTTAGCATCTCCAAACCGAGATTTTCTGCACCCATATGCTGAGGGACTTTGCTTCAGATTATTAAAGAGTGAATCACCTGAACGGCTGGTTAACAAGCAGAACAGAAGCTAAAATAATCAAACCTGTAGCTAAAAGCTAAAATAAGGAAAACTTCAACAAAAAAAGCTACAATGAACAAATAGCAAAAACTAAAATTAACAAAACATTACAAGTTAAGAAAACAAATGCAAAAAGCTAAAATGAGTAAAATAGCTAAAAGTTTAAACAATACGGCTAAAAGGTAACACGGAGAAACCACTAACTAAAAGCTAAAATGAGCTGAACCATAGCTAAAAACATAAAATCAGGAAAAACAATAGATTTAAAAATTGATAAACAGGTAAAAATCACAGAAAAAATAACTAAAAGTCAAAGGATCTTGTTCCTGATTGGGCCAAATGTCCTCAGTGGTTCCAGTGAGTTCTGATCTGTAAGTGCAACCTTCAGGTATTTTTTTTAATGTATAGGTATTTTAATTTAAATATTTGAAATATTTATCTCTATATTTACACAGTGCTCCAGATTTACGTCAGGATATCTTGAAAATAATTGCAGACTTAAAAGGAAGAAGGTAAATCTTTGATGGGTTTGATTTTTTTACACCCTCTAACAATATAAGCTTAATTTATTTAGATTTGATTCAAGCTCCTCCTCTGTTGACCTTGTCATTCCCTTGTTAAAGGAGCTGCCTGCACAGTATTGATCAGAAAGCCCCAGGGTGGCTCTTTAACTGTTTCTGAATTCAGCACACTGTGGATACTCGGAATAAACAGCAGAATAAATCCAATTTCACCCCCACTGATTTAAATTCGGCTAAACTCTTATTTTTTATGGATATTGCCCATTTTGGAGAGGCTCATTTCTCCTTCCCTCCTTTTAAAGCTTGTTTGTTTTGGGGGGGCTTGGCTTAGGCAGCTGGTTTGCAAGTGCCAGGAGAGAGAAGAGCTCGCAATGTCAACAGGAATCTCAAAACAAGCAGAGGTCCTCGAAGCGGGTGCATCATCTTATTTTGAGAAATGTTACGTTATCCCACCCAGAAATAAAAGTATCATATATACTGTACGTGTGTGTGTGTGTGTGT
>NW_013952428.1:2388130-2395109 GCF_001266775.1 Austrofundulus limnaeus | reverse complement strand
TGTGTGTGTGTGTGTGTGTGTGTGTGTGGTGTGTGTGTGTGTGTGATAGCAAAACACTTGTTAGCACGTTAGCATTTTTGACCCAAGTTCCAGTTGGGGTTTAAGCACTAAAAGTCCACATTTTAGTGACAGAGCGTTTGTTTGGGAACTGTCCGTGGTTCTGAATGTGCTTTGCTTCCATCAAGGTCACACACAGACACACACACACACAAACACACACAAACACACACACTGAGACCCATCTGCTCCACTTGGCTGCCTCTGCATTGTTATGGTTAATCCAGACTGATTCATTGTGCTATTAGGTTATAGGTCCTATAAACTAAGGCTCAGAAATAGTTTACATTAGCACGCATATGGGGGGGGGGGGTGTAAAACTGCAGGTTTTAAATCAATCCTCTCAATCACACGAACTCACAAAGCAGSACCACACGAATCAGACAAAATAAATGTCAGAGGGAGTGTTCGCTACGTAGGTTCATTTGGCAAACACGTGAGTTGACGGCCCGGCGGAGTGATGAACGACGACACGCAGGGATGAGCAGTTTCTCAGGAGAGCCGCCGCTTCCTTATCCCTAATGTAGACGCAGCGATACATGAAATGCAGGAGACGTGAAGGAGCATTTTATATTCCACTTAGAGCATTRATCCCGGGGCTGACAGGATAGTAAGTCACTGCAGGAGGGAAGTGGTGCGTTTTGAAGGCGACGTGGGAGAGAGCTTCTCCATGACAGCAGCAACCGGTGCTTCATTTAAAATTGGCGGTTAAAGAAATGCTTTCGAATTTGTTTTTGTGTGAGTAAATCTCACGAGATGTTTGTTCTCAAGAGTATACCCCACCAATGTTCAGCTTAACAGCTGTAAAGATCTGCTGTTGCATGTTTAGTGGATCAAACAATGCAAAGAAATCACGAAAGGACAGAAATAAAGAAAGTAATCGTATAATCCATGCGTGTTTGCATTTATCGGATTTCCATCTTAACGTTGTTTTTCCATCCAATTCATATGTTCTTATTTGATGAAAAAGGGGGAAAAAAGAAATCAATTTCCAAAGCGTAAAATGTGAAATAAAATGCTCAAATGAAGGACGCCTCCAGCTGCAACGGTTGATGGAGTTCAAACCGTAGCGGTTAGGAGTGGAAAACCTCCTAAAATGGAGTGTGAAGTGTTGCAGTTGTGTTATTCTGTCCAAGAAGGATTCTCCCGGGCTCTTCACTTCATTACTTTATARTTCCCCGACTCATTTTCTTCATTTTTGACTTCTAGCTCTTCACCCACATAACTCATTATTATGGCTCTTATCAGAAATATCTCACAAAGCACTGGGCCAGTTTTAATGAAACTTACAGAAAGTCATCATTACCTTTTGAAGCCAAATTGATWCAAGATGGCTGCCACTGCCAAGTGACTTTAAAGTAACACAAAATGACACTAAATCAGTCAGTTTCGCAGGTATTGAGCTAAAATTGAATATATTTACAGCCAAGATTCTCAGCAGATCTGATGAGATTTTTTTTACAAAACAGCTACAACTTGTCATTTCTYAATATAAGATAAGCTAAAGCTGGGATTTAAAAGGCAGCAGGGATGTGAGTTCCTTCAAGGACTGATTAATATTTTYCCCCCATCCTCATCGCTGTTTCTTTCATTTCATCCTTCAGTTTATGCTCCATAGGCCACCTCTGCAGTCTGAGTCAGAACTCACAACCATCTTCTTCTTGCTCTCTGCCTCCCGACACGTCAGACWGTTTGTGGAGTAGTTTTTTTTTTCCTTTTTGGAGCCAAGTGTTAAAAGTCTGCATGTGAAAGCCACGCCATGTGTTGGAGAGAGGAACAACCAGTGTAGATGAGGTGAGCGCCTGACAGGCAGCAAGCTTGTCGCCCGAGGTGGAAGCCCCCTGCTTTCTCACGCAGCTCTCAGTGTCTCTGGTGCTCCTCTACCTCCCACACAACACTTGCAATGTTAAACACTCGAAAACACACACACAAACCTGAACGTGGCACATTCTGCCTGGCAACCGGAATGTTTTATGTTTTAGTTTTTTAGTTTTTTTTTCCCCCCACACTCGCCGTGCACTCGTCCCCCTCCCCACTTTCCTGCTGGCCTTGCACCAAACCAAAAGCAGAACTCTCTTCTGATGTTTCTGCATGCAGCTGTTTCCTTCAAACAGAAGGTGCAGCGCAGCCATGCAGAAAGCCTCCTGGAAAAGGTGCAGTGTCTACAGAAACACTCTGCGATCAATGAGCCAGGGGCTTTAATAAGACAAGCTTCCAGCASCTAAGCTAACCTCGATCCCCAGCTGTTGAACTCTTACTCAAAAGCAAAACCACAAAACCTCTTTGTGTGTTTAGAAAATGGCCTTCAAGTGAGTTATTAGAGTTATTCTGATGACAAATGTTTTGCTGCGTCATCATGTAAATGTGGCGCTATTTTTTACGTGCTCGCTGTGCTTCATTACAGCTAATTTACAAATATTTGCATCTGCATCAGAATAAATTCGATCACCCTGATTTACCTAAATTTGGCTCATTTTAGAACWAAATTTGACTCAATTACAATTGTTTTCTTTGCAACAAGATAAATCCAAGAGCTGTTATTTTTTATTTTAACAGAATAAAACATGAATTTATTTTTAGTATTGTAAAATTCAAAGCATTGCTGCCTGTTTGTTTAAAAATTAAATACTATACCATAATAAAGTATCTATGTCATCTTTAGCTGTTATTAAAATACTGTTTTATGTTTAAATAGAAAATAAACTTATATTCTCATCCCTTCCTCTTATAAACGTCTTGAAATTGGCCTCTGTCTCTTTAAGAACCACCTTCCACTTCCGTTTTACCCATTTTGGAGCAGGGGGGGTGCCATGATGCAGTTTACTTGGCATCTAAAAATCCATTTCCTCAAAGGTATTTTTAATCTGAAAAGAGCTTCACTGAGTGAGAACTAGTGTTAAGGAGCTCAGCAGACAGTTAGGTTTCACTTTCACTTTCACCCGAGAGCCTGCAGGAGTCATGGGCGGGGTGTGTGCGGTGGAGGGGGTGCAGTCTGCCATGAGGAAGTTCAGCTTAAAGACACGTCCCAGGGGCGTTTCTGGTCCCCACCTGTCGTTTTGCTCCTCAGCATGGCTGCCTAAAAACGCTGCAGGATTTCTTAAACATGCATGAATGTGTCAAAGCAAGGCTTTGGACATGTTTCTTATGATAGTGTAACATTATAACATGATATAAAACTCAAAAAAGTTGATTTTACATGAWATTGCCCCTTTAAYGATTTGGCTGCTGAGTGGTTCGGTTCTCTGTAAAAATGTGTTTACATAATATGAATGCATGAAGAGAGGCAGTCATTAATTCAAATAAGTAAGAAGTTTTGACACCTTTTCTCCACCTGCCATAAATTAGATTCTAATTGCAGCAGTTTAATGACATTAGGTACATCCTCTGATGAGATCATTTCTAAATGTGAGAAGCTTAATCTCTTAGAGGGTTTTTGTTTATTGCCAAAGGTGTTCAGGTTTTAAAGTGCTATGACAATAAATTAGTGATCTAAGAAATATAAAAGTTCTTTAAACTAAAAAAAAAAAAAGTCCAAACTGGTGACTTGATTGACATGGTTATGCTATAGGGATGAGGTTTTAGTAAAACAGTCACAGTTCGTGTTTGTCAGAGTGGGACCTGAACGCAGGRCGATCAGGCAGGTGAAGAACAAAAGTGATCTTTTATTAACAAAGCACCGCAGGATGGGGTGATAAATATTCATGGCAGATGGCAAATCCCAAAATAAGTGAGCACGCTGAGCGGAGCGRAGCAGGAGCGAAATGACACGATGACATAAAATAATGTGGCAAAGCACAAAGGAAGCCGGGTAGATTGTATGCTGAGAGGAGAAATAATGAGTGGAAAAAAATGGGGCAATCAGCAAAGGCCTGGTGTGTGATGAGCAGAAATAAAACCATCGGAAGTAAAGTAACAGAATCTGCTTAAGAAAAGGAGAAATAACCAGAAWACAGAATGAGGATGTTAATATGTTTWACAGATTATTGAGTCTTTAGATAAAGTTGTAAAACAGCCCCAGTGTTTATAATGGTCCTGAAATTCAGGCTGGTCCACAGAGGTGATCAAGCCTTTCAGTTGTCCCAAGGTACAGGTTGGGCCATAGAGGTGATCAGACTCTTCAGTTGTCCTAAAGTCCAAGTTGGTCAACATAGGTGATCGGCCCTATTAATTGCCCAAGGTCCAAGTCTCAGAGGTGATCAAGCCTTTMAATTGTCCCAAGGTTCAGGCTGGTCCACAGACGTGATCTGACCTTTCAGTTGTCCCATGGTCCAAGTTGGTCCACTGAGGTGATCTAACCTTTCAGTTRTCCAGGTTGGTCCATAGAGGTGATCTGACCTTTCAGTTGTCCCAAGGTCCAAGTTGGTCAACATAGGTGATATACCCTTTTAGTTGTCCCAAGGTCCAAGTCTCAGAGGTGATCAAGCCTTTCAGTTGTCCCAAGGTCCAAGATGGTCCATGGAGGCGATCKGACTCATCAGTTGWCTTAAAGTCCAAGGTGGTCAACATAGGTGATCTGCCCTATTAGTTGTCCCAAGGTCCAAGTCTCAGAGGTGATCAAAACTTTCAGTTGTCCCAAGGTTCAGGCTGGTCCACAGAGGTGATGGAACCTTTCAGTTGTTCCAAGGTCCAAGTTGGTCCATAAAGGTGATCAAACCCATCAGATGTCATGAGGTCCAAGTTGGTCCACAGGTGATCTAATCTTTGAGCGGTTCCAATGTTTAAGCTGGTCCAAAGAGACCTTTTAGTTTTTCTGCCATCCATGCTGGTCCACAGGTGATCAAGGCTTTCAGTTGTCCTAAGTTCAGGCTGGTTCACAAAGAAAACATTTGTCAAAAAAGTAAAATTATGTTTATAGTTATGCCACTTTAGTAAGAAAACAAAAGTCATGTTAGTAGTTTTGCATCTCTGGCGCCTGAAGGAAACATTGCCCTCAGCTTCTCTTCATGTATCTCCAAAGCCAACAGTGGCAAAGTTTCAGAGAGAAATACATGGGTGGATGATGGATTGAAGGGTTTAAATTTCTGTCCTGCATGTCCTTGCTCTGTACTCAGTGCTCCCTCCCCTTTGTCCGAACAGGAAGTGAGAGCTCAGTTACGACTGGCCTTCTGCTGGAACCCAAATCATAAATATCTCATTTAATGCTTTTAAACGGTTTTGGTTCTCTGAGAATGTAGTTGCTCRGTGATTCCTGACTCCCCCACTAGATTATTAGGTGCTTTCATGCAGAAGATGAGCATGGCAAAACCAAGTCCCAGGTGTCTGTCATACAGCTGTGTGGGTTCATGGTGTTTATGTGTTGGGCGTTTAAAGTAGCATGAAATCCATGTTTTTGGGATAYATACTTGGGACAAATTGAGGGTTTTTGGTTCAATGCATCCCTTTTAGTGCTGCTTCAAGGTGTGGCTGCAGCTTTCCTAAAGTGCAAAGCACATTTTTTTGCATGAAAGTTTAGGCTAGACTACTTTATCCTTTTGCAAGTTGTGTAAATCTATATTAAACAAAATGAGATCTCAGGAGTGTAACAACCACCAAAATATTCAGTTCCATGTTTGCAGTAATGACTCACATTTCAAAAGAACTTCACTGATTTTCTTGGTGGTTACACTTCAAGCTGATCTATGTCTCATATCCTAATGAAATCTGTAGAAACTCAGTTTCCTTTTAAGCATAAAAAACAGATTATTACTAATTTGTGCTACTCTTTTGCACACGTCAGATGTTTCTCTGCCTTTAAAGGAAGTGGTACAGTTGGAATAGAGTGCACCAACAAAAAACAGAAAGAGACACGAGCTGAGTATTTCTACAGATGAAGGGAAAAAATGTCACTGACAGAATAACTGCAGAGCGAAGCCCCATGAGGCTAAAGGGCCCAAATGTTGCCCTACTTTCCCCGTGGCTAAACTACAAACAGCTTTTCTCCAGCATCTTCTGCCTCTGTAATTGTCAGTCAATCAAAATGACGAATAGTGTTTTTTTCCTCTAAACATGGCTCCTTCCTGTCACCTGGGGAGCAAACCTGCGTGTCAACATGAAGCTTAACAAATGACTCACATGATGTTTTATTTATTATTTTTTTATTGCAAACATTTCACCCCAGGTGTTCATCTCTCTRTAACATATTTATGTTTTTGTTGTTTTAGTTGTGTTAGACAAGCCRTGCAGTGAGTTGCTCTCTTTCTTCATGGCCGGAGGTAAATCAGTTCGCGCCTTTTCTCATTTCACTTCTCCTCTGTGCAAACGAGCAGCCGGCCTAATGAGCAATCAGAGGGGTGTGTTGTTCACATGTAATCAGAATATTTCAGGGTTGTGAATTCAAATGGAAAATGCTGCTGTTAAAATCATCTGGCACTGCTGATCAARTATTTTAATGCATATCATAAACAGAGGAAGTCAATAGCAGCAGCCACTGTGATAATGCATAATAGCACAGTACACACTAGTGGAACAAAACATGTTATTTTACAAATCACTGATTTCATTGTGAAATGTATCTTAAAAACCATGATTTCATTGCAAAACGTAGCTCCACAATGATCTATATTTATAATATTTTTTGCAAAACGTAGCTTAACATTGACATGTATGATAGGATGACTGGGAGATACAGTATATTGTCATGGTGGAACATCTGTACTCGCTCCGGCTCTTCAGAAAACATACTTTCCGTGTCCGACTTGGGATCATTCGACTAAGGTTCCACTGTGTCCTGAGTTACCATTTTCCAAAACCAATATTTTATGATCTTGCTTCTTTTTATTTAAAATCAAACAAAATACAACACTGCTACGAAATTTTTTTAAGGGCACAAAGCAGACATGATGAAGTGGGAGCATCAGAAACGGTAGGAGGTTCTTAATTAGATAGAGGCCACTTTCAAGGTGTTTAGATGGCTATGACTATAAACTTGATACTGTATATACAG
>NW_013952428.1:2378263-2388058 GCF_001266775.1 Austrofundulus limnaeus | reverse complement strand
CTGCCTATTGGAAAGCAGCTGCTATGACTGGGAATGCACTGTGGGGACAGGCAAACAAACAGTTTTAAAGTTAAAATTGGTTCAAAACGGTGTTCCTTCATCGTTGATGTGCTGCTGCTGCATTTCTGTTAGCGCTCGTAGAGCTCYGGAGCTAACGTTTTTTTGTAAACAGGGAAGAGTGCAAAGTTACGGCAAAAACAGCCACACATCTGTCGCTGGGATTTCACCTCCTGAGGGCTTAGAGATGAAAATCCCTCAGCAGACAGTTGTCATTGTTTTGCACAGTGTGAGGTCACGTGTGTGTCTCTCTGGAAATTTAACCACTTAAGTGTTGTATTTCCACGTTACATTGACTATATATGTATGTTTTCAGTTTTAATTTCTAATAAGCATAAATTATGCCAGTGCTTTTGACTGAAACCCACAGAGGAAGCTGTGAAAACAAAGCAGGAACAGTTGGCTGTTAGCTGCAGTTAKAGGAATAAACAGCCTGACAGCAAAGCTCATAAGATTTTACACAAGTCCCATCGATTTGAAAAGAAAAAAAAAACAATTTAATAAAGTGTGAATGAAAGCTGACACAGCCGTTGTCAGCAGAGTTTGACTGACAGACAGCTGATATCAAAAGCGAAGTCGAAATCTTCCAGTCAACTTTTCAAGCAGATCCCACTTTAAGCTTTTCATCTGAGCAGCTCGGAGATCACCGGGGTTCTGAGGCTGTAAATCAGTCCGTTTTGTCAGTCCGCTCACGCTTCAAAAAGCCCAGATTTGATGGTGTGAATCAGACGCATCATAGTGATGTCAAAACAGTTTGCAGTKTACACTGAGAAAGATAACTCAGCAGCTGGTAGTGGTAGCATAAGGCAGATTGGCTGAAAATAACTGCAATCGTAGAATTAATTGTATAATTAATTAAGAAAATACAGCTCAACAACACGAGCCGGGTATTTGTACTCGATAAGAAACTGTCACTTCTCAAACTAAGACATCTTAGTGTAAAACTCAAAGGAATCTCAGGCCTTTTGATTGKTCATGTGTCGGACACTGGTCTCCTTCCAGCTCTGGTCTTATAGCCGCTTTGGCATCAAAGAGTCCCACAAACCCAGATCAGTGGTATGCAGAGACACGCTCTTACCTAAGGAGGTGTCAGGTATAGTTAACTTCAAGGCTCTGAGTAATGTTCAAAGTCCTCCACCTGAGGCTGCAGGGCTCTGCAGAGCTGATCGGAGCAGGCACTGCATGTCCAATCAGCTTTCTTGGGCTTCTCGGCAGATTACACACACACACATATGCGCGCACACACCCCCTCAACCAAGCCAGAGTTATTGCACGGTGCTTTGGAAACAGAAGCCTACACTCACATGTTTATGTAATCTATTATTTGCATTATTCACACCTGCGAGCACGGATTTGGCCRTTTTTGCTGTGACATTCACACGTCTGAATGACAGAACGTGCCCTGACAACACAGAAGGGTTTCTTCTCATGATTTAATTTAAGGACTAAATGTTCTCACCTTGTTTGTTGGTTTTCTTTTGGTGAGTCTTTTGTTTTGTTTGTTTTCTCAGCTGCAGGATTGAAGCTGCTTGGAAGGGTCCAAGAGACCACACCAAAGTACAATAAGGCTTTTGTTAATGGTTTTACTTTTCATTATCATAATGTGTAATATTGATGAGCATGCACTTTTTAAGTTTTTAAACTGGGCAAAGTGCTTAGAAACTTAATATTAACCATTATGTTAATTATTTATAAGAGTTATCTTTATTCTCAGTTTCAAAATGGATGCATTTGTGTTCTCATTGGCTTTCAGTCTGTAAAACTGTATAGGTAAAATAGGAAGAAAAGTATTTTTAAAATATATTCGTCTTTTTAAACTTACATTTGGAGTAAAGTGCCACACAGAAATCTGAATGAGATGGAGAACCAGCATGCCTAGTAAGGTTGCAAAACTCCAGGATTTTTTTTAAGTTTGAAATATTCCATGAGAATAACAACAGGAAATTATGGGAATAAACCTGGATTAAAAATAACAGGGATTAGAAATATATCCATCCATCCATCCATCCATTGTCTGTACACGCTTCTTCCTTTTCAGGGTCGCGTGGGTCACTGGTGCCCATATCCAGCAGTCACAGTACGAGGGGTGGGGTACACCCTGGACAGGTCACAAGTCCATCGCAGGGCCACACATAGAGACAAACGATACAAACAACCATTCATTCTCTCACTCACACCTAGGGACAATTTAGAGTTATCAATTAACCTAACAGTCATGTTTTTGGTCTGTGGGAGGAAGCCGGAGTGCCCGGAGAGAACCCATGCATGCACGGAGAGAACATGCAAACTCTACCCAGAAAGGCCCCGGACCGGGATTTGAACCGGTGACCTTCTTGCCGAGAGGCATCAGCTCTACCAACTGAGCCACCGTGACGCCCGGATTATAAATATAGTTGAGGGCAAATATGTCAGCATCATCTTGACTAAATCACACTATTTCAGCTACGTTTTTGTCCTAATTTGGAATATATATTCCCAGTTTTACCTCCAATGGAAAGTACAGTTTTCAGAAATTTGCCAGAAGATCCTCCGCTTCACAGTCCTACTCACTATTGCTACTTCTAACACGAATATATTTGTGGAAGCCATTGTAGTATTACATTTTAATGACACCCTGATTCCTTTCAGTTGTGTAAAATAACTCACCTATCTGTATTCAGGTAAAATCCCAGGGCTTGGAAGGCAATCGTTTTATTGCTTTCCTTACTGAGGCGAGTGGAGTTGTTGGGAGATCCAGGTTGAAAGAAGGCCACATCGACAAACACATTAGACACAAAAGCGTTCGAGCAAAATCCRATGAGAGCGCTGTGTGCAACGTGCGTTCTCCCCCTCACAGACTCCGCATGTGGAAGAGCTTATAAAAGCATATAGATTTTTATAGGTGGTATTAGTGAGTTTAGGCCACCAGGGGAACAGAGTCGGCCATGCAGAACATCAGAAAGGAGGTCATCTGAGTTCAGTTTAATCCTTCACATCGGCATTGATCGAACCGTGTACACAAACTCGAGGTCGCTTCGTGTCTACATGTCTGAAACTCGAGCAGAGGATTTGTTCTCCTGCACATCTTTCAATTCCGATTCACGGAGAAGAAGCAGTGTAGAGGATAATCCAGAGACGCAGGAATAAGTCAATTGTCTCGATTCTCGCCCTCTCAGGAGAGCAGGCGAGCAGCTGCAGCACATCTGTTCCATCCGAAGCCAAAAGGACTCAGAACAGGCTGCAAATTTTTTTTATGAACAGAAAGATGATAGTAACACTGAGCGAAGAGATGTCAAATGTAAATGAGAGAAAAATGGGRGAGGCAAAAGATCAAAGTGGAACAATATGACTGTGAGGAATAATKGGGCTTTTAAAAAGATACAAAAGAGTTCCCGCTCTAATTTGAACATTACTTYCCTGTGAGGAATTTGTTCTTACATTGGATAAAATCAGTGACTCAGGTTTCCTCAAGGTTGKCCAAAGTGAGGGCAATTATGGAATATGACTGCATTCTGTGCATCACCCACTGTACAAGTGTGTCATCCTCACAGGGGTCTCATTGTGCAGGAAAAAAAACAGGTTTAAAGATTACATGGATGTGTCAGACAATATGAGGAGGCAGGAGCTTTCAATCTGAAACAAASCTGGCTGCAACATTAATACTACAATCAAAGATAATTTRTGTTTTTATWCAAACAARCAAGTTTATTTAGTGAACTGTCTCTCTGGATGTAGGCAAGTTGATTTTTCCCCCCTGTTTTACAGACTATAATTAAATCAGTAAATGGAAACTAGTAAACTAAAAGGTTGGAATAAAAACTAAAACCAAACTGCTAAAATAAACACACCTGCAAAAATGCTAAGTGGATTCTGAGCAATGAATGACTTCATTTCCTAAAACAGCTAAAACTGAGTTATTAAAAGTGAATATCAACAGAAAATAGACTGAACTGAGCAAAACTAAAGCTGAAAAGTAAAAGCAGTAAAACATCAGATRAACAGTATGAAACCTAAATCCAGCCGAACAGGGGCTAACTGAAAGCAGTTGAAAATTAGCTAGAAGCTAAAACTTAAAAACAACAGAACAGTAGCTAAAAACAGCAGACTAGTAGGTAAAAGTAGCAAAATAATGCTTATGCTAAACAGTAGCTAACATTAGCAAAACTGTAGCTACAATGAGCAAAATGAGAACTTAACGCAAAAATAAGCCGAACAGTAGGAAAAAAGCTAAAAATGTGAAAATGATAGCAAAACACAAGCTGAAAACTAAAAGCAGTAAAACAGTAGCTATGAATATATGCTGTCGCTAAGCTAAAAAAAGCAGAATAGCAGGTAAAAATATACAGCTACWAGGAGCAAAATAAGAGCTAAAAAAGCAAATTGTACAATAGCAAACAGTAGCTAAAATGAGAAAAAATGTAATTGCCAGGAGCAAAATAATTATWGCTAAAAGAAGCAAAATAGGGGTGAAAAACTAAAGTATGAAAATGATGGYTAAAGGCTAAAATTAACAGAATGGTAGTTAAAAGCCTCTGTCAGTGTGCTCCAGGGCAGCTGTGGCTACAATGTAGCTTACCATCATCAGTGTGTGAATTGAATGTGTGTGTGAATGGGTGAATGTAAGTGTAAAGCGCTTTGAGTGTCCTGGATGGATCGAAAGGCGCTATATAAGTACAGTCCATTTACATTTACCATTAAAAGTAGGATAAGAAAACAAAAACAGATCGAGTAAGGACATAAAAGTACAATGATTCAAARGATATAAAGAAGAATTTTAAGTAAAAAATATCAAAATCAAAAGTCACAGAACAATATTATTTAGTAAGTGAAACATTTTTTATACATGAATGATTAAAACATTCCAAAGGGTGCAGAAGGTATTTGATTGTGAAAAAAGTATGGAAGAAATTACAAACTGGAGAACAGTGTGAATGCTGACTCATCATTCACAGATTAGCTGCTGTGTCATATCTCAGCTAAAGTAAAACGGTTGCTCCACTTTTTGGCTTTCACTTTGCAAAACAGCTTAAAATATTGTCAGTTTTCATCATGGATACTGTAAAATGACCTGTTTGTGCAGAATCCACAGAGCCAACATGTCTTTGACAAGGTCACAGTTTTTATTTTTTATTGTTTCGTCCCCAAATTTCCAGCAAACTCGAGTGATCTCAGCAGCAACACGGCAGATTTGAGTGTCCTCCCACCGACGAGCAGAATATACGACCTTTATCTGTGTGAACAAGTGTCTCCGCTGCTCCAACACTCTCACTAATCTGTGTCCCCCAGGAGACCGCCTGTGTTCTGGAYCTATTAAAACCGGCCGCAGCGGTGTCATGGCTGTTCAAGCGAACACAATTAGAGGAGCCATTAACAATGAAAATTAATTTGCCGTCATCCCCTCCCTGTTCGAGCTGCTATTGTTGCTCAAAAACACTCGGGCACCTCCATCTCACAGGCTCTCCTTCACTTCTTTAGTAAAAGTGTGTTTGTATGGGTGGGCTGATGTCAGCTTCAGCTCTGTTTTTGAGCTTTATGCGTGTGTGTGTGTGTGTGTGTGTGTGTGTGTGTGTGTGTGTGTATGTGTGTGTTACTCTATAGCATCATGTCTCATGGAAAATTGAACAAAGTTTAATGAAACTCTCAGAAAGTAATCAAGAGGTCTACGTCTACAACTCTTTAACGTTTGGAGTCAGTGTCATTTAAGATAGCCAAAACAGCTAAGCAACCTTATCAAACACAAGCATTGCTATAGCTTTATCAATTTTATTTTTATTGAGCTAAAATTTGATGTGATGGTAGCTGAGAGCCACGCCTAACAAATACTCTGAGCCCTGACTGATTGGATGTGATTTGTTTTTCAAAACTTTGCCACCAACTATCGTAGTTAACTGTGTCTGTCTGTTAGCAAAATATTTCATGAAGGACTAGATGGATTTGTATGAAAATCTCAGAACTCAATCATTGAGTGCATATTTATAACTGATTAACTTTTGGAGTCAATCCAGTTCAAGTTGGCTGCCACAGATAATCAAACTTAGAAGATGCAAACATGGCCATAACGCTACCAAGTTTATACATATTGGGCTGAAACTTGGTGTCATAGTAGCTGAGTATTACCCACAACATATACAGGTGCTGGTCTTAAAATTAGAATATCATGAAAAAGTAGATTTATTTCAGTAATTCCATTTAAAAAGTGAAACTTGTATATTATATTCATACATTACATACAAACTCATATATTTCAAATGTTTATTTCGTTTAATTTTGATGATTACAAATAACAAATGAAAATCTCAAATTCAGCATATCAGAAAATAAGAATATTACTGAAGACCAATAAAAACAAAGGATTTATAGAAATGTTGGCCAACTGAAAAGTATGAACATGAAAAGTATGAGCATGTACAGCACTCAGTATTTAGTTGGGGCTCCTTTGGCCTGTATTACTGCAGCAATGCAGCGTGGCATGGAGTCGATCAGTCTGTGGCACTGCTCAGGTGTTATGATAGCCCAGGTTGCTCTAATAGTGGCTTTTAGCTCTTCTGAATTGTTGGGTCTGGTGTATTGCATCTTCTTCACAATACCCCATAGATTTTCTATGGGGTTAAGGTCAGGAGAGTTTGCTGGCCAATTAAGAACAGGGATACCATGGTCCTTCAACCAGGTACTGGTAGCTTTGGCACTGTGTGCAGGTGCCAAGTCCTGTTGGAAAATGAAATCTGCATCTCCAAAAAGTTGGTCAGCAGCAGGAAGCATGAAGTGCTCTAAAACTTCCTGGTATGTGGCTGCGTTGACCCTGGACCTCAGAAAACACAATGGACCAACACCAGCAGATGACATGGCACCCTAAACCATCACTGACTGTGGAAACTTTACACTGGACTTCAAGCAACGTGGATGAAGTGCCTCTCTTCTTTTCCTCCAGACTCTGGGACCTTGATTTCCAAAGGAAATGCAAAATKTACTTTCATCAGAGAACATGACTTTGGACCACTCACCAGCAGTCCAGTCCTGTTTCTCTGTAGCCCAGGCAAGACGCTTCTGACGCTGTCTGTGGTTCAAGAGTGGCTTGACACAAGGAATACGACAGCAGAAACCCATGTCTTTCATACGTCTGTGTGTGGTGGTTCTTGAAGCACTCACTCCAGCTGCAGTCCACTCTTTGTGAATCTCCCCCACATTTTTGAATGGGTTTTATTTCRCAAYCCTCTCCAGGGTGCGGTTATCTCTCTAGCTTGTACATTTTTTCGACCACATCTTTTCCTTCCCTTCGCCTCTCTATTAATGTGCTTGGACACAGAGCTCTGTGAACAGCCAGCCTCTTTAGCGATGACCTTTTGTGTCTTGCCCTCCTTGTGCAAGGTGTCGATGGTCGTCTTTTGGACAACTGTCAAGTCAGCAGTCTTCCCCATGATTGTGTAGCCTATAGAACTAGACTGAAAGACCATTTAAAGGCCTTTGCAGGTGGTTTGAGTTAATTAGCTGATTAGAGTGTGGTACCAGGTGCCATCCATTTTGAACCTTTTCACAAGATTCTAATTTTCTGATATGCTGAATTTGAGATTTTCATTTGTTGTCATTTGTAATCATCAAAATTAAACGAAATAAACATTTGAAATACATGAGTTTGTATGTAATGTATGAATATAATATACAAGTTTCACTTTTTAAATGGAATTACTGAAATAAATCTACTTTTTCATGATATTCTAATTTTATGACCAGCACCTGTACTCTAAGGACTTTACATTACACAGTATTTTTGGCATAAAACTTTAGCATTAATTGTTGACCTCAACCCCGTTAGTCTGTTGGCAAAACATCTCAGGAGCCACTGGGAAAATTTGAATGAATGTTTCTGAACAAAATCATTTGATGCACATCTTTACCTGATTGAATTCTGAAGTCAAGTTAATTCAAACAAATAAGAACACTGCCCCTCGTGTCTGGGCATTGTCTGAGCTTTGCCACATCTTCTGACAGCAAGATTAATCRAGCATATTCCTCTTTAGCTTAACACCCACCGTCTGTAGGGCCACCGCAGAGGAGGGGAGTGTGTATGTGTGGGTGGGGAGGCTCATACAGCAATGGGAAAAAAATCAGTGTGAGAAAAAAATGAAAGAGAAAGCATGACTGTGTGTGTGTGTGTGTGTGGGGGGGGGGGGGTTGAAGAGATACTGGATGTTTGAAATGCAAGACTGTGTCCAGCTGAAAAGCAGAGCACAGAACAGTGGATAAAAGGGAAAAGCTTTCTGGCGTGCACATTAAAATTTTACATCCATTTCAGCGTCGCCCTCATCCCCTCTGAGGGAAGACACAACCAGTTAAATAACAGAATCGGAGGAAAGAAATAAAAAATCAGATGCTTCGAAGTATTAATAGGGCACAAAAGTGTTGCAGGGCCCACTTATAAAATTTGTAGATTTGATAAGTTTTCAACTGAATTAAATAATGTGACAAAATAAAGAAAACTAAACGAAATGGTGGAACAAGTTTTTGTCTCTGTCCGTGGTGCTGAAACACTCTCAGTGTGGGCGTCTCTCCAAAGAGCTAAAATGTGCATTTTTTTCATCTGTTTCTTTTGTTTTTATCCTAGACTTATTTATTATATAAAGTCCTTCATTCCTGTTGTCTATGATTAATAGAAAGTTCAAGAATTTGGTAGTTACAGTGAAAAATTTTTACTTTTATCCCAAAATTCACTTTAATGTATCATCTCTCGTTCTTCACGCAGCAACCCAACAGTACTCCACCAGTTCTGCTGCCCGGCCCCGGAGGCCCCAGAAGGGGAGACCTCCACAGCCTGTGTCCCCAGGTAAGACAGCTCGCTCCTGGTAACATCTTCACAATTATTATTATTATTATTATTTTTTATTATTAATTTGCTTATTTATTTTCAAATTTTATTTTCCTGTAACTCAATTGCAGCCTCTTTTCATGCATCCTGTTAGTAGCGACGCTTCAGTAGCAAAGCCTAGCAACAACCCCAGAAGTGGAGTCTAAGTTGAAGTGGTTGTAAAAGCTTCAAGGTTTTGAAGGAGGGAAAAATATTGCTCTCTTATGGATACTTATGATTTGTGACAGTAAAAGTTTTCAAGTCAGATTAAAATCTTTAAAGCTACATTTGCTTTCAGTATTTTAATGATAAAATTATAATTATTTTGCATGATATTATCTCTTTACATGCCATTATAGCATTATATTGAGTATTTAGCTCCAAAAAGGCAGACTACGAGTGAGAACAAAAAGTAGTAATAAAAGGCTTTGACAGTGTATTGTCTTGACCCGTCTAAGTGCGCTCGACCACCAGAGCAGTGATGAAAATTGCAGCACTCATCCAGCCAAGACACATCAATGGCAATTAAGCCGTCCACCAGAAAATGGTTTGTTTGTTTGTCAAGGACAGGATTTGCTTCAATGCATCGTGTTGAGCTTGGCAGACAATTGGAGATAAGCAAATTAYGCACCGATAGCAAATCATAGCCGCTGCAGAGCTGGACACAATAAGTGGTGGAGGAWCAACACCTGCAGTTTAAACAACCTGGGTGGTCTGTGTGGCGTAAAGTCAGCCATGCTAAGTAAGTTACTACCACCGTTCAGAAAAAAGGGAAATAAAACAATGCAACGGTTTTTAAAGGGGCAATATTATGTGTTTCTCAGGCATACATTTAAATACTATACCATAATAAAGTATCTATGTCACCTTTAGCTGTTATTAAAATGCTTTTTTTATGTTTAAATAGAAAATAAACGTAT
>NW_013952428.1:2374262-2377866 GCF_001266775.1 Austrofundulus limnaeus | reverse complement strand
GTTTTTTATGAGAGTATAACATTATAACATGATATAAAATTCAAAAAAGTTGATTTTACATGATATTGCCCCTCTAAATCTGATATAAATCGCTTTTTAACTGAGAAATTTGACAAATTTACTGACAACAACTCGTCTTTAAAAATATGAAACCGAAGCAGCGGCAGGTTGTCATAGTAAGCAGTGCAAATAAACAGCTGGGGTGCGTTTTCTAATTAGGTTAATTGGCAACAGATCAATGAGAAGACTGAGTGTAAACAGACTTTTAGAAAGGCTATATCTCGTAAAAGTACAGATGAGCAAATGTTCACCAGTCTGCACAATACCGTCTAAAAATGGTGGAACAATTTCAGAATAATGTTTTTTTAATAAACAATTGAGAAGACTAAATCTCCCATTTCAGTTCATTATAGCATCAGGCAATCAGGCAATAAAAGTAAGTCTGATTCTGTTCTGAGCATTACTGTAATACTCAATTTTTTTCTTTTTCTTTTTGGAAACAATGGTACTAAAGAGGAGAGGAACCGGCTTGTTATCAGTGCACAAAGCAAAACTCTGCTTCTCAAGTGGTATAGGGGTGCATTAATGCTWACACATCTGCAAAAATCATGCTCTAAAACAATGTCTGCATCCATCACAGCAACCTTTTGTGAATAGAATATGGGTGAATGAGATTTACAAATCATTGTGTTCTGTTTTATCTTTAAATTTAACACAGCATTTCTATTTTTTTGGAACTGGTGTTGGAAAAGATGGAAAAATTCCCAGCAAAGCCTGCAACTAGATCCCGAATCAAACCCCATGTCTTCCACAGTAGGCACTGTCAAAACCTCTCTTTGTGACTTGATAAAATACACTTAAGTGCCGAAGGCGGCGCTGACAGAAGTCTAACTTTTATGAGAGGGAAAAAAAGGTGAAGTGGGCACACAGAGAAGAACAAAACGAGAAGAATCAATCAGAGTTCAGCAGGGGGGAATTTGCTTGATAGGTGTCTGAGCCTGTTGTGTTTTCAGACTGCTTTGTGCTTAGAGGCCATTAACAAAGGGCACAAACAAAGAGCACAGCAGCGAGGCTGCGCTAACTTGTCAAAAAGCATCGAACTTGGCAAAACGCCTCCTCTGCCAAACCTCTGAAGCAAACCACTTCAAAAACAGAACCCCTGGGGTCGAGACAGAAAGCAGCTTGTTTTATTTTATTTTTTTATTATTTTTGTCCTTTTTATTTATTTTCTTTTGTTGTTGTACCTGTTGCGTCTCTTAGAAAGCTGTATTCTGTTGAGATTGATTTCTGTATTCCCGCATTGTTGTCAGTGATTTGTTGGTCATCTCTTCATCCTGACGTTCACTCCTCACAGCACCTGCACCTCATCGCATCCATCATCGCTCATGCTCACCTCATTCGGGCTTGTCTTCCACAATGTGGTCACACTGATTTCCAGTTGTGTAAATATGTGAGTAACGTTGACTTATTTGTTTAAAAACAAAAACAAAATATATATATATATATATCTCCTATAATGCATCAGTGTGTGATGAATAGGATCTTCCCCATGTTAGAAACTGGTGAACCTTCTTGTTTGACACATGTAATGCATCTGTGTTCATGTGAAAAAATATCTTATGTTGCATGCTTTGGCTTGGCAATGATCAAACATCCTGTAGCTCCCTGTCTAAGTGTGTTTGTGTGTGCCTGTGCGCGACACTGCAGTACACGCAACATCTTGTAATAAAAATTACACTGCAGGAAAAACAAACACTGTAGATCTGCAGGGAAATCTTGAATGATGGATTGTTTCACTTTTTGTTTTTTTTTACAAAATTTCGAAATTGTGTTTTTCCTAATTTGAGGTATTTTGCCTCAGTTCTTGCTCCCCATTAAAAAAAAACACTTACACTGCTAATGAGTTGAGACAAAAATGTGTGTTTAGCATTAGCTGAGTCATGACTCCAAGAAGACTGAATGCAAACGATTCAAAACTGTATTAAACCAATGAATTTGTGATATTTTAATAAAAATTATAGCATTTTTAAAAGAGTGCATATTTTACTAACAAAAAAACACATGCAAGCACAGAAGTGCACATAAATACATTCATAAATGAAATGACTTTTTCATTAAGAACAGTTGAACAATCATAATTTTAGCCTGAAGTGACACATTTCATCTCTCTGTGAACCTATCAACTAAAGAGCAATTATTGATGTTTTATGGGAGTAATTCAGGCCCATGAGTCAGAGAAGTTAGCTCCCATAAGGGCCCCAATGAGAGCCGGTGTGAAGCTGCTGTTTCAACACCTGACGGGTTTTACCGAATCAGTGAGGAGGCAGAAAACAACCGAGGTGGAAGTGCGATCATTAAGAACTGTTGGGGAAAGTTTGAGCTGAAAACAGAGGTTCCAAGTGGCACATATAATGAGGACCCCGAGGAGGCCGGAAACTCATCGTGGTCATCCTCGCCAGGTCTTAAAGAGGCACCGGAGGATTCGGAGACGGTGTGCGGATTTGTATTCGGGGGACACAAAGTCACATCTATAATCACAGACGGAGACGGCTGATTGTGTGAGATGCTTGCAGCCTTTCAGTTAGTCACGGGGGCCATCTTCTGCTGCAGTCTGCTGCACCGGGGGGAGTTCTGCTCTTACCTTTATAGCACCGGAGGGGAATTTAGCTTGAACTTTTTGCTTGGCTGCAAAAAACTGAGAAGTGCTTCAGTCAACACACAGGATCCCAGAATCTCATTACAAGGAGGGGGGGAGAGGTGTTAGTAGTAGAATATTCAAGTGCAGAAAAGGGGTCAGCCGTTAACTCAGAGGGACTAGAACTGTAGCTTTTATGCAAAATAAAGCAACTCTAGGTTTTGGAATGATCAGTAGAGGGGTTAAGCTCATCAGTGTACCAAGGGGGCTTGATCTGWATTCAAAACAAGCAAACAAAAATGACCACAAGTCTGCTTATGCTTGCATTTATTTTTTACCACCACACAGGTTTATGCAGTTGCACAGTTTATGCTCCCACCTGACATCTCTGGGTGAAGCTTACGAAGCGGTTGGCAATCTGTGGGCTCCTGCTTCAGGTTTAATGACATCATTACCATTATGTTAACATGGATCTTACTCTATCTGCAAAAATCAACACACATTGCATCGAGGAAAATTTGCCATACGTGAGCTAAAACAATCTAAGCTAAAAATAAAGACAAACTAATGGAAATTTACAGAGGTTAGAGGAGGTTCCAGTGCTAGAAGGTCACATGTTCCTTTCATTTTGGACCCAAAGATGCAGGCAGACAGGTTTAAATCCAAAACTAATTTAATATAATGGTCTGACCTTATATAGCACTTTTAAGCCCTTCCAGACCCCAAAGCGCTTTACACWTACAGACACTCACCCATTCACACACTGATGATGGTAAGCTACATTGTAGCCACAGCTGCCCTGGGGCACACTGACAGAGGCGAGGCTGCCGTACACAGGCATCACCATGAAGTGTCAACTGAGATGGCTGGACCGAATATGGAACTGGCAACCTTCTGGTTCCAGGATGACTCTCCTAACCACTCTGCCACAGCCGCCCAGTAATAATAAGAGTAAGAATAAGAATAAAT
>NW_013952428.1:2357457-2373526 GCF_001266775.1 Austrofundulus limnaeus | reverse complement strand
AAAGCAGCAAAATGTTAGCTAAAACTAGCAGAACAGTTAAACTACCAAAAGTAGTAAAATGATAGCTTGAAGTTAATTGTGGCAAAAAAGCTACCTAAAAGTCACTAAAGTTTAGCTAAATGTAGCTTAACAGCAGCGAAAATCTAACAGCCGCATAAGAAGACAGAAACAGAGCGCAAGCTGGAGCAGATTGTAAAGACAACAATGTTTTTGAAGGATTGAAAAAAAAACACTAAGTCTTTGAGGGACAATGTTAAGTATTTTATAAAGAATTAAAGTTATAAAAAAAGGAAGCAAAACATACACAAAATAGAAAAAGAGGAAAACAACAGCATTTATATTACGTACGCAGATCTTTATCACTTTGGACCAATAAGAAAGGAGCTAGAGTTAAAGTTAACCTAGACTTTTGTTTGACTCAGAGTTAAATATAAACTGACCAGTCAGTCTTTGGCAGGTGATGGCTCACACTTTTTGGCATGTTGCTCCCTTCTGTCGACAGTTCAGCTGCCAAACTGCTCACTTTTCTCCCCCAGCAGCCCACAAAAAGACTGACACATTGCTCATCATCKATAACCCCTTTAAATTAGTCCTCCTGCGGCGCCTCTGACAAATGACTCGCACAACCACTACTTTAATTAGCTATCCTATGCTAATTAGCCCACACAATCTGCCATTTAGCTTGTCAGAGAGGAGATTAGCTCGCAACTTTATGGAGTCTCAGTTTGATGAACACGACATTTTTTTATGGGATCATAAAAAAATGGCGATTGAYTGTCTCCATAAGCACCAATCCAAAATTTTAAAAGCATCATTTGTGAGTAAATTTAAACGTCCATCACCGGAGAGAAGTGGTGATCTTTATTTTATTTTTATTTAACCTTTATTTAACCAGGMCAGTCCCATTGAGATTAAAAGCCCCCTTTAAGGGAGTCCTGATTAAAGGGCAGCAATAGTTGCACAACAATTACAATTAGTAACACAAATAAAATGTCATGCAAATAATTCTTAAAAGCAAGTCTCAGTCTGGACTTAAAAGTGCTCAATGGAATACGTTCTGCTGCATTAAACACAGGATCGTTAGGATTTACAACTTTTACTTTTTTACGATACGCTGTAAGAAGCACTGAAGTAAGGAGGACACTTGTTGAAGCATATGACTTTAAAAAATATAAAGAAGGACAGAGAAGCTTGGATCACTGCCAGATCAGGTTTAAGACGTTCAGGTTGTAACACCCTGGATCATAAATTTAAGTAAAAAGCGTTTCAGAAGGCACTTTGATAGAGCTCAGTGGGGAGAGTTGTGGTGTTTCTGTTGGAAACTTTTTTACCTCTAATTGAACATAAACAGCTGTGGAGCTTCAGCAAAACATCTTTTCTCTAATGACTGGGTTGGATAAAAAAAGGCAATAATTAACCCATAAACTCTCACTGTGAGCTTTTCGTTGTCATTTGGAAGATTTGCACATTTGCTGGCTCAAAAATATTAGTTACAATGAACTAAAACCACTTTTGTACAAAACAATTCAAAGGTTTATTTAGTAGAACTCAATTAATAGAACAAAGGGACCAAAAGTCTAAAACGCTCGAACTTTGATCTTAAATGTAATGAGTCCATGTTAAAATCAGGACTCATTAGAATCTAAAAGAACTGCAACACAAAAATGATTCTTCTTCTGTAATGAGTTTAAAGCTTATTGCCAACTGTATAGGAGTATAGTGTAATTTTACATATGTTAGTGGAACTACTAAATAGATGCAAACTACACAAACAGCCAAAAAAGGTAACTAGTATCTAAAGCCTTAGAGAAATGTAGGAGTAAAAAGTATTTAATAAAAAAGGCTACTCAAGTATAAAATTCTCAAAAACTATAACTTAAGTACAGTACTCGTAAATTTACTCGAATTGTGCCCACCTCTGGTTGTGAATGACTCATTTATGAAATTTCAGCTCCAAATCAGTCAAATTAACAGAGTTGTAGACATTTTTTGTGTGTTTTTAAAAGTGGTAGCTACCTTAAATTGGTTCTTTTTACGTTATTTATTTTGAATATCCAAACAATACCTATAGCTTACATACATAATAACATACATTTCACAATATGAAATACAATTTTAAGGAAGTACAATAAAATCCTAAACAAGGAAGACATCTGGCATCATCAAAAAGAAGTGAGTAGAAGCATTGCTTCGTGTCCCTCACCCCTTTGTTCATCTACAAAATAATCACATTTTTTGCACACATAAACATACCTACATCTACATACACACATACCTACATGCAAGCCAATATTTAAATACCTCTACAAATGTGTGGTTTCCCCATCATCGCTGTCGCAATTTGTGATGACCAAGCAGGCCCATTATACAGTAGATGTGCATCTAATGATTACATTCTGAGAGTGTCCTTAGAATTTGTCCAGAGTCGCATTGGTGACAAACTGAATGAATGAATAAATAAAAAAATTAATCAAATATTCMCGTTCATGAAGTGGGCTAAAGAAGCACACAGATAGAATTTATTTTTTGGCTTTTATGGTAAACTAAATTAGTTGGAGGTGTTTTCTGCTGGGAAAAGCTGCTGCATTAATGCATTAGATTAAAAAAAAGATGAAATCTTTCTGTTCGAGGACGTTCAGGGTTGTGTGTTGCTGCACCGCTCACACACTTGTTAACTTTCAAACTCTACGCCGTTTGCTTTGTCGTTCGTTTTGTTCGCTTTTCTCCGCCCGCACGGCTGAAATTTAAATTTCACACGTGGACTCCTCCGCCTCCCTGGAACCTCTTTGCACCGCTGTCTCTCACTGTGCCGCATGTCGCGGTGCGGCCGTCATGCTGCCTCAGCTGCAGGATGTGACCTTGGCTGCTCGCTTGTTCCGTCTTCATGGGAACAGAGGGCACGACGTTAAAACAAAAATAAAAACAAATAAATAAATAAATAAAAACATCCACATCCAGCTTGTGCCGGTAGTGACTGAGAGTTTGCGCATTTTTAATGCGTATTTTATTTATTTCTATAATCATCCCTCTCGTTGCGGTCGCTGAAGCTGTGTGTTTCATTTCTCCCCTCCTATTGGCTCAGCGGGTCAGGCTGTCGGCCAATCAGAGCAGCGCAGCCCGTGTTATTATCCTCCTGGGTGCCACTGTTGAGCTGTTGGTTTTTGTTCCAGCTTATCCCCATTCTAAACACATCCTTTGGGACACGAGTAGCCTGAAATCTCTTGAAAATTGAAATCCAGCGCTGGGATGGAATAAAAGGAGTTTTTAAAGAGTGTCAGCGCTCGGAGTAATGTCTAATTAAAATGATGCTCGGACTAATTTGTTTCCACCCGGAGGCCTGCTTTACGCAAGCCAGCCAACACAGAGATCTGCACATGCTCCGCTGCGTAATCGCAGACAACATTCACTCAGTTATTTCCTTTAATCCACGAGGCAAGACAGCGCAGTGTGGAGAATGTACACACAAAGAGGGCTCTGCTGCATTCCTGCATGGCAGCTGCTGCTGTTTCTCTGTGTTCTGCAGCTTATCTCAGCACTGGGAAGCAAGCGGAGTTCTTATTTAAAAGAAAATGTTTTACTAAAATCAGTCTTACGTTTCAAAGTGTGACCCCTTTTGGTTCTTTTTTTGGCAGATATGTTAATAGATGTAGAAGGGAGGAGTGTTTTCAAACAGGACTGTGGAGGCTGCATAAATAAAAGTTGCTTTATTAGTCATACGGAGGGTGACTCAGCCAGCTATTATTGTGTGAAGAACCTTGATCAAGTCAAGAAAATAACTCCATAATGATGTCACTGTGAGTGCTTATGGCTTTGGATTAACAGTTTTATGTGCCACCCAGCAGAGCAGCTACAGCTGAAATCAAACAAGCAGCCGTCATTTTCAGAATTCTGCAGAAACTATTAGAAAATAAAATATCTAATTCCATTTACACGTTTCGTTCCATTACATGTGCAATAATGATTGTCTTTGTTTCTATGAATTGGCTCTGTTGCCCTTGCAGGCAAAGATCAAGCAGAGATTTTCTGAAACATGAACCCGTATGGCCTATTATCCAGTAATACCATTTGCTGCTGACAGTTGGTGCAAGAATTAAACAATGATTCCACTTTTTTTATTCTTTTCCCCTGAAGGCTCTCCACTTCTGTGAGATAAATGATAAAATTATGATACTCCTTGTTTCAAGTTTGAATACAAATTTTTTTAGCACCTCAGAGCAAAGTGTTCAGATTACAAAAAGAATATTTGGAATGCCATGATGGTATTTTAAAATTTACATACCTGCTTTTAGTGTAAGCCAGAGGTTCTCAAACTAGGGTCCCAGGACCCCCAGAGATCTGTGAGTCGTATCTTGGGGGTCCTCAAAAATCTTCAATAAATGGTTAATTTGATTTTTATTTTAAGAAAATGCATATGGAGAACAATACACCACTAGAACAAACATATTAAACCAAACAAAAGATAATATTCCCATGGCGTTTAGGAGGTAAAATGAAAATAAGCTATTTTTAAAACAGCACAGGGTTTATAAGGGTGTCCCTGGACATTTTTTACCCTTGTAAGGGGACCCCAGACCCAGAACATTAGAGAACCCCTGGTGTAAACACATGTTTTTTTCTCATTATTTTGTTCAGTTTTATTTTCATTTTTAATGGTCTGTAGATTTTTTTTATTCTGTACGTTTTATGGCTTGTTGCGCATTTTTTATGCCCTTTCAGACATTCCAGCTATGACTTTTGGTTCAACAATTTATACTTTTTAAAATATGTAAYTTCTTTTGTCATGTTGTTTTAAATTAAAAATGAATGGAACTGTCTTCAACATCCTTACAAATGTTCAAAATATTGATAATTTTTTACATTTTGTCCTGTTTTTTCATTTTTTGTTTGATGTTTTAAAGTTATTTTTTACTAACTTCAGCTTCCTTTGGCTTCTATTATGCTGATTTTAGCTTTTTCTGTTTTTTTACCTATCATTTTGACTTTTTCTGCTATTCTACTGCTAATTTAAAATTTTGAGCTTTTTTCAGCCATTTTTTTGCTAATTTCAGCAGTTTCCTGTTTTTAGCTATTTTAGTTAATTTGACTTTTTTCAGCTAAGTTCACCTTTTGTGATAATATCAGCTTTTTACTGCTTAATTCAGCAAACATGTTCTGTTTCTTTGTGCTAATGTAAGTTATTTCAGCTCCATTCTAAGTTGTTTTTAGGGTGGTTTCAATTTTGTTAGCCATTCAGCAAAAATCTCCCAGCATTAAGCATTCACACTGCATTTTTGCCGCAAATGCAAACTCTAGTTCATTTTAGCTTTACAAGCTTTTAAGGTAATTTATTTTAGGCAGCTCAGCTTTTCTCTAATCCCTTCATCAGGCCTGCTGTTCTCTGCTACTGCCAGCTCACAGAGAGGTACAGGTCTGACACGACAATATGGAAGGTGAAGAAAACTAGCATAGCTGTCACTATTATATACATATACTGTATATTCTCCAGTACCTTTGCAAGAGAAATTTCTTTAGGTGGGCCTCTCAAAATTTTAATTAAACACCACTGGGCTACCATTTTATTAGTCTCCATCTTCTTCTAGATGCTCCTGAGTACCTATAGTTGTCTTCTGCAGACTGCTCAGTAGCTCAGCTCATGTCTGAATGTGCTGTGATAAAACGTCCTCAGTGTGTAGGTGACTCTTAGTGAATGCGTGGAGCAGAGTGAGCCAAGAGAAGAGACTGAACATAATGTTCAGGCAGCTAAACTTGCCCGCAGATCCACATGTGCACCGGATCTGTTCGCCGTGGACAGCAGGAGGTGCTAATGAGAAACCAAAAAAAAAAAAAAAAAGCTCAAATAGTTTGAGACATCTGTCTGTCCACATGGCTGCACATGCTGTCCTGACCTTTTTTTTTTTTTTGCCTTTGGCCATCTGCCCGTGTTTTCACCCTCTGTCTTCCATCCATTTAGTCATCTGTAATCTCGTCGTTAAGCTGTAAAGACATAAACGACTGAAGTTTGAAAATTGGAGTTTTGTAAAACATGCGATCCTCATTATCACCTGACGTGCTGAGCAAGAAAACAAAAAATAAAGTGATAGAGGACGGAGCTAGAGTGGGAAAAGTTATCAGCTGATATAATGTGGTTTTGTAAATGAATGTTGCTGTCATTGGACTTTTTTGTCATATTTTGAACACACACAGACAGTCAAAAACAGAATTGTCTTTGTGCCTTTGGAGGCAGTAAAAGTATAGAACAGTATAAATGTGTTTATTTATATAACTGATCCATAGAGGTACAGTGTACTCCCATCAGTGTACTCGCACTCTTCCTGTGAAGAGACTTTAGGCGTCCCGTGTGGGTGAGGCTGTCAGGTTGCTGCCTGGAGTCCTCGTCCTTTTGCAACTCGCCAACAACCTCGTGACGGAACATGAACAAGGTTGGAGGAGGAGGAACTGGTGGAGGAAGAGAGGCGGGGGGGTGGGCAATGGGAGGGGATGGGGGGGGATGCTCATGCAAAACTGCTGACGAGGCTATCGGCTGTGCTGTCGCCTGGCTCGCTGTAATGAGAGACGGGTGTGACTGGGATGAAAGTAAGGATTGAAAGAGAAAGGTGAAGGAGGGCTACAGAGTAGAAAAAAAGAGTTAGAGGAGCTGCAGAGGGAAAAGTGAGATTTACAGATACATTAAAGAGATGCTTTAATGTAGAACTTACAATGCGAGCAAACATTTTCCCCTGTCTCCTTAGAATTTAATGAATGTTCAACCTTCACACTACTGAAAACAGATGAAAGGAAATAAGAGGACGAGGGAGGATAGCATCCTTCTACACACACACACACACACATATATACATAAATATAAAATGGGTAAAAGCTAGGTTAAGTTGAGTCACTTCCGTTTAGATTAAGCTTTATTTACATGGAGTGACGTGTGGTCTTTTTTTTTTTTTTTTTTTTGCTGTCATTAAGCAACATGCAGACAATCAAGGTTGTTCTAACAGCTTTCTTTTCTGCTTTCATGTGAACCATTCAAGACGAGGAGGCTTTAAAAGGCTTGGAATAGCTTCAGTGACTCATGCACATAGCTGTTCCTTGCAGACCGTAAWATTAACCCTTTACTGTCACGAATTATTCGCTTAAAGGAAGTCTGACCTGTGAGTGTGGTGCTTAAGGAGCTTCTCTTTCCATTTCGCTTCATTACATAAAGAAACTCAGCTGGTTTGCTTCTGAAAGAGACATCTAACATTTCTCTGACATATGGTCACTTTCTAACATCACCGTCAGAAAGAATCCYTGAGGATTAAACCTGACCAGACACTTCACAGAGATGGAATTCCATTTTCAGAAGATCTTATTGATGCGGTGATATAAAAGCAGCTCAATACTTCCTGCACTGTTAATGAAAACACAACATCAGCCATGAACGGACTTTAATATTTTGCCATAAAAAAGAACTACTGGAAACTTTGCTTTGCACCATTCCCACGAAAGCAATTTCACCGATGAGGGGAGACTGATTTGGACTGCATGAGTGTGTCTGTTTGTCTGAAAGCGGGCCGGCAGATAATGGAGAACGTGCTACAGAGAAGGAAAAATGCGCCTGGCACCGGGCCATGCCCGTCCTGCCTCGGCACCATTGTTACAATAAACATCCTCCTCGCTCCATTTTTTTCCCTTTTGTAGCTCCGAGGAATGATGACAAGCAAACCGCATAGGACGTAAAATAAATAACCTGACTGCAGAGGTCTGTGCACATAATCTGGGAACTGTCTTCTTCAGAAAAATGGTGTTAGGTGTTTGCTGAAACAACCACTGAGGCCAAGTGCTACAGAAGGATAACATTCTCACAAAAGGCTCTACAAAATGCTTCTAATCAAATGCAGTTAATCTAGTTTTGTTTGAAATACTTTTCAAGTGTTATTTATTCAGTCATGTAGTTTTTAAATGGCTCCTGTATGCTCAAGTATGCCGTTTAATACATTTAGTTTAAAATTATTCGGACCAACAAACATTCCAACATGACCACACCTTAAAAATAGCCATTATTACTAATTATGAACAGGACAAAATGAAAATTCTTCATCCATTTTTATTTTGGGTATGACAAGTAACTATAAGAACCCTAACTTTGTCTAAATCAACATGCAACATTTCAAAAATGTGCAAACGCATTGTTTTAAAACTTAGCAGGCAGCAAAGTGCTCGCTAGTTTGTAAAAGCTGAAAACAACCCACCAGAGACGGCATCTTTTTGATTAAGTTTAGCAGCCTGAGAAGATTAACAATCTCTTAATTTGTGTTTCAGGATGCTTGGAGTTATGGTACTGCAGAGGATGCATTCAGAGCAGGGTGTCCTTCATTTTTACATACAGACAGCTAAAARGACCTTCGAATGTGCCCTGAAATCCTTCATGCATCGTCAGTTCTTGGGCTTTCTCCCTTTCTTGGGATTAGATTACTGAAGACGCATATTAAACCAAGGCATTAAACAAGCAATCGATACAGTTGAATTTGATTTTATACATATTTTTATAACTAAAACAAGCATATTAGGCAACACATATTTATTCAAGGATTAGGTGTTTTCTTCTACACTTGGGGGCATTTAAAGATACATTTACAAAAAACAAAACAAAACAAAACAAAAAAACAGACAATCCAAATCAGACAATCCTTCAGAAAGTGACTGACTGGAAATAGAATATATGAAATATACTGTATGTGCTCAACACTTGACCAAAAGAAGATGACAAATATTTCCTCCCTGTCAAATTTCACACTTAAAGCGTTGCAGTGAACAAGACAAAACAGATGAATCTGTTCTGTAATTTACACTCTGGATTTAATGTCATTTGGTCTTTTAACATGAAACAGCTCCAGGGGATTTAAAACCAAGCTGGATGCATAACTCATCGCCTTACATGTGAYGCAGGAAATCTCCATGATGCAGATAATGAAATCTTAATTTAGATTCGAGTCCCTTAAAAGGAAGCAGACMGACTACAGAAACCCCAGCTCATTCCTCATTTCATCCTCTTCCATCTCCGTCTGTAATCTAATCTGCTCGTACGCAACAACAAATGCCTGGAGTCCACGTCTGTGTTTGAAAACGTTCCRCCGCCTCGGCACCGAGCCAAAATGTGTGCCTTAACCGTTTGCAAGAGAGCTGAAATCCACTTTGCTGTCTTGCAGCTGGGGCTTCTGCAGCTCTTTTGTTTAACTTGCCCATCAGCATGCAGACAGCATGAAGCTGGGACTGTCAAAACTGGGGTTTGGCCATCTGCACTTTGATCATAACCGCTGTGGAAGGAATGACAAAGACGTGGGCCGCGTTAGAGCAGAACCATATGACACTYAGAATATCGGATTACTACTTTTGCTTTGTGTAAATTACCACATCTATCAGCGGCTTCTGCTGCCATTTCTATTAGAGCTGCGCATCCAAAATTCTACCTGAGATTTGACTTRTAATCTTTGAAAAATATAGGTTGCAATTTAGAGACAATACGATTTTCCTTTAGACCTCATTGGATTTCTGTCATCCCAATCATCTTGAAATTAGATCTGAACTGTTATTTTAGTTTGCTCATAAAAGAACAGAAGAAGCAACATGACCAAACCATAAAAAAAGAAAAGACTTTCCATAATTTTCAGCAAGACGTTGAACTAAACGTCTGGAATGGAGATRCACAAAAGAGCRTTATCGCAGATCCTTCCTCCCAGCAGCTGTCAGACTCTATAACCAGCACCACGCCCAAAAATCATGTGTTTACACACCTGCTGCTGCAACAAAGTTTACAGTCTAAAKTTTAGACTGTTACTATTCATTGTACTCAACCGAACAATCATTTGCACTATACCCTGCTGTAATTGCACATCTGTGTTTTTTTGTCTGTATTGTGATACTTCACTTTACAGTTATTGGTCTGTTGGGATTGTTTTTGCAYTCAAAACAGGAAAMTTCTGATTCCGAATGTTGGATTCTGAAACAAAACATYGTTTTTCCATTCTTGCACAATTCTTCATATTATATTTTTATTTTATTAGTAGTTGTATCACGGCTAGTAAGTGTTAATTTGTTTTGTGTGTACTATCTATGGTTTGTGGAGTAACTAGTGTGTGTGAACCTTTGTACTGATGCTGCTGTGACACCTGAATTTCCCAGATGAGAGACACTAAAGGCTATTTCTATTCTATGATTCTATTCTAAACCTGAATAGACCCCTGCTTAAGGTTYGGGTTAGAGTTAATTTAAGGTAAAGCCTGTTCACAGCTTCTCCAAAACCACCATGTCACAAAGAACTGCTGGCTCAGTCCACGTTTGACCCAGAGCTAAGGTTCCAATCATGTTGTTTTGAACCCAGCACTTCTTAGTGTGTGAAACTCTTTAATGCTTTTCAGCAATTGTCAAGCTTTCTTCAAATATTGCCCCTCCCCCTTTTTTGTTTAAAGCTCCAGTACCGTAGCATCATGGAGCAGCTTTCATGTATCCTTGGAATCCAAAACTCAAAATGGTTTTTCGTTGCTTAAAAGAGCCAAATTCAGACGCAAATCAGGAAACAGCCTTGGGATATTTTCAATTATGGAAAATAGGAACAAAGTCCAATAAGGAGGGGAGAAAAAAAAGGTTACTT
Organism: Austrofundulus limnaeus; assembly: GCF_001266775.1. Taxonomy (NCBI): domain Eukaryota; kingdom Metazoa; phylum Chordata; class Actinopteri; order Cyprinodontiformes; family Rivulidae; genus Austrofundulus; species Austrofundulus limnaeus. The sequence continues at coordinate 2,362,911 of NW_013952428.1, read as the reverse complement.
CCCCCTGATGGAGCTGCATAATAGGTAATTAGTTTTCAAAATCATCAGGGTGAGGGGGGAAAAGGCTCAGTTGTTTGTTCCTCTCACAGCCTTGTCTCCAGGCATTGTTGTTCTTGAACGTGCTCTCCTTGTTTTTTCTGCTTCTCAGCCAGGCATACATAAAAAGCTGACTTTGCCATGATGTAGAGGGAAAAAAACTGATTTGTGATTCTTATGCATGACAAGATAGGAATAAGAAGCAGGGAAAGAAATGTCTGGAAGGACAAGAATAGTTTAAACTAACTCTGGATGCTTTATATGGTTCTTGAGGTTTGGGGGTCAGAAACTTGTAGCTCCACGTGAAAGAGGATCCCATTTTAACAGCTTTTATTTCTCAGCGTGGTGCCCAGATTTATAACCTTCACTCCTATTAAAGTTTCCCAAAATAAGAGCCGTGTTTCAGTTTTTAAATTGATCGCAGCCCYACTGCTTGAATATTAATTAAAAAAAGCGTACAATCTCTGCAAACCGGTGATGCATTTTATCAGCTACATTCCTGCAAATTCTAACCTTTCCTGTTGTTTTTCAAGAGTCTACTTTAAGAAGTTTGAAGTGTTGAAAAAAAGGTCACTTAAAGCCTGAAGCACGACCTTTCCCGGAGCCTCWGAGTTGCTGATGAAGTGGCAGTATAATGAGTTGGAAGTGATGCTCTTAGAGTTGAGATTTGCAGGAGTTTTGAAATGTTCAGATCATACATATGCATGATTTGAAAAAGGGGACTTCTTCGGAAGCCTGAGCCACTGATTCCCATAAAAACGTATCAAAACTAAAATCTACCCCCATTTCTTAGGGTTTTTTTTCTTTTGCTTCACGATGTATAGATTCCTGACCGATGGTTTGCTGGCTAAAATTGGTAGCTCTATAAGATTTATGGATGACATGTGGCCTTGGATGTTGTCATTGTTCGTCCTTGAAGTTGTTTCTCCGAGTGTTTCACCTGCTGTGCTGCAGTGTGCCGGCTCCAGCTGCTTCTCATTTTACCCACAAACCCTCGGGCAACAGCTTTCGAATCCCCGTGCTAAATATTTCACCAGGCCAACCTGTTTTCGTACCCCGTGTTCTGCTGCTCGAGAGGCGCTTTACTGGGAACGCCTCTGGTTACGCTGATCTGTGTATACCTTACRTAATTTATAGGCAAGTACCTCCCCTCCCTCTTAAATCAGTTTGAGGTGTTTATGATCATTCAGCTTTAAAATTCAACCCAGCTACATAAAAAAGTGCACTTTTTTTTTAAAACAGCATCTGTCAACAAGTGTAACCTGCCGCTGCAAAAGCAAGCATCTGCATGGAATTTAAAAAGAGACAACCTGATTGTCTTTTAGCCATCAATCTGAGCCTCTTTTTTCTTAATGTATAAATTACACATAACAGAAATAGAAATAGCTCATCCATTTCTAATCTTTTTGCCTCCTTCCTGCTAAAACAAACCTATTTATGAGCCCCTTATAGAGCACAGCATCGATCCGTCTCTAATCAATCCATCACCTAAAAGACTGATCCCATGAGAGCAGCAGAAAGCACAAAGAGGATGACAGTGGCTGTTCATCACAGCATGCTCAAGGTCAATGTCATAGTAAGGATCTGGTGTGGTTGGGATTGCAGATTTTAGATTTTAGGAGCAGAAAACAGCATTAATGCATTTTAGATCATAAACTTTAAGTGAACTTTGCTTTCATCTCATGCTTTAAGTCTGCGAAAACGCTGAGGCTTTGGGGTTTTCTACCGCGGGGAGAGAGAAAATGATACAGTTAAGCATGTGACTCGCTTCCTTGTCTCATGATTTAAACATGTAGTAGCCGTGTGTGTGTTAATCCTGGGATACTAAAGCGTGGATTAACGTGACCAGTCTTGGGAGATTAGACAACAGATGGATCCTCAGACTCCGTTTGGATTCAGTTTGCTTCGAAACAACTGGACAGCTTTTGTGCCGGCTTGCTGCAGAGGTGTGTGTGCGTGTGTGTGGTTAGTTTGACCTTAAAATAGATAGAAGACAATGACACACAGCTTTTTCTTTGTGGGTGAAAGACAGATGTGTTTGACTCAGAAGGATTGGTTCTTAGTTTTAGTCATTCCACACTTATTGCTCACTAGACTCAAAACYATTTAAAGTGTTTCACAAAATAAAGGTTGGGCATATCAATTCTATCAATACCATGATGAGTATTGTATCACATCTATATGGGCATGATATTGATTATTTTGTTTGCACTTTATTTGCACTACTGACTATTTTTCACAAATAAAGTTGAGAAAAAGTAGATCCTTGCTTTTTAAAACCTGAATCACCTACTTATTCTGGGTAATTCCCATCACATATACAGGTATGGCATGTCACAGGAAGGTAGGTCTGTTTAAAATAAAAGAAAGTAATTATAAAAGGGCTGAGAAGTAAGAGGGAAAAAAGAGAAAAAGCTTCAGGGCTTTAGATCAGTGTAAAAGAGATGAAAGTATATTATGTAATCCTTCAGTGTAGAAAAATGACTAGACTTGACCCGTTGATTAGAAAAGAACTGGATCTTTTTGCCTTCATTTATTCAATTTACAAAGCTGACATCATTTATTTTACTGGCAAGTGTTTCTTTATTACAGGAAAAGGGCTACTAAGTGAAGCAAAATGAAAGTAACTCGCTAAATCTTAGGTTTTCGGGGAAGAATTCACAGCTGGCTGCAGCGTTTAGCAAATGCAGCCCATGCATTACCCTCGGCACGCACCAGTAGAAAAAGCAAAGTATATATAAAGAAGCTCTGGTCTCAGTTTGCCCTTGTGTTCAGCCTGATGAACTGATTAATTCTCCCTGAGCAGTGTGAGAAAGACTTTASGGAGGCAGGGAAGAATTTACTTTAAGTGACAGCTGATTCTGAATGTTTTGTTGGACAAGGAACACAAAAAAGTGTAGAAAAAAATTAGCAAAATGTTTATTTCTTATTTTAAACGGAACAAGTTCTGTCCTCACCTGGAGATCACGCTGCGAGCTGCTTCTTCTGGGAGCTCATTTACGAGGACTTCTGCTGACACGGCTGTTCCTCACGTAGTGMCCTTTTCAGCAGCTTCCTGGCTTTGGTCCACCAGAGGATAGACCTGCTGAACATCTCTGGTCAAACGGCCGACCTCTCATCTCTGCTGCGCACCACCATGATGATGATGCAGCAAAAAAAAAAAAAAAAAAAAAGATCAAGTTTAATGAAAGTCGAAGCGCCCTGCAGTGACTTTGTACACACTGAAAATAGGAATCGGGACATCTTTGGTATAAAAGACCAAAAAAGTGGTGCTGGTTTGTTGAAATAAAACTGCTAACTTAGAGCAAATTAACAACTTCTGTCTTTTTTTATGCTCTGCAACAGTTCAGTAAAAAGTTGTGCTCATTTAAGAAAACTAGCTCAAAAATGTTTTGAAGGGGATGAAATTCACAGAAACATGTGAAGCCAAAATATAATTTTTTATTAATTAAAGCTAAAAATGCATGCGAAAATTTAAGAGGTGATATTACCTAAAAATAATTCTGACTGTATTTAAAGAATCAAATAGGGTAATATTGATCTATTTGATGATTAATTAGCCCGATTTAAAGTTGAACAATCAGTGGTTTGGCTGGAATACATCAAAAACAACYATTAGTGATAAATTAAAATAGGGGTCCCAAAATGGTTTGCTGAAATCTGAATCAGGACCCAAAGAAAGGCTTATCTGGATCCAGAATTGTTTTGTTTTTACAGAGCAGCTTTCCAACTTTTTATATTTGCAGTTATTTATTGTAGATGGTGCAGCTTTATTACAACATACTGTTTTTTTTTTATTTYAATTTATTTTAGGCAGGTCAAATTTTCTAGCCTTTACAATAACTCCCAAGTCTGGCACCCTGTATTCTCTCTGCTGCCAGCCCACAGAAAATATAGGCCTATATGGAGTAGAAGAAAAACTAGCATCATTAACATAATATAAATATACGTATATTTTGGACTTTTATTAGAACATGTCTAAGTGGAGTGGACCTCGCTAAATTTGACATAAAGACTGACTCAGTTACAGCTGAATTTTTTTTTAATTTTTGTATCAGATTCTGTGGTTAAAAATGTGTAATGTTTATCTAATCAACAGCTTGTTAGAGTTGCTGTTGCTTTCATAAACCTCTAATCAGCTTTTCAAGCTGATTTGTATCCCGTCTTAGCTTGACAGTCTTATGTTTGAAAGAGCATCATTTAAATACTTCATTCAGGTTATTAGTGAACCCAGGAAAGCAGACTGATTGAAGGAATTCCAGTAAATCCCAAAGATGTTTTTTTTAAAAAAACAAGAAAACAAGACAAAAGTTGCCAACAAGACTTACTGAGGGACAGGGACTGGACATGGAAGGGAACCGATGAGTGAGGTGAAGGAGGACAGGGCTTGATGAGTAAAGTGTCTGCAGCTGTGTCTGATCAAACAGGAGACAGGTGTGGGTGGGCGTGACAGGATGTCTGGGAAAGTACTAACTGATGGAGAAGTGAGAGGTGGTACACAACTAAACACAAGAAGCAWCACATTAAAAAAAACAGTAAACACAAAGAGCTGTTTTAATTTCCTTGTTGCCTTTTCTGTTTAATGTGCAGATTTCTCCTCCATTTATTTATATAGTTAATATTCTTTCTATATATATATATATATATATATATATATATATATATATTGCTCTTTAGCCCTTTTTCTAAACCAGAACTAATAGATATAAGCAATAAAATCACTGAATCTTCCAATTTTTCCTTAATGTTGTGATGTCAGAGCTGCAGCTGAATCACTCTGCGGGCTTTTAGAGAAAAGCTACAAGGAACACACAGTCCAGGATAACTTTATTATTTACAAAGATACACTTGTATTGGTTCAGTATTTCATTTGTTGGCAAAACTACAGGATTTTATTGTTGTAACATTTCAAAGAAAATAAAAAGAAAGCAATGATAGAAGAACTTTAAATTCAGACCATGATCAAACAAATTTTAAAGATGTGATTTACAAGTAACACGCGTAACAGAAGGAATTTGATTTAAAGTTATACAACAAAAAATAAATAAAATATGTGAGAAAGGGAAGCATTTTAGTCTGTTTTGTGAATATGATGAGGGCAGGCCTTCTGTTTTCTGTTTCCGTGTAGATCAAAAGATTTGGAATTTTGGTCAAATATTTTTTAAACAAAAAATCCAGTTAATCCAACTCATTTGCCACATCACTGGTTATCAGGGGTGGAGTCAGAGGGCTGGCCCCTAACACCTGATTGGCCACCCTAGGTGCCACCAAACTGATGAGTGTGTGGGATTTTGGAATTTAAGGCTGTGTCCAAAACGACAGGCCGGGTCCTCCGGAGGACCCAGACTCCCCGGCCGCGGCGGGCCGGGTCCTTGGTAGACCGGGAAGACCGGAAAAAAAGAGGCTGTGAATTTGGAC
>NW_013952428.1:2354229-2356077 GCF_001266775.1 Austrofundulus limnaeus | reverse complement strand
GCATTATGGGATACGTTGGACCGGGAAGGATCCATCAGACCTGTCCTTCAATTCGGGCCAAAGGAAGGACGTATTTGTCGGCCACATTGGAGAAGTCTTCGGTTTTGGACGTCCTTCGTCGCGGCGCTGTGACGTATGCGGCCGACGAATTCGACCTTCGGAGGACCCGTCCTGCCGTTTTGGACACAGCCTAAATTTGCATTTAAATTTTGCTAAATATTGCTCTCTGATGCTAATGTACTATATGTATTTTTTTAAAATAGCCATTCGTAAATTTGSCATTAACATTAGTGGTTAGCTTAATTTGGGATTAGCATTGAAAATCAGCATGTGATCATTCTTAGGTACTCCACAACAAGTTTGATCTCAATAAATCTTAAAATGATTGAATTGTAGTAATGTAAAGTTGGCTGTGGTGGCCATCTTGAATTTTGGATTAGCATTTTGAATTTGGGTAAAAAAATAGTTTTTGGCTGCTTCTCCGCTAATCTTCAGCTTTGTATGTCTAAAAAGGCTGACTAGCATTCAGTGTTTTTTTTTTACCCTTAGCTCCATCCCTGCTGCTTACATGTTGATACCTGCTCCAATGGCTTATCATATTTGAGATTTATTTCTTCTTAACAGCTGTAACAATAAATAAATAAATAAATAAATAAATAAATAAATAAATAAATAAATAAATAGGGATCATCAGACAACTCTGTAACTGTATCCTGAATGGAAACTGCAGAGAACACTGCGCTCATCCATCTTATAGTGACGCATGGAAAAATGAGTGGAGAGAGCAGCAGCATCCCGGGCTCGTCTCTGCTTCGTCAGACACATTCACACCTGGAACTACTCAATCTTCTTACCTGGCGGAGGACAGAGCATCAGGAACTGTGTGTGTCTGTGTGTGTGTGTGTATGTGTGTATGATTAGAAAGAGAGAGGGAAGCTTGACAAAACGGATGAGAAGGTTGAGTATGACTGACAGATTTGGAGGCTGGAGGAAAGTAGCACCCTGGAAGCTGTCTAAGATAACATGAAAGGATGCACACATGATGTGTGTATAAACACACAGAAAACTGCTATAATTGTCGCCAAAATAAATATTTTCTTTGGCACTATATCAATTTAGTTTTGTGTTCATTAGACTCTAACTTAAATGCTGTTGGCGGTCACATTACGACCTACCAGAGCGTGTGCTCCTGAAAAATGCAAATTCCAAAAAGGCTCCTTTTAAATCCGTAACAAAGGGTGCAAACGCTGACGGCTACAAAGCACTCTCTCCCTAAAAGACGTGCTCTGTTTTATGCAGGCAGAGCTATTTTTTGCACAAGAGAACGCTCACCTGCAATTGAGAGGACTTTCTTTTTTCCATTCATTATTCATTTTTCCAGCAAGCTCTATACTTGAAGCAGCCGACATGGCGATATGCTTCGAAGGGAAACTTTCTCCTCATGCCTATGTGCTGCCAAGCACGATGAAGCAGAGAAAACAATACGGCATAGTAAGCAAACTGCACCATCACAGCTACAGAATATAATTAAACACATTTTTTATGCCATATTAAGATCAGGGTGAGATCTTGTGGTAACAAATAGAATCACACTCAGACATGAGCAAAAACATTATCACCCGCCTTCCCCTTTTTAGCTATAAGGGATAAAGATTAGTGAGTGTAAAGTTAAGCTTAAGCTTTAAAGTGTAAAATACTTACATACTTATTTTAGATAAAAAGATTATTAAATAAATACAGRGCGAGTTTAGCAGCTTTAATGAAGCTGGTCGTTTTTAATCCAATTTACTAAGTTTGACATATGTGCATTTCTTAGCACATACAGGAAAAGGAAATATATATATATAT
>NW_013952428.1:2351163-2353889 GCF_001266775.1 Austrofundulus limnaeus | reverse complement strand
TATATATATATATATTTAAAAAAAGTAAACATCTTGGTTGTAAGTTATTCAGGAGGAGATGCCACATAAGAAAATTAAAGTGTAAAAAAAGAATTTTAGAAGATTTTTTGGCCTTTAAAAAAATCTGATAAAAGCATCCCGGCTCTTTAAGTGCAGCCTTGCAGATGCGCTAACTTCTGACTCGTCATATTCTTCAGCTGACAAGTGGGAATTAAGACCTCTTTAAAAACGGAGCTGCCAGTTCAATCACCAGCGGATCAGCTCGCCTTCCGAAACTGCCGGAAACTTGCTTATCTTAAAGAAAGGAAAAGTTTTTCGAAGAGAGAAAGGACGTGTCAAGCTGGCTTCCAGGAAGCGATTACACCGATTCCCACCTTCTCTTTCTTGTTACTTCACACACACACAAAAATAAAAAAGCTGCCCCCCCCCCCCACGCAAACATCAAAACAAGCACAGAATGTCTGAAAAGCATAAAGACATTTGTATAAGCTGCATGACTGTCCCCCTCGTCTCCGTGTGTGTGGGTGTGTGTCACTATTGGCTGTCAACTTTCTTGTTTTGTTCACATTTTTCTCCTCTGAAGGTTTTTGTTGTAATAAATAACCACTTGATGTTTATTTCAGCATCGCAGTGTGGCTTTAGTAGCTGTTTTGTGCTGTGCATTTTCCTGGTTTTTCACTGTCTGTCAGTGTCTAGACAGACGAGAGACACTTATAAGAGAGCAGCTAGACAGATGAAAAGCTSAAACACACACAGAAACGGGTCAACTTCTCACCACTGACCCAGGCAGCCTGGAGAAGAGGTCAGAAGTCGCCACGGATGCAGCAGCAACCTCACTCTGCGTTTTCTCCTCCTTTCTGCAGTGATGAACTTTCTCCAGACTCAACTATGGGGAAGGAAGGGATGGGAGGTGAGGGGGAGCTGCAGGGTGAGACCCAGTCACAGCCAGAGCCAGAGCCAGAGCCAGAACCAGAGCCACAACTGCAGGCCCACCAGCAGCAACAGCAGCAGGAAGCGATTCAGCCACAAAGACTGCCTCAATCTGAGCCTGAACCGCAGATTCAGCTTCAGAAGGAGCCCGAAGTCAAAGCTTGGTCAGAACCTGAACCTGAGCCAGAGCCGGAGCCGGAGCCGGAGCCGGAGCCTCAACCAGAACACGAACCCGAAGCAGAGGTTGCGAGAGAGGCAGCGGTGCCGCCGCCGGACGCCCCCCAAGCCCCGTCACCTCGCAGAGAGGAGCAGACGGATGGGGAGCGAGACTTTCCGAAGCCAGAGGAGGTTGTCGAAGCGAGGGCAAAGCAACACGGGGACGAGGCGCCGGGTGAGAGCGGCAAGGCCAAGGCGGCGCAGGAGGAAGAGGACGAGGACGAGGGCGGAGCCAAGGGTGGCGGTGCGGCGAGGAGAGCCAGCCTGCATCACACGGCCTCGCCCCTCAGGGTGCAGCGCAACGGCGCCGGCTCGCACTCCGCCTCTTCTGACTATGAGCTCTCGCTTGACCTCAAAAACAAGCAGGTAGGGTGACCTCTGGGAATGGGGGAGGGGGCGGGGTCGGTGTGCTGTTTGTGCGAGAGGAGAGGAGGGGAGGAGGAGAGGAGAGGAGGAGAGCCGAGGATGCAGAAAGTTGTCTGTATTGTACCTTTTTGTTGTTTGTGGTGTGGTTCCGTTTCTGCCTGAGGAAGATGGAATCTGATTCGTTGGGCGCCTGATGTGATTGTGTCAATTGGTCTTATTGGTCCCTAAAGGCTCTGGTGGACAATCAAAACTGTATTTAATTCTTGTTTTCATTGTCATAAACCAACATTCTCATAACCATGTCATCACTTGTTTTCCAATTTCAAACATGAAAGCTGCTTTTATTTTTTTATTTATTTTTTTATATAGAAATTATTAGAAAGCAAAACGAGGCAGGATGTGCTAGTTTGGTGTGGGATGCATGCATGCACACACTGTGGGGTTCACTAGTTTGTCTTTTTTTTTTTTCAAATTTCCTCTGATGATTGAAACCCAGTGGTTGTACACAGAACAAGAGCATGMAGCTGGTAAATGTACTCATCTTGTTAAAGCAGCTGGGTTTTATCCAGAGCTGGTTTTATGTCTGTGAGACGCAAATGTTTTTGTACATGACTTGTCATGTTCACACGTTTGTCACTTAAATTGTGCTTTCCATCACTCAGAAATCATCCTCATGCCATCTTCATTTCAAGACCCATTAAGCATTCACCATCTGTTTCTATCAGCATCCATCTAAACGTCACACTTCTGTCCTTGGATCAGCGAGCAGGTAAGGCGGGCCTAACTTTCAGGCCCTGACATGTAGAATAAGTTGGATTTTACAGCTGCAGAACAGTATTAAAACAGTCTTTTAAAAAAATGTATTTTTCTTTAAGAATTCCTCACATTTATATAGAGTAGCTACAATACCAATAAGATTTTAAGCACAAATCCCCACTTTTATAGACTGGATCCTTTAAAAATATTTAACAAAGTAAAGGGATTCTTGTTGAACAAAACACTTTCTGAAAAAAATATGAAAATATAAACGAAGGAATAATTACCCACTACTTTTAGAATAGAATATAATAGAATAGAATAGAAATAGCTTTTATTGTCAATCATCAGAAATTGCAATAAATTCAGGTGTCACAGCAGCATCAGTGCAAAGATTCACAGACTACAAATTATCGATAGTACACACAAAATGAAATTAACACTTACTAGCCATACAA
>NW_013952428.1:2338052-2351073 GCF_001266775.1 Austrofundulus limnaeus | reverse complement strand
CAAATTTTATAAATAACACATAATCTCATACATTATTGCCATGTCTTTCATGACCTGTTAGCACTTGGATGCTAAATCTTAGCTCAGTATCTGTAAAAATGGAGGTTAGCTATCTGTTTGTAGGCTAAGGTCAGTTAGCTGTGGCAGCCATCTTGAATTCTGAGAAAACCTGCTGTAAATAAATTACTTTCTGCAAATTTAACCAGTGGTTGAACAGAAATGTTGAGAAAGGACAATCTGAGCACACAAAGGCAAAAACATCATCACCCATTTGCTTTTGGTGGTGGATTAAGTATTTCAGATTTCTCAGTGCTCACGAGGTACAAAAGTTGCTGATCTTAGTCTTTTAAGTCTTAACTTCCATTACTGTCTGTGTGAGTGTGCCGCACCACATGGCTGCACCCAATCAATAACTCAGAGCAATCAGTAAACATTAGCTCYTGGTCTTAAGTGTTTCTCACTCCCAAGGTCTAAAACAAAAGAAAATTCTTTAAAAGGCAATAGTTACTGTCATTTAGATCATGTCCGGTTTTTTGTATATATTCGTAAACTCAAGGAATTCGGAAAAAAAACCTACAAGATGATTAGCTAACAACTATAAAACTGAGCTAACAGTTGTTTTATTTGACTCGGGCGGGTTTGTTTTATCAGCTCCGTGCCATTTTTCTTCAGGTTTGACTTTATTTCATCACCCCCCTAATCGAGGCTCAGAGTGTCTCTTTCCCCTCACCTCCACTCTCGCACTTTTAATCTCACATCTAAGAGCCCCTATTTTCCACTATCTCCCTGTCAACTAGGCTTGAGATACGCAATCAGCTGGATTGATCTTCTGTCTGTACAGGTGGGGGTTGCAGGGGGTTGATGCATCTCCAGATCAATGTCAGAGTAATTGCATCTGCAGAGAGAGATACCTTTATTGCTGAAGAAGGAGCTCATGACGGATGATTTCACTCACTTAAATGTGAGTTTTTAACCCCGAGAAACACGTCACCTTTGTAAACTTAGTATGCATATTTAAAAAAAAACCATTTATTATATTTCCCTAAAAGTGAAACCTTTGAAGTAATGCTAGGCTCAATCATTTTGTGTTTTCTAAGATGTGGCAGACATTTTGAATCAGCTGTAGATGTTAGGGGTATAAGAAAATATCGATACACTGAAATATCACGATATTTCATTTCCTGATACTGTATCGATATTCTAAAGCCCAGTATCGATTTTTTTTTACTAAGGTTTAAAATGTCAACTTTCCTGCCAGCCGTTCATTTTTATGTTGTAGTTCAGCCTCTGACCACTAGTTGGCAGCAGTGAGCCAGCCATTTAGCTCCTCTACCTCTTGAGGTAGAGGCYATTGTTAAGTGTTGGGTGACCTTATTGTAAATTAATATTAAAAACTAAAAGCTGCCAAAAATATGTTTTCAAACTGTTTATTGTCAAATTTAGTCTAATAATTGAAAACATGGATGAAATAAGAAATATGAAACAAATAAAAAATACATACAAAGCAGAACACAGCTAAATGAATCAAAAGTATGTCTACGTAATATTAGAATTTTCTGAGACAACAAATTTTGGTTTTTCAATTTTTCCCCGTGAGAGGTTTTTATTTAATAGAATTTTTGGACAAAAAATTGCAATATATCGCAATATATCGCCTTGCTTACAATATTGCAGTATATTGGGATATATCGTATCGTGACCCCTCTGTCATGAAATGTATCGTATCGCCAAATTCTTGCCAATACACAGCCCTAGTAGACGTACAGTCAATTACTACTTTTGGTAATATTTAATACAAGTTTTCAACCTAAAATTTCAACCCATTTACCAATTTCCATAAATGCATCAGCAAAACAGCCCTTCATCCTCGGATACCATCTGACCTTTTCCATTGTCATCCTCATTTTACAACCCAGTCAGCGTTAGCAAGGTCCCACTTTTGCCGTTACATAATCATCTCATTAATCATGTAAATGTTTCTGGGCTGTAAGACAGCTTGCATGAGCATGGAAGCTGATAATCCTGGCTTTGCATTTTGCTTCTTGTTTCTGCAGCATGCAAGATTTAATGATCTGCTGTTTTTTTATTTACATATATTAGTCTTCTTTCATATATCTAAAAGGGTGATGTTCTTTAAACCTGATGTCGACTCACTGCAACGCCAGCTCACTGCACACAAACTCACCGCACCAGGCTATGACAGCTCACTGCACTGTTATATCTATGATGATGACTCACTACTCCTACTATTGAGAGGAAAGACTTGCTTTTAGATGTTTCTCTGTTCCAACATCTTGCTGTGATTATCTGATAAATTCACAGGTTCACAGGTTGCAAACTTCTCAGTCTCGGGATCCTTGTTTCAAACAAACAACTTCTCTAAACGACTAAATTTATCTCTGCTCTAAAATATAGAGTTTACCTACAACTCACTCAAAATACAGCTCCTTTCCTCAGAAATGATGCCATTAGCTTTCCATGATTACATTTTTGTCCTAACGTGACTATGTAAATTTAGGAACCACATCTAACGTTTTCTGATTATGCTCATATTCAAGCTTTAAATTTTGGTCTAAATGTTTTATTTCCTACTGGAATGTCTGATATTCCGCACTGCATTGTGCAGCGCCTTCTCTCCTCCCTCGTTCAGAGTGAAACATGAGGTCAGCACGGTGCTGATCTGCCTGTCAAAACTGATTTAGAGATAGTGGTGGAACAAAGCGCTGTTCTTTCWAACCGCTGAAGGATCTTTTTCACCACTGCAGCTCAGTGAAGTAATCAGAACTACAAGTGACAGGGAGGGGCTAATGAGGGGAACAGTGTCATTCTTGGTGTGGTTCTCTGTTTCACCACCTTTTTTTAATGTCACCTCCTCTTTAACACCCTTGTTTTTATGCGTCGCCTGTCTGCTTTTCATCCAGCTGTCGCTTTCTGTGACCTTTAGCTTTCTACACGCTAAAGTGAACGTGTGCGCTGTTGTGACATTATAACTGTGGCCATGAATATGACATGCATCAACATGTTATTGATTAAAGTTTCCTTGGATGCTGTTCAAATGCAAAAAATAGACTTTCAAATATAATTTATCTTCATACAGTTTAGCTTTATCATTCTACTAACTTATCAATTCAAAGCCACAGAAAAATGCTGTTTTAGCACCAAGATGTGTAGCATTTAGTATAAAACGACAGAACAAATAAAAACCAGAAAAAGCAGAGTAAACTCTATTCTTACTATGTTCTTTGAATTACCTAATGATTTTGTGTAATATTGTTTAATTGTTCAAAAAATAATCATATCAATCCTACAAATTTTAATGACATGCACATGTTTGCTAGAGCAAATGCTTCTAAATGTGTTCACATCAAGAACGTTTACTTTTTAACATAAGGCTGTCTCAGAAAAATATATAAATGTCTGTGCTAAAAAACGTATTACAGTAAATCAATAAAGCAAACATTTATACTAAACAAGCTATGCATCATAAATGCTTAAAGATTTTTGTGGGGAAAAAAGAGCAATTTGTCATAAATGGCCAAAAAAGCTGAAATTATCATAAAGCTGCAAAAGCTGATACAAAGAAAGAAGAAAAAAGAGAAGCACCTTGGCTGTATTAAGTACTAAAAAGCTAAAATTTCAATTAAAATGTGTATTTACCTGAAAAAAGATACAATTAGCTGAAAATAGCCAAAAAGTAGCTAAAGTTGCAAAAAAACCTGCTGAAATCAGCAGAAAGTATTTGAAAGGACAGTAAGTTTACGTTAGCAGAAGAATAGCTGAAAAGAGTAGAAATATAGCTGAAAAAATGTAATTAGCAGCAAAAATATCTGAAAAAGGCTGAAATTAGCACAAAGAAGTTAAAAAAAGCTGAACTAGAAGAAAAGGTAAAACGTGAAGTAAAGATGTTTTTGAAGGACTTTCAGGATGGTGAGTAAAGCCCCATTCATCTTAAATGAAAAAAAGTGGCTGAAAAGGCTAGATATCTCAAAAAGTAAAAATTGGTAAAATACTAAAAGTTATAGCCAGAATATCCTGAAAGAGCTGAACGTTTTGACTTATAAATTATTGAAATAGCACAAAAATTGTGGAAAGATATACGAGCCAAAAAATGTACAGAACATACATGAGTAATCTCTATTACCACTTGGTACAATCTTACAATGTTAGTAGTATCAAGAACCATTTGAAATCTTTATATAGCAACAAATGATTTTAAAAAATGAAAAAGCTAAATATGTTCCCTCATTTTTTTTATTTAAAGAATATAAATAAATTATGGCCCAACTGATCCAGAAGAGGTATGAACTTTAAGCTTTCAGTTCTGTTTTAGTATAAAAATGATGTTCCAAACATTGTGCATTACACTTTTTTTGATAAAGGGAGATATAAATTAAAATKTATCACTGTAACACATGCAGAAATTTAAATATWATGCACCAGTAGTCTCAAACTRTCTGCATTGTGCCTCTGAGTAGCTKAGCAAATCGGAAACAAATTAGCYGAGGCAGCAATGCCTCTGTTTTGAACTTGGTTGCCGAATTAAACTRCATTAATAAGAACTATTAAAATGCCTGGTAATGAGGCTACAAAGCAGATCAGCATTCCTGCTAATTCTACAGTTCACATCCATGTAGTTTAAATGCAACCCTTTCTACTTCCTCAATGCTTCCTTGCTCCCTCCATAATGTCTGTGCTCATCCTGCAGGCTGCAATTCTGAATAGCAAAGTGTCTCTGATACACACTTGAATAAAGCAAGCATCATGACCCAAATACTTTATTYATTTCCCCCCCAACCCGGCTTACAAAGAAAGCCAAACACAAACAAGCTGAACTGCAACATTTAATCAAACGACGCCACGCTGATGGTCTGCTCTCACGTTCAAGGGCACCTACGCAGAATTTGTTTTGTCGAGGGACACTCCTCCGAGTGATGTCAATCATACCACAGCTACACATTTATGAAAAAAGGCTGCGCAATATCTTTAGAGCACAGTCCTGGCTGGCAATAAGGTGCATAGAGCAGGTCAGATAAAAACTAAATAAATACAAACAGTGATGAATATTCAGGCTGAGTTTGACCAGCCTGCCAGCCATCGTCAGCAGATATAGTAGAGCTGGAAGCCAGAGTCCTATTCAGAAACATCCTTAATATTCTCYGTCCGTTTCACTTTGCTCGCTGAGGCACTGCGCAGAAATGTAAATTGAGTAGATAAGATGGATTTTCAGTGTCATTTCACTTTTCTAAAGAGCTTTGTGTGTGATTTTGTTCTCCCAATGACAGCGACAGAGCCTTGCATCTTGTTGAGCCAGCCACTTATCAGAAATCAAACCCTTGAGCCATTATAGCCTATCAGTGTTGACTTTAATGGAAGTTTAGGTGAGCTCGTGCGGTGACTTTGTCCAAGACTGAAGGAAAACGAGATTAAAGTCACAATTTGATCCCTTTTCGGTCACTCAGTTGCATTTGAATTGGCAGGTGGACTGAACTAATCCTCATCGTCCTGATCCAGACAGCAAGCCTGATTTCTTAAAAGAAGTAAAACACAGAAGGATGTCTAGTTCCTAGCATAAAAACTTTTTAAACTCACATTTCAACACAAAGCAGTTACAATGTTTGTTAACGGACCCTGTCRTTCCAAAAGCTGACATTCATCCCAGCGCTCTCATTCTGGATGGACTCAAAAGACAAACAGAATTAAACTCATTGATTTTGATCGGAATGAAAAGAAATCTCAGAGTGACTTGAAAAGATA
Organism: Austrofundulus limnaeus; assembly: GCF_001266775.1. NCBI lineage: Eukaryota > Metazoa > Chordata > Actinopteri > Cyprinodontiformes > Rivulidae > Austrofundulus > Austrofundulus limnaeus. The sequence goes on along the minus strand of NW_013952428.1, from coordinate 2,345,319 downwards.
AGCACCCGTTCTGGCCCAATTGTTCAGGGAAATTTAAAGAGGTTTCATCGARTGACGGAGCTGCTGCCAGATAAGAACGGCTATATTACGTCTCCGCTTCCCACAGCCTTTCTGCAAAATTTCACAGGCAAGATTAATAGCTTGCTCAGCTTTGGGAAAGTTAGAACTGCACGTGTGGAATTCACACGAATAAAAAGCAGTTTTTACTTCTGGTTTAAAATTTTCACTCAAAAAGACAGTTCTCATATTTATAGCTTTTTATTAAATCACAGATTATCAGGTTAGCTTTTTATCCAATGAATATCTAAATGTGGCATTTTTCCTGCCTAAAAATGAATGTTTATAACTCTCAGCATTGTCTTTTGTCTTTTTCTGTTCAGCAGCTTTTAATCTAATGACCTGCTGACTCATTTTGCACCCACACGCAACAGTTTTTCTTGTTTCAGCTCTTTCAGAAAGAGTAATAAAAGAAGATTACAATTTTTGAATCACTGATACTGATGTGCTGAATACTTTTGTATGATAGTTTTAGAGAAAAGGACCAAAATCCAGACTGATGGCAAAATGTGTGTCTTTGAACCCCTACATTGAAACAGCTTTGGGAATTGTTAAAGGAAACAGAATGCAATGAATTGAAAATCTCAAAAATTCAAGAAACAGAAAAATGTAATGTATTTTTTTTACATATTCATGAGTATATATTTAAAGGAAAACGTCACTATTTCTTGTCCGTTTGTCTTTGTTTCTCTTAGATCGAAATGTTAGAGCAGAAATACGGCGGCCACCTCATCTCCCGCCGAGCCGCCTGCAAGATCCAGACCGCCTTCCGCCAGTACCAGCTCAGCAAAAACTTCGAGAAGATCCGCAACTCGCTCCTGGAGAGCCGTCTGCCTCGACGCATCTCCCTGCGCAAGGTCCGCGTCCAAAACACCGAGGGCGTCTCCGCTGAACGGGCTCTGGCAGAAGGCTGTAACCTGGCAGGCATCCCRCTGGTGCGCTCGCCATCTCTGCCCACCACAGTCGGTAGCTCCCTGACAGACCTGGAGGACTCCTTCACCGAACAGGTCCAGTCGCTCGCTAAGTCTATAGATGACGCACTGAGCAACTGGAGCCTCAAGACCATGTGCTCCCTGCAAGAAGGTGGCACGTATCAGTTCAGTGCCGACTCTTTCAATGCGGCAGCGGCGGCGGCGGGAGTTGCAGGAGGAGGTGGAGAAGGAGGTGGRGTGGGACAGTCAACAGTTCCACCAGGTCCAGTGGACCCAAGTGACCTGTCGAGAAGCGCAAGCAAGCTGATGATGGCATTCCGAGACGTGACGGTGCAGATCGACAGCCAGAACTTTAGAGTTTCTTCCTCAGTCATGGAGTCCTCTTCGGTCACGCTTGGAAGCTGCATCCAACAGGACGGAGCCGCCACCGCTGTCACAACAAACCTTTCACCGCTGTCTGTCCCACAAAAACTACCTCCTCTACCTCCAGAAGCCCCAGGCGAGCCCATACATGCCCCACCTCCACCACAAGAGCCCCCGCCACCCCCGGAACCGGAGCTCCAAGAAGTGGAGGACGTCGATTTCCCCGCCCCGCCTCCGAGTGAAGAGGAGCTGCTGGAGGTGGGTCAGCCTCCTCTGACACCTCTGGAACAAACGTCCGCCCCTGAAAGCCTAGAAGAAGCCAATCCGCCTCCTCCCCCTCCCCCGACAGAGCCCACTCATGTACCTCCACCCCAGGAGGCCTTGGCGCTGGGGAGCTCCCCCGTGGCGGAGCCTCTGGATGTGAAGCGATGCAGCTCGGAGACGGCCGACAACAGCTCGGAGCAGATGAGCAGCAGCAGCACGTCGACGGAGGCGCGCTCCACCTCTGAGGCCTCGTCTAAGGAAGCACTGCAGGCCATGATCCTCAGTCTTCCACGGTACCACTGTGAGAACCCAGCCAGCTGCAAGTCGCCCACGCTGTCTACGGACATCATGAGGAAACGCCTTTACCGGATCGGCCTCAACCTTTTCAATCTGTGAGTGGCAACGCTGTTTATATCTCCCATGTTTAAGTCCAACTCAAAGTAGCTGCACTTTATGGTACAGTTTTAGATTTAGATTACCTTACGTTGCCAAATAATAGAATTAAAGTCAATTTCATGCATGTTTGAGAAATACTTGAATCTCCTGTGGTAGCCATGTGGAGTTGCCTAAATGCTTGCTGGTACATAGCACTGCCTATTTTGCCAAAGCTCCTCCCTGGACCCCACAGAGCACCCCTCCCCCGAAGCATTGTTGTGAAGATGTGCGGAAGTGGGAGTGTCAGAAATGGTAGGAGGTTCTTAAAAGAGAGAGAGGCCAATTTCAAGGCATTTAGATTTATTTTTTATTGAAACAGCATTCACACAACTGAAGGTAGCATAATGTAGTTACTTGATTGTGGTACAGAATTGAAGTACGGTATGTGCCTGTAAAATACATAATACCCACCCTTTAATTTAGGTTGACTCCATACCCTCAGTTGTTGGTGTGCATTAATGACTTTATGAAAACTTCATTCAAAGTAGTTCACAAGACATTTTGCTAACAAACATCGAGTCATAAGCCAAGACTAAGAGTTTAAGTTTTGAATTATTCTCTGCTGATACACACACTTTTAAATCAAAAGGTTTAAAATTGTATGAGTTATTGCCATTTTGTGATTGCCAATGAAGCTTTGCTGTGGTGGCCATCTTGAATCAAATTCCCTCCAAAACTTTACCATTTGCAGATTTCAACCCAATGATTACTTTGAGAGTTTCTGTTTTGTGATTCATGAAATATTTTGTTGCAGACAAATGAACACAATCACTCTTCCTTTGCCAGCAGGTGCAAATTATTGGCAGCCTCAAAAATGAATTTTAATGAAACCAAAAACGGATTTGAAAAAAAAAAGAGTAGTATAAATCATACATTTTTAATCAATTTTACGAGATCAATATACCAGAAAAATCAAATTCCCCTAGTTACAAAGTAAAACAGCAAAGATTATTTTGAGTCATTTGCTCTCTGGAAGTTTATTCCCTTTGTAGATTTTGACCTTTTGCTTTCCTGTTACATCTTACGTGTGTACAAACTAATGTTTTTTTAAATAATTCTTTATAATTTAATAATAAAAAGACTTCAAATAAAGATAGAAGCACTGAAAATATAAGGATACTCGCTCAATCGAGTTACTCTTGAACTTTGACCTGAAAAAAATAGACAACAACAAAAAACTCTCACTGATCAGAAATGTAGTAAAAGAACTGACATAAAAAGGCCAAAACACCAAACTTTGAAGCATCTGTCTTCTTTGAGAGACACAAAAACACAAAGAATAAAACAATTAGGAAATTACTGAGACAGAGAAGTGCGGGAGGACTTGTTTGCAATGGGAAAATTGTGCACAAGGCAAATGTGGGATAATCCAGTTAAAGCAATAATGACCCTTATTTACTGTGAAACTTTAATTTGTGCACACCACACAATGTATCGATTGCCTTACAAGAAACCTTTTAGGGTACAGGACAAATTAAGGTAATGAAGAAAGACTTTCCTTTTTTCAAACCTGGATGATTCYGCCATCCTCCTATCTTCTTTCCAACATAAGATAAAGAACCAAACACTTAAGTGCTGGTGGAACCCAGTGCACCAAGAGCAGAAAGGTTGTAGGTWTTCACCAAATTGTATCCTGCTAGCACTTAGCTCCGTCTTCTTTAAGATCACAACGCCACTTACTTCTCTAAAAGCATGCTTTCACACACTGCCTCACTGCCACTCTGGCTAAATATAGAATACAGGCTGCTATAATTCATTGAACATATAGATGCAGGAAAACATGTCAGGAAGTTTAGTCATGCTATTTGTGGCGAGTACGTTGAATAAATCAGAAATTCCTGATGAAGACTATTGTTTTTCCTTCCACCTTTTTTTTTATTTGTGCTMAATTTTTCCTGAATCCTCGGACAAAAAAAAGTCCTGCATCGAGAAGCTTGTCTAGATTTGCTGCTTTTTATGCATTCTGAACCAGCCGCCCTCACTGTCTAGTCGAGAGCGACAAAGTCAGAACCAGAAAAGAACTTCTAAAGTCATGCTCTAGACAGGTGCAAGGTGGTTTTGTGGCAGCGGCAAGAGATAGAAGAAAAAAAAGTATTGCCATGGTGACAGCCGAACATGAGGCCAACTTAGACTGTTCACTGAGGGAAAACAAAAACCACTGAATCCCAGAGATGTTTGTCAACTTATGTTATAAAGGCCTTCTTTTTTYCTTGTAATAAAATATTTTTAAAGAAACTAAATAATGCAACAATTTTACTTTAAAGTGCCTGTGACATCAAATATTTGTCATAAATATAAATGCATTTTTGGAAAAATAACACTGATAACATATTGCAAAAATAATTTCATGCCACTCAGATGAGCATTTGTTGAGATATTTGCGCGTGAATTAACAGGAAGTGATGTCAAAGGGGAATGTCTGAATGTGAAAAGAGCATTGCTATAATAGCTGACAACACAGACTGTAGAGATTGAGAGAGAGAGAGAGCGAGAGAGAGCGAGAGAGAGAGAGAGAGAGAGAGAGAGAGCTGAAGAAGAGTAATAATTCAAATAATATTGTTTCAATAAGAAAAGACTAGGAATTTTCTTTCTTAAAGAGTTCCCCTTTGATGTCACTTCCTGTTTCACTTTGGTTGAGCTAAGTTCAGAAGAAAATATGCCAGTTATGTGAGAAAATGGGTAAAACATGTGTATTATGCCCAGTTTCTTAAATATAAAGATGTTTTCTTTGACTTCTTGTATATGAAGGATATTCATGTCATAGGCACTTTTACGGAGCCCGTGAGGGGACATGGGAGGTTTGTTTTCTTTTGCTTTCCCACGCAATAGTATTGCATTACCTCGCAATACCTTTTGCATTCTCTGTTGTGCCTGCCTATTTATTAGCAAATTCACATGCTCGCCTTTAGCAAGTTAGCCTACGATTTTAATTCAGCTTCAGAATGAATATTTCACACAGCCAAGCATGGAAGTATGTCATATGCCGATATTTTAACACAGTGCAGCCACGCAACATCAATGTCAAATTCACGAACTTGTGGCGACACATCCTGTTTTGGTAACTGGATATTTCAAAATAAAAGTCTGATTTAATTCAGTTCATATACAAAATAAACTTTTGCGTGGGAACGCAAAACAATTTTGCGAGGGAATGCAAGTGTTTGCGAGGTAACGCAAAAAGTTTTGCGAGGTAACGCAAAGATATTGCAAGGTAACGCAATAGTATTGCGGGCTCCGTACACTTTAACTAGTTAGCAATGTGTACATCAGAAACTGTTAGGKTCACTTGTATTTTATGGATCAGAATTTTGGGAAAAGGAGACTGTGACTTTTGGTCTATGGGTGGAAACAGGATTAACTAGAGAAAACCCACAATGGCACAGGGAGATCATGCAAACCCCACCCAGAAAGGCCAGGAAGCTAGCCTGCAGCTTCTCACTAAGATGGTGACAGCTGCACCACAGTGCTGCTTTCTTCTCATTACTCTAATCAAATTCCTTGAAAGATAAGCTCACTGGTAATAAACTGACTACGACATAACAGCAAGATAGAGAAGGAAGTAAGCGGAAAAAAAAAGAAAAAAGTGAAGGAAGGGAAAGCAATCGGGCTTAAGGCTTATTAGTTCCACCAGTTCACATCCTCCTCCTTATACCTGTGCTGTGATATCCTTTGCATCTTAAAAAGGGCTGTTTGCTTTGGGCTAAAAATGCAGATATTGCTTGATCATGCAGACAAAAGCACTCACACATGCAGAAAATTGGGTAATATAAGCGACAAATGTATGTGTTTATGACAGCAGGAGTTTTGTGCAGCATCTACACAGGAGGGGATAAGCAGGATTGCGGAAAGTCGGGGGGTTTGGGGTAAATGTCCTGCCTAAATATAAATAAATGAATAATAAAAAAAAAACTGGTGAATGATAGATATGAAAAGCAGAAGTAAGAGAGAGCGGCTGAAATGAAAAGGTTAGGAGAAGATCACTTGATAAAGTTTCAGTCCGAGTATGACCAGAATGATGATAACTCCATTATGTGACAGTGTGGGTCAAGGACACAAACCGGAACTGCCGTGCCAACGAATGAACCAGCAGAGAGGAGATTATGTGTGACATTAATAGCGGATTCCTGACTWCATTTATCTTTTTGTATGCATGACTTTTTCATCTCACAGATCCATTTGACATGTCCTTAATTCCCCCCCCACCCTTTTTTTTTGCTAGTGTAGTAAACGCACTGATTAATCATTAGAGCCGAGTGTGGCAGATCTACATCTATTCCCCATCCTACATGGAAATGGAGCACCATCAGAGCTCCTCTCTGAATTAAAGAAAATGTCAACGTGAAGAGTGAGCGGGTGCAAAGAGATATCTAAATACATATGTCAAGCAGGGCTAATTAACACAGCAAGCCACGCCAGTCTCCTCTGGAGAGATCTCACCCATCAGGAGGGAAGAGCGTCACAAAGAAAGTTCACTGTATGTGTGTATTTATTTCCAAGGAGTGGGTGTTTGTTTAGGGATATACAATCCTTAGCTGTGTTAGTATTCTGCTCTCAGTGCTGAACGACCCAGCACATAATTACAAACTCTAATATCCAGATGGCAAATAGAGGGAAAATTTCTGATATGTTTTACCCCAGGAACACAGCACCATTTTTCTTTTTGCTTTTCTGCTTTGAAAATAAAAATAATGAAACTTGTTTTARTTTTTCATATGCAGATGTGTGACAAAAACAAAATGTAAATATACGCAGCATTAAAATTAACATTTTTTTGTTTGGTTGATTGTTTCTTTGTTGCATCACTGTTCACTACTGAGCCCGYGAGGGGACATGGGGGGATTTTTTTCTTTTTGCRTTCCCTCACAAAAGTCGTTGAACACTGTTGTGCCTGCCGGTTTTTTAACAAACTCACATGTTCACCATTAGCGAGTTAGCCTACTGCTTTAATTCAGCTTCAGACTGAATATATCAGTGGTTCCCAAACCTTTTATCTTCTGACCCACAAAATATCCATGGCAAAAACTTGTGACCCCAAATATTACTGGTCTGAGTACACAAACTTTGTTAAGAACCATAAAATCACAGGCTTTTTGACAATCTAAACAGTTAGTACACAAATATAAATAATTATTTATGCTTATTATGTGTTTTTGTAATAGTTATAGGGAAGATATTACATCAACAATTATTTTATTTCCCTTTAAATTGATTTCTGG
>NW_013952428.1:2331614-2337935 GCF_001266775.1 Austrofundulus limnaeus | reverse complement strand
CAGTACCCCTCCCCTAACGATCGTCTCCTGACGATCAACAAGGAGAGGCACGGAACAAGGGAAGACAGGACAAAACAAACTCAAGGACAAAACACGGAAGTCCATGGGAAACAACAGTCATCCCACACAGGCCAAGAGTCCAGGGGGACGACCAGGAAACCACCCATGGCGAGACCTGGCAGGAGCAGACGCAGAGCCGCAGGAGGAGGCAGGAGCAGATGCGGACCCCCAGGAGGAGGCGGAGGCAGACGTGGAGCCAAGGGAGGAGGCGGAGGCAGACGTGGAGCCAAGGGAGGTGGCGGGAGCGGGCGTGGAGCCAAGGGAGGTGGCGGGAGCAGGCGTGGAGCCAAGGGAGGAGGCGGGAGCAGACGTGGAGCCAAGGGAGGAGGCGGGAGCAGACGTGGAGCCAAGGGAGGAGGCGGGAGCAGACGTGGAGCCAAGGGAGGAGGCGGGAGCAGATGAGGAGCCAAGGGAGGAGGCGGGAGCAGATGAGGAGCCGTCGGAGGTTGATGGAGCAGGAGCCTCGGTGACGGCAAACACAGGCGACAGAGGGGACAAAGAGGCGACGGCAGCCAACCCAGGCAACATGGAGGCGACGGCAGCCGACATGGAGGCGCAATCAGACCCAGGGCCACCGCAGGAAAAAAAAATTCCATAACCCTCCTGGTACTGGAAACAAACAAATAAAAAAAAAAACCTCACCTCAGTCTGCTGGGGTTCAGGTGTGGTCAGATCCTTCTGATAAGAATTGGCTTGGTTGGTTTGAACCCCAAAATGCAGGACTGAGTGAGTGTGGCAAAAAGGTGATTTAATAAAACAAAAACAAAAGTGCTGGCGTGGCAGCAAACAATAACAAAGGGCATGGGCAGGAACAAGAACAAGAACAAGAACAAGAACAAGAATATCAAACTGCGAACAAATAACATGAGAACAGCAAACAAGGATCTGACACCAGACTGAGACAAGACAGGACTTAAATACACTGACAACTAATGGATGAACTGAAAACACCTGGTGAGAAACACGAGGGTGACAAATCAGACTAATAAGGAGCAGCTGGGCTGAGACACACTGGGGAACATAGAAACACTAGGAAAACCAAGGTGAAAACTGACAAATCATGACAGTGCACATATGTCAACAGCGTGATGTCTGACTTCACCACACTGCCATGACCATGCCTTTCACTAAAAAGTCTTTGTGCTTGAAAGCAAGATCAACTTATTATCTGTGTTCTGACATAATTTGTTGCAGTTTAGGTCAAAAGGGTCAGAGACTAAGCTTTCCGAGCCTCGGCAAAGGGGGACAAAAATGCTGCACCAAAGCAGCCGGCAAGAGGACACTTTAAATTTGAAAACTGAACTAAAAAAACATGTCCGATCATTATTTAATTGCTCTGATTGCAGAACAACTTCAGAATAGAATGTTAGCATGTAGCATCCATATTTAGCTACTTTTGTAAACTGCATGCTGTATATGACGTCACGTCAATTTCTGCGCATGCGGGTCGCACCAGTGCTGTGGAGAGTTCATACTGTAGTCTGGAGGAGGTCGCATTCAAAATATAATGTGAACATCTACGTAAAAAAATTGAATTTTTGCAAAAAAAAAAAATCTGAATTGAGCACTGAGACTGGCAGTGTAAACATAGCCAATAATTGGCCAAAAATAAATAATCATTCTATAAATATACTGTAAAATGCATTTGTGGGTTGAGCAGCAGAATTCAGAATGTGAGTTACATCCATAAAAAACTTTATTTACAGAGTCATCAATAGCACGTGGAAGAACCCTATACAGTTTCAACATCCTCAACTGTTCAACTGGAAACTCCCTTCCAACAAACTGAAGTAAACTAAAGTTTTTTGATGGACACACTCTCTCCAGTGTGGTTTAAAAAAAGATGCTAATTTGAGTTTACATTAAATATAATAAAAGCAAAGCCTCTTGCATAATTCTATTTGAGACTAAATGTGGCATACAAGCTGACAACTCGTTCCTTCCATGTAAACAAGAGATTCATGCTTGCAGTCATTTGTTGCAAACGGTCACACCTCTGTGAATCTCTCCATCTTGTGTCTTCACCTGTTCATCATCCCTGATTAAGAATTATAATCACCATCCATCTGTTGTTGAGCAAACATCACATGAGTGATACCTGCCAAATTCGCTTGGCGAGACGTCACCTTCAGCTGAGAGGCTGAGTGAACAGCTGAGAGTGCGCCGGTGTTTTCACGCCAGCGTTGTTCACCGGCCTCAACCGTGCCACTGCTGCACATCTGCTTTTGTTTGGATCTTTTTCAKCCTCCTCCTTCTATCCCCGCCTTTATCCTTCCTGCACCTTGCTAAACCTCTGCGGTACACACATACAGTACACACACATGCAGTTTTGATGTAAAAGCAGTGATTTAATTATTATTTTCAAACATCTGCTCATAGATTTGTTTGGAAGATTGATTCTATACAGTCTCTCGTGGCTTAACCAAAACCATTTCTGTTTCACATCAAGTCAATTGAGGCCTGGTTTGAGCATTCAAAAAGCACATAATAGATGGTGTGTCATGCTGTATTTGTGATTAAACTGTTTTTTTTTTCAATGAACTGTACAAAAGAGCAAAAAAAACCTAATAAATAAAGTTGCCCTGCCTGCCAAAGTATGAGCAATGCATTTTTGTCTCATTTAAGTTAAAAATTTACCAAAATATTTTATTTGATAAAAGCTGTTTTTTTTTCTTTCTCATTTTGTCACAGGAACCCAGATAAAGGCCTCCAGTTCCTGATCTCTCGAGGCTTCATCCCAGACACGCCCATTGGTGTAGCTCACTTCCTGCTACAGAGGAAGGGCCTGAGCCGACAGATGATTGGAGAATTCCTTGGAAACAGCAAGAAGCCGTTCAACAAAGACGTCCTGGAGTGAGTGGTGCACATTATTTCCTGGATTTTTTAAAATGAATATCTTATTTCAGACTGATCAGCTGAAAGCAGGATGTTGCAGCATTGACCCCTTTTAATTACGAGCAAAGCACAAGTTCTACTTTTTCTTTTGTTTTAAATATGGTTAGAATTTACATAAAATGCTCCATAAAGTTACATTTTTAACTTTAGGAACTATTTATTTATCTTTTTATTTAGTCAAAACACTGGTTATAAGCTGAGACAGAACTTTCACTTAATTTTAATAGGTTTTTTTCCCTCTTTAATCCTTTAAAAAATAGATCGAGATGATGCACCTTTGCAGAATCCTGATTTAGTTCTTTAGTTTAGCATTTAAAAAATGAGCAAATAAAATAAAATACCATTCTTTGTTTCTGTCAGCTATGCATAAAACCCCAGAAATCTGCAGCAACAAACTCTCCTGCTGCTCCTGACATGGTTACCGATGTGCAAATAATAATAATAATAATAAAAACACAACACTGCATGTATAATATGCATAATGGGAAACACTGAGTGTGTTGTTGTGTGAATGAGAAAGATATTGTAAAGCACTTTGTAAAATTAGACAAGGTCAAACAGCATATTACTGGAACACTTTTCTGCTTTAAAAATCAATACTTTATTTTGATATGGCTAATTGAATCTAATATAAAGCAAGAACGTCTGAGTGGAAATTACAGAGAAAGAGCAGCTTGTTGCACAACACAAAGAGCAACAAATGTTGATTAGCTACAACCTCTCAGCTTTCCAGCTTGTTATAAAGTTGGACATAAGAYCCAACAGGAAAAGGCCACTGCTAACTTTAGCTTATAGGCCAGACGCCTAATGAGCCACAGCACATTAAACAGCACRTGTGTGAAAATGTCACTGTGGCTTGCTTTGCTTCTGCGGTGGTCCATCATTTTCAAACACTGTCCTCGCATTGGATGGAGGGAGACAGTGAGACGTGCATGGGCTACAGCACAAGTATGTTTGCTGTGTCTCTCTGTCCCCGCGCCGCAGCAGYGCTCTGACAGGCRGCCAGCTGCTGTCAGTCAAACTCACAAACAACAGGAAGAACACGGGAAAAAAGATGTTCAGACTTATTTTCCAAAAATCTTTTTATCTCTATAAACTGTTCATGAAATTGTTATTTTTAAGCTGCTTAAGCTGTAATATAAAGTTCCTAATAACTTCAGTGGTGCTGTTTCCAAATAACACAACATTATTGTATTATACTACATAATACTATAGTAATAGTAGTAATAATTAAGAGAGACGTCCCACTCAGAGTATGTTGTGAATGACTCTCAGCTACTACCACATCAGCTTTACCGGACAAGGTCAGAGATCGTTCAATGGCATGAGTCATTAAATAAATGTGGTCCTCACATTTATTCAATGACTCACATCAGCTGGTGTGTGTGTGTTCCTGTGTACATGTGTGTAATTCCAGATCACTGGCCTGATTGTTTCTGTAAATCCCCCACCACCTCCCGACCGCCCAACCATCATTTATATCTCCACCGTTTTTGTCCTTATAAGTCAAAAACATTCTCCTTTTCACTAAAACCTTTGAATTTGCATAACAGCTCTCTACAGTTTTTTYYTTYYTYTYTTTTTTCTTACTTCAYTATTCAAAATTTGTTACCAAACCGGGACCAATGTTCTAGTGCTTGCAGGAAGGGAACGAACACGGCAAAGCACTCAGCCTCRTCTAACATCCATATCTTCTTAAAGAGACGTCGTGGAGGTTCCAAAACACGGTTTTATTAACAAGATTATGCTCTCAAGKCTTCATACATCTATTCACGGTGCAGATATTTTCATATCACGAGTGACGTGAGGGGGTTGGGGGGGCGGAGGGGTAGCGACGCTGAAGAGGAGCGTGATCGGAGAGTGCAAAGTGTTTGTGAGAGCGCATCCTATAAAGTGTAGTCACAGTGAAGTGGGTGACGGATTGCAGTGTATTGTGAAGATCACTCATGGTGATTTACTGTGAACACGTGTGTGTGTTTGTGTAGCCCCGTAACTGTGTGAATGTGTCACTTTCATTCCTTCAAGAATAAACAACCATAGTTAAAACACCTCGAGTCAATTACTTCGAAGTGTGCTTCCAGATTTGGGCCTCAGGAAACTCGAGGACGATTTCAAAACATTTTGGTTTTGATTTGCATAAAACAACCAAAACTCCTTGTGTTTGTTGCCTCCTTATGGATTCATACAAGCTTATGCATCTGTTTTTATTTTCATGTACACGAAGAAAGATTTGTCTGTTTCCCTGCCAGTTACTGCATACCTATATGACGATGTGTGTGTTCATTCATGTTACAAAGTGAGGCGGAGAACAAGGAAGAGAAGCAAAAGGGCTGATGTWCTTGGGCTAGAGAGCATGATGTCTGATGTTACATAAACAAGGAGTGACAGGCAGGAGAGAAGGCAGAGAGGAAGTGAGTCATAAAGAGGCAGATCGGAGTCAAGAGAGGTGATCGAGTCCAGTTCAATGTGTACTACAGCTTAACCTTTAAAAGCATCTGCATGTTACATGTAGGTCCAAGCACTCATGAGCTGATCATCTGAACACGTTGCAGAAGGACTTTTAGTCAAAAGAGTTGCAAAAAAAAAAGGTCTGCATGATGCCATCTTGACTTCAGGAAGGTCACATTTAAAAAAAAAGAATGCTATTCATTATCCCCACTTATCAAAAGTAACACTTTTTTTTTAGTTTGGGAAGAAATATTGTGTTGAAATATTATTTTTAAAGTAGATAATCATTAAATAAATAAATAAATAAATAGCAATATTTAACTAGAAAAATTCCGAAATTCTAACACCAAGTTTGATCAATTTTAAACTAAATATATGCCTACATTTTGATGTTTGAACTCTATAAGTAGTGTAAAAAAGGGAACCAAGTTGGTCAATAAGATCACCATAGTAACCACACACTTGTATCTGTTACTCCCTGACAGCCAAATTAAATTGCGTTTAACAAACTGTTGTGCAAAAACTACATCCAATATAGAAAATTGCTGACATTTCAGCAATTATTGCACACTTTCTGTAAATCATATAAACTTCATTTCACTTCTCAAATATCACTGTGTTTGTCCCCTATGTGATATATTTTACTGATTAATTTTTTATCCAAACAATCAAGGTAAGTCAGGAAAATTAACAAGGCTGCCCAAACATTCGCACTCCACTGTATTTTAGGCCAGTGATCTTTAAAGTGGGGGCAACAGCCCTCTGCGGGTGCCACCAGGGGGCACCAGGGAGGCCTCAGAAAGCTGGAAGGAAGATGAGAAAAAAATCTGCAAAAAATATATACAGTATATATATCCATCCATCCATCCATCCATTTTCTGTACACGCTTCTTCCTTTTCAGGGTTGCGTGGATGTGT
>NW_013952428.1:2326683-2329785 GCF_001266775.1 Austrofundulus limnaeus | reverse complement strand
TATGTATATTGAATAAATGTTTTAATTTGTTATAAAATCTTACCTGATTTTTCAGTCATTTTGTTAAAATACAGTGTAATTTGTGATAATATATTGAAATAATATTTCCATTTTATTACAGTAAATATTTTGTGGCATTGTTTGTGGCTCACGCTGTTTGAGGAGGCCATAACATGGAAAAGTTTAGGAAGCCCTAATTCAGGAACATCTGTTTGTTTAACTTCAAGTTCGACTAATTAATGCAGATATATTTTAACAAATACTGTCTGCACTGGAATTCTTAACCTTGAATTCAATCCCCAGAAAAAAAACTGCTGCTTTCTGAGCTTATAGAAGATAGACTGAGACAAATAGAAAAACGGCCAAATGCTCTTTTCACGTCTCGTTATCAGCGTGCTGTTTAACAGCCAGCATCTGTGATGGTATGGGGGTGCATTAGTGCACATGTCAGACCAACTTGTACATCTTAGAAGGTGCCATTAATTCTAAACACTAAGGATGCATGCTGAGGGGCAATACTGTATATGCTGTTGTCATCCAGACGATGTCACTTCCTGCACAGACTCCATCCAGGCAGAGCCAGTCGTGTTGCGTGTCTTAAAAACAGCACGGATCCTGACATGCAAAATATGTTCCTTCTGAATTCACAGACTYGTTAGCGTTGTCAGACGTTTGGAGCTTTGTGAAAAAAATAAAATAAATTACAGCCGAGAAAGTTCCAGACGGAGAAGCAGCTATCGAGTGCAAATGAAAAGATGTCATGCAACCAGGAATTTCTCTCAGCTTGGAAATATAAGCAGAATGCTAAGAGTCTGTGGTGACAAGGCTTCTGTTTTAGCAGGTTTTTCTGTTTAACTCAAACCGAACTTTAACAAATTTTTACTGAAAGCTGAATGATGATGCTTTTTCACCATTCAACCGCTTTCTGTTATTTCTGGAAGAGGTTTCTCCTGTTTTAGTGTCTACAAAACAGCTAAAACCTTCCAAAAGTGGTGATGTCATCTCTTTTTTTCCTAGCAGTAGTATAACATCAGCTAGTGTTTTCTGCTGGAGCAGCACGTGTCACACTTGAGTACTCGACTCATAAACCCTTTGTTCACAGTCATCCATCTGAATGCACGGTGCATGTGTTTGTGCACATTTTGCTGTTTTTTTTTTTCTTTTTAAACAACAAACAGAGAGGATCAGAGGCAAAGGCGAGTCTTACCACAGCTCTGGAATACAACCGTGATATTAACTCCATTCTCTTATTTGAACGGGACGACGTTCAAAGCAAAAGTTGGATGAGAAAGCAGAAAAGAAGCATTTTTAAAGAACAGGTTTGAAGTAAACCAAAACATCTTACTTTGTACTCGGTTTTCAGAATCACCTTTAACTTCTCTAAGCTGTCCATTTTGTGTTTGTGCGTCTGAGCTCATTTAAATAGACCTTTTGCTTATTTAATTAAAGTCATCATGGTGAGGATTTTCTGCTTAGAAGCATTTTGGGTGCATGTGTGAGCAGAAGAGAAAGCTGTGTCTGCGCTTATCCTTTAATGCCAGCAGGAAATAAACTTATCCTGCGACCTGGAAGCAGATGGAAGAAAGCATGAATAGATATGGCTTCTGCTATATGCTTTTAGATTTTTTCTTTTTTTTTTTCTAATTCCGGATGCTTGCCTTTTTATTCTCTGCAGCTGTGTGGTGGATGAAATGGACTTCTCAGGGATGGAGCTGGATGAAGCACTGAGGAAGTTTCAGGCCCACATTCGTGTCCAGGGAGAAGCTCAAAAAGTGGAACGTCTGATAGAAGCCTTCAGGTACTGATCTTTAAAAAGGTTGACGTACACCACTCCCCCCCCACCCACACACACACACACACCACTAATTAATTATGTTTGAAGTAATATTGCAGCATTTTCACCTTGTTTTCTGTTATTTTTCCATCAATTCCAGCTATGATTTCTAGTTTTCAAGTCATCATTTTGGCAAGATTGTTTGGATTGAAAAGTCTCCTCTGCCACATGCCGCAATAAAAATCAAAAAGTAATCAGCCACCTAACCATGTCAGCATAATTTACAATGAATTTACCCTGATGATAAACGCCACTTTTATTGTACTGAATCATGTGCCCATCAAGACAAACAAAACGAAACAAAACAAAAAATAGATAATTTATTTATCTATTTTTGTTACTTTTCTTGACATTTCGTAAAATAGAACTGCCAAGGWCCCATGATGCAGCCAGAGTGACAGAAAAACTAAGTAAAAACTTAAATTAAAATAAAAAGGTGGCAGGACAACTAACAACATGAACACTTAGAAATAGAAAACTTGAAGCGTAACAAGAATCAGACGTCAGTGGCGGCTGGTGGATTTTTCTCCAGGCGGGGCTACAACTCCAAAATAGACGTATCTCAAAAAGCAATCAAACACGTACTAAGTTGTTTCACGACAGTGTATTCGTTAAACAAATCCAAATAATAAAACAGTCATGTAGTTTTTATTTTTAGTACGTAACTGAGAAGCAAATTTCTTCATGAGTCTGGTTAAATTCAGGGATGTTTTAACAAGATTCTTCTCTATAGAGCATGGTCAGTGCAGTGAGATGTGATGTTGTACCTGAGGAAAGTCTGGATTCTCTTCAGTGTTGAGAAGCTCCTCTCAGATTCAGCTGTGGTCAGAGGAGATGTGATGAGCATCTTCAGCAGAGCCACAGTCTCTGAAGGTGTCCTGCAGATTGTTCTCCATGAAGAGCAGCTGGTACAGAGACACAGCACCGCTGCAGCTCCTGGACTAGACCAGACTTCTTGGTCCTGTTCCGCACTGGGTGAGCCTCCAGGTCTTCAGAGCTGCTTTAGAGAACTGTCCTGCAGGAACCTGTCTGCCTGCAGCACTGTGGCACTGATCAGATGCTTTGTGAATGTCTCAAGATGCTGTCACAAACCTAAAACAATAAATGCACAAATTTAATTCAATATGGAGATGGCTACAAGTGAGCTTTCTAATATATATATATACAGTATTTAATAGACAGAGAACAGTTAATGTTCTTTTAAAAGCGACAAATTGCTGCATCTCTAAGGTAAACTATTATGTTTTTGTTTTAAAAATGTATTTATT
>NW_013952428.1:2324396-2326673 GCF_001266775.1 Austrofundulus limnaeus | reverse complement strand
GAGAAACCTCCAAAGTAAGTGAAGGGGATCTGAAGCAGCAAGAAAAAAATAAATAAAAAGAGGAAAAAAAAAGGTGGCCAGCAGCCTCAGTATCTGCTGCGTCAGAGTACTAATGAATGAGCAAAATAWGAAACTGCAGATAAATTCTGCTACTATTTTTTGCTTCCGTTATAGCATCTAATCCAAATAACCTGCAATCACTAACGCTGTGTGTTTGGCTCCGAAAACGATCAGAGATAAAGATCATGCAGCGTGAATAATTTTGCCCTGAAATCCACTCAAGGTACGCGGAATGACTTGGGTATTTTTAACAAGTCACGAGAAAAAGAAAACCCACAGCTAGACGCTAACTTAGCTGCAGATCTATTTATTTTTCCATCTGTTTTCCTTATAATCACTTTTATGGTTTTACAAGAAAYTTTAAAAGAGGCACATCCAAAGAATATGAGAGACTTCAACTTATTTGAAGATAAATGTCTTTACTTTCTAGAAGATCAAGTCCCCTCGTTTTCCAGCTCCCACAGTTTCCTGTGTGATGGATGGTCCATGGAAGTATTGGATCCAGTGGGAATAAATGTGTTCACAACAAGAGATGGTGTTACAGCAGCGCAGCTCCCAAACCTCACCTACTGTGAAATTCATTGCTGCTGAGGGGCATCTGACAGCTTCAGATGAAGCCAGGGACCAAATTAAAGCCATAACTCTGCTTTCAGCATGACACTCTAATGCTCGGCCTGTGGAAGGACGTTCAGGATCATGTAGTGACTAGACACTGCCCTTTGGATTCTGATCATTCATTCTTCTCTCTCTCCTCCTCTCTTCTTTCACATTTATGTATTACAATCTCCACTTCCTCTATCACTAACTCGCATCTTCAATTTACAAAATTAACCACTTCCTTGCGTCTTAGATCAAAATGTTGCCTCGTCGTGACGTATTTTCCATTTTGATCGTCTAATTTTCCATCTATTTCTATCCGCAGCCAGCGCTACTGCATGTGTAACCCCGACGTGGTGCAGCAGTTCCATAACCCTGACACCATCTTCATCCTGGCCTTCGCCATCATCCTGCTCAACACCGACATGTACAGTCCCAACATCAAGCCGGACCGCAAGATGCTGCTGGAGGATTTCATCCGTAATCTGCGCGGTACGAGACGCAACATCACACATGAGCCRCTTGTAAAAAAAAGAAAGAAAATAGCAAACCAAAGGGAGTTCAGTGATAGTAATTAGTAATTAGTTTACATAATCGCCTTAAGTAGGTGAATGTTAGTGTGTGTATGGGTCTCTTAAATGGGGTCAATGTGGTTTGGAGATGGATTTTTTATGCTGTGAGTGAGCTTTAAATCTAATTAATGTTTATACCAGCTTGATTTGGTCATCTTGACGAGTTCTTCGTTGAAAATCTGTTTTGTCTCTTCTCAAGAGACCTCAGTTTGATGAGTTACAGCTAAACTCAGTCTTATAAGCTGTACTTCCACATGGTGGACATATAAGTTATCCAAACTGGTTGCTTACGTGTAAAAGAGGACCATCAGCCTAACGATCAGTAGTTAGGCTGATGGTCCTATTTTACATGTTAAAGGAGAACTCGTCCGGAGGACCTACTTATCTTTTTTTTCCACCTTGAAATGCATCAGGACCCTGTTCATAGCAACAGCAGAATAATCTACTGGCAGAGAAGCTTTTGCATTTTTTTTCCATGTTTGCGACCCATATACTCAGCTCTACAGCTYATCCCACAAATGCATGTCCCTTACAAATGTGGCACCATTTAAAAAGGGAAGTTAACAGGTTTCTTGCCGAGAAGCATTGTTACAACAAAGAAACAATCTACCAAACACACATTTCCTTACTTTGTGCCAAGTTTACATTATATATACTGTTGGGCAGGGCAATTCAACTGGTGGCCAAATTGGATTAAAAATTTGGCAAGTCAGAAATGTCAAAATAATATTTGTTTTATTTTTTATTTTAATTTTTTTTTGACAAAAAATAATTATTTTAAACAGGAGGCACAATGTGTTATTTTTGTTTTTGCTATTGTTTTATTATCACTACTTTTATTATAGAGTTCTGTATGTTGTACTCATTGTCAGGACCAACAAAATAACCCAGGGCACAGGCAGGTTTCAAAAATCAAAAAGTACGAGCCCTTTAATGAAAACTCAAAGAGGCTGATAATACAGCAAAAACTCACTTGACTTGGAGGTAGACAAAGAACAAGAAGCAGGACACGACCAGGTAGACAGAACAATGGGCCTCATGCAAGAAC
>NW_013952428.1:2316785-2321163 GCF_001266775.1 Austrofundulus limnaeus | reverse complement strand
GTACGAACAAAAGTAAGAGAAATTTAGGATAAGAATACGAACATGTTCTTGCATGAGGCCAAATGATCCAACAATGAGACAGAGACAAGACTGAGCTTAAATACACAGAAACCTAATGAGGGAACAGAAAACACCTGGGGAGAAATACAAGGGTAATCAGCAACGTGACGTGGGGCAGCTGAGCTGAGACACACAGGGGAACATAGAAACACTAGGAAAAACCAAGGCATAAAATGACAAACCATGACACTCATGGTTAAATGCAGCAAAATAAATTATGTCAAAGCTAACAGATCTTTGTAATACTTGGTTTATTTACAAAATGACTTTATTTGCTGGGTGTTCTGCCCCTGTGCTGTTGGTCTGCAGTAACTGTGGCCACCAGATCAATTTAGTTGAATAGCCCTGTTGTGKACAGGGAAAGGTATTAGTACATACTTGCTGAAGCTCCTTTTATAATTWGCCTAAAATAGKGTAAAAAGTAAAATAAAACTTGCCCTAAGATTCATGCTTCATATATAAAAATTCACAAAAAATGCGTTAAATGCATGTTTTGTTGCTATAAAAACAGTAATTCTGCAATAAATTCATATAAATATTGTATAATAAAATACAGTGATACTGTTAATGTAAGTACAGAAGTGACACTGTAAAATATATAGTATCAATACAGTTGATACTGTAACTCCCTGACATCCAGCTGCCAGTGAATTAGAAATTTTACAGCCACCTTATTACAGCTGATGCTTTGCTGTTTGTCACAGACTCTGAACCTTTATTCACTGATAACAGCRTCCAGCTCTGTTTATTCCCACCACCACCATTTTATGGAAGTTAGTCTGACCATAAAAGTTAACTGTAACACAACATTTCAGCAGCTCGCTTCAGTTTCAGCMTCACAACTTCTGAATGCCAGCAGAGCACACTCCTCTGGCTGTTGAAGAACAAAAATGGCTTTATAAAGCCGAATCATGATGCTTGTATGTAAACCAAATGCCGACACAGATAATGAGCTCATTTTATATCTGTTTGTCATAAAATGTCAAGGTCAGGTAAAGTTAGGTATCAGTTTCCTATTTTTTTTTTTGGTTTTCTTATGCAAGTTTGCTGAAAGGAACAGCTGTGTAAAAATCTAAAATCCCTCACACATTTTGTCCTCACCACTAATTGATTGACTGATACTCTCTGGGATTTTTGTTAACTTGCAGGCTTTATATTTAACTCGCCCTTATTGATGCACATCATTTCTCCAATTACGACTCATTTCGTGGTTTGGCCTGAATTGGCCTGGCATGGTTATTCAACACATCCACCTCGWCTAGTTTATAGCTTCCAATTTTTCATTTTCCGGTTGCTCAAAACGCCTCTTTTTTTTCCCTTCTTTTTTTAATGACAGACTCAAAGGAAGTCAGGCAAAGTTAAACTAAAATCACAAGTAAACAAAGTGGCAGAACAGTTCCATCACAGTGATAGAGGCTGGACACAGAAGGAAAGTAGCCTTCAAAATAAGACAGAAAACACCAATAATGAGTAAATGGAAATTAGTTTAGGAAATATGTGTTGACAAAGCTTTAGAGATAGTTCTAACTCTCTTTAATTTATTCCCCTCCCTTTGCTCTTGCTGTGAGCTGTTTGATAGAAAGCAGCAAATCCCCAGATAAATCAGGCAAAGTCCATGTCCAACTGTTTTTTTTTCGCATTTCGTTAAATCTGCTGGCATAAATTTAAGGGCTAAAGATAAGGTTATATTTTTTGGGAGACACAAAGTGAAAACACCTGTAAATCTCCTCGGTATGCAGTCGAATGCTTGCGCACCGAATGCTGAGGAAGAGACACAGGATTGTATTTTTTTTTTTTTTTCATCTCTGTAATCAATCAGGGAACCGCTGAGGTCGATGCAGAACAACTTTACTGCGTTCAGCCAATCTGTCCCTCACAATTCAATTAGGCTGGAAAATCAATTTCAGCATCTTATGCAAATGAAAATATGCCACTCTCTTTTTACCTCTCTATTTGTCTTCTGCTCGTTTTTTTTTTTTTTTTTTTTTTTGTCTTTACATCTGAACATTCTCTCTTTGTGCCTTTCAATGTCATGCTGTCTGGTTCTTTATGTGTTTTTCCTTTGTTTGTATTCTGCTCTTCGTTATTTTCCCCCACACTCGTCTGTCTCACGTGCAGAAACAGAGAACAGCTCTGAGGTGAAACGCAATTAAGTGCCTGAAACCAACACGGTGAGCTGAGGCACGTTAAATAACTCGAGTAAAACAAAAAATTATACCTGCAGTTAGTTTTTTCTGGCTCACTCTGCCACCTGTTTCATCATTAAGCGCTCTGTTTTGCTGTTCAGTGAAGATAATATCAAAGCAATTTCCATTTTAAGTTATTATTGACAAACCGTGTGAGGCGATGAGGGTAAATGCATATGCATGGATGGATATCAGGAATGGAAACTTAAATGAAAGAAGGGGCAAAAAAATTGACACTATCAGAGGTCCACATAGCGCATGTCGCTAATCCAAATGTAATAAAACTGCCATTTAAAWAAATGTTTGTATTTCTACATTTATTAAACCAACAAATGCAAAAACGTRTACTGAGTGACGACTTGTATTTAATCTGCTTAGAGATGCTGTCTGCAATGAAGGATTTTAATATAAGTTTACCTTAAAATTCTGTAAACAGATAGTCAACCTCCAAAACTTTTTTTCTCCATTGGTGGGATGGACAGAAGTTACCCACAGGCCAGATGTGGCCCAGGGGCCACCAGTTGCCCATCCTTAATGCTAGCGAAGTGACGAAATGAGCTCATTGTTTATCACTTYTACTTGCATTAATGGAGTAAAGCTGGGAGAATACAGAAATGTATTACCTATTAGAGAAAATTTGTCTTTGCCAACTTTGATAGTATCTGTGTTAAMCTTTTAGGAGCAACTTTTTCCTGACTTTTGTCCCAGCTAAAGCTGACACAGCTCCAATCATAGCGTGATTAATGATTAATCGAAAACAACTGTGCCTCAGCGCAGTTTGAAGCTGAATTCTGATGGGATTGAAGTTTTGCAAATCTTGGAAAAATCTTGAAAAATACAGTAAGGCAAAAAGAAAGATGATCCTGAAGATATAATAAACACTTTTTTGGGGAAAAAACAGTGCGCCTCAAGAGTTCCCTAATTAAAAATGATGAATGGAAACAAAATAATCCCAAGGATTTTTAAAATTTGGTTTTAATGATATAACAACCTATTTAATTATAGGAAATAAGGTTTAGCAGGGTTTCTCCTTTGTGGATCMTGAATGTTTGTGTTAAATTACACTTCAGTTATAAAGTGCTGGATCACTGCCATTGCTATGCAAGGAGCACAGCTGCTGTGTCTAAGATGCCTACGAGGAAAAACTGACAGAAAAGGTGAAAATAGTCCTGCATCCAGCATCTGAAAGGCTTCTTAATAAACTGACTCATGGCACACGTATCCCCGTGGTCATCCCCTCTCTTCTTCCTGTCTCCATAATACGCAGTGATGTCTCAGCGGCGTCCCAAGGTGCCTCGCTGACATCATCATCACTAGTGGCAGCTTCATTTTCTCCAGACTCATCCCGCCCCATTGAGAAGTCAATGTACCACACAGTGCAGTACAGCTGTGTTGATATAATGAGGAGCAATTTGGGGGGGGGGCAACCTTTCAGCCCTAACGACTTGCCACTGTACCTGCRTCAAACTGCCGTGGCTTTGAGCTGCACTCTGTTCTACAGACAGAAAACCTTCCAGTMGTGAGGTTGGATCTTAATCCCTCACTCGCCAATTAACCTCCTCTCACTCATCGTCCTCAGTCAGGGCTTAATGAAGAYAGTGAAAGACAGAAAATCAAATGACCAGATGTAAGGACTGACAGGAGGAGCTCTAGCTGTAAGACTAGAACTAGGAACAAAGTTGTGCGTTTGTTGGCCAGTTCAACATCTGGATTCCKCTACTGCAAAGCCACGCTGTTAGAATGGATTCAGTGTGTGGTTTGGTACTGTCGTGTTGAAATATGCAAGGCTTTCTCTGAAAATGATGTCTGGATGGAGCATATATTGTTACAAAACCTGTAGAAAATTTTCTGCTTTGATGGTGACTTTATACAGCTTCCCACRTCATAGCCGTTAATGCACCCCTACACCATCAGAGAGKCAGGCTTTTMAACTGTGCCAGATGGTTCCTCTCCTCTTTAGTGTGGATATAACTTTAAAAATAAGTTAATTTTGATTTGTCTGACCACAGAACAGTTTTAATTGAAATATTTGATGTTTATTATGTTCTATTGTCAATATCAGATAGATAGATAGATAGATAGATAGATAGATAGATAGATAGATAGATAGATAGATAGATAGATAGATAGAT
>NW_013952428.1:2297946-2315871 GCF_001266775.1 Austrofundulus limnaeus | reverse complement strand
AGATAGATAGATAGATAGATAGATAGATAGATAGATAGATTCTAGCAACGTCTTTGGTATTTCAGCTATTAATACCTTTTGAGATGGTTTGCTTTTTCAGCCTTTTTTTTTAAGTGAAATTGAATGGAGCTTCATTCAACATCCAGAAAACTCTTTCAAATGTATATAAACTTTTACTGCACTTTTCATCTTTTGTTCTGGTTCTGCATTTTGGTCCTTTTTTTAGTCAATTTTAGCTTCCCACAGCTTCTTTTTTATTAATTTTTTTTCTGCTTTTCAGCTATCTTTTTTATATTTTCAGATGTTATAATTTAAATATTTTTATAGTTCAATCAGCTTCGTTCAGCTAATTTAGGCTTTTTATGCTTCTTTCTATTGTTTTCTGCTATTTAAGCTATTTTTTTAGCTTTTTGCGGCTAAATTAGCCTTTTTGCATTTCAGCTTCTTGCTGCTTAATTTGGCAAATGTGCTCTTTCTGCTTCTCGTTGCTTCATTCAACTACTTTTTATTTACTTTTCTGCTAATTTCAGCTTTTTTGGCTATTTAACAAGAAATTGCTAAAAAAAATTACAACTGTTTTTTTCTGTAAAACTTCTTAAGCATGAAGCATTAACACTGCATTTTTGCAGAAAGTGCAAATTCTCTAGTTCCATTACGTTTTATTATTTTTACACAACCTACTTCAGCTTTGTTTTAAACAAAAACATCTAAAAATGTGAGCCTGTAAATTTTCCTGTGACACCATCAGTCCAGCGTTTAGGTCAGTTCGGACAAAGCGGAGCTCCTTTACAACTATTAAAACAGCTGTCGCTCTATGTGCTTCCAGATGGACAAAGAGAGTTTGGTAAAACCTAAAGCTCTTTTCTTGCCATGTGTCAATCTTACCTGTTTCTGTCCCAGGTGTGGATGATGGAGCGGACATACCCCGAGACATGGTGGTGGGCATCTACGAAAGAATACAGCTGAGAGAGTTGTGCTCCAACGAAGATCACGTCACCTACGTGTCCAAGGTTGAGCAGTCCATCGTAGGCATGAAAACAGTAAGGAAACATGTTAAAATCTGAGGTTTACAAGTTACAAGTACACATGAGACAGAATTAACAAAAAAAAAACCTTTAATTTGGTCGTTATTCAATTCCTTATCATAATCACTTTGCATATTTAATAGTCATTAAATGTCTCATCTACAGCTCAATCATCACATCAGATCATTACTCCCACAAGATACATCATTAACTACAGCTATCATTAGACTCATCATCAGTTTAAATGAACTCGGTGTAACTTTTACTGAAAAGTTGCAACAGTGTCCTTTATAGTTTACAGTTACATCCGAGGTAGGAAACCTAGTTGGAACAATGAAGCATCAGAGGTGGAAATAAGTAGAATTRAAACCTAAAAAGATTAAGAAAACCAAAACAGAACAGGGTGGAAATGGTAAAAGCAATGGAAGTTGGGACTTCGAAGTGACTTTGAAGCAGAAATATTCCAACAAATATACTGTATTTAAACATCAAATATCTGCAGAAACATTAGCAGAGTTGGGAACAGGTCAAATTTGAGTATTTTGTTTTTACATTAGTTGTTAGAATCTGTCGTTCATACATCTCTATAGACATCGCTCAGCAAAAAGATTATAGAGTAAATAAACAGTAGAAATAATGACGTGCCACCAATTTCAGCTGCACTTTGTGTCAACGTTTCCCTCCCTCTTTATCCATTATAGATAGAATAATGTAGCTATGAATGCACATCTTAATTACCTTCAAAAAAATTAAACTCTGTTACACCCCAACTTTTCAAATGACATTGAAATGCTGACATTAAGAGATTGCTCGTCTCCCTCTCTGCCTTGTGCCTTTCAGTGTCTCTCAGTGATAGATGAGTAGCCGTGGGATTACAGAGGGAGAGCTGCCATCGTCAAACAATGATGGATTATTGTGATAGGAAGAGACTATTTTCTGCCAATGGGACCTGTCTTCTACAAAAAAAGAAGAGACTTTGATAAAGTTTCTTCCCTCCTCAGTAGAGTTACCAGTTCTTATTATCCTTTAGAGTAAGAAGAGATTCAGAACATGAKATTAATTGTCCTTTTTGATAAATATTTCACAGCCATTACTCCAATCTGATTATAAAACTTCACAACCAAATGTGMTCCATTTTAAACAAAGTGTAAAATTATTCGGCCTGTATTGTGGTGTCGTTTGTTTTATTGATTTATACATTGGCGAATGGTCACTTTATCTCCGCAATTCTTTCAGGACTATTGTTTTTTTTTCACAGATTAATAACAAGAGTGGTTTCAGGCCAATGACGTCTTCACATGATTCTTACATTAGCTTAATGAAACACTCCCTGTGACAGGCTGGAGCTTGGGCACCTCGTGGTGATGGGATATGGGAGGAGCAAAAGACAGACGAGARTTTGAAGAGGGTGAAAACACGATTAGCTCCCTGTCTGAAGGCATGCGCCATTTTCCAGTGTAATCTGCTTAAACTTGGAGAGCCACTTAAGGCTCAGAGGGAGAAACAGAATATGGAAGGACAATGAGACGAGAAGTCTATGTCAAATCTCCAAGAGCAATACCTCACCGCATCCACCTTTACTTGTCTTTGTCCAGAATTCTGGGATTGCCAAATTAATCGGACGTAACAACTTGTTTTTGTGATTGAGTATCTTTTTCAGAAAACCTCTGCAGTAGAAGTGACACTAACTAAGGGAGGTAATATGCAACTTACTAAAAATAAATGATAAAATAAAGATGTARGAGCTTAGAGCCCAGAAATGCAGACTGAGACTTTGGGCTAAATCTGATTAAAAGACAAAAGAAAGCTGTTGTGGCAGCAAAAACTTACAGGAGTTTGGTGCAAACATAAGGAGACACGATGGTAACCCAGCCATGAGAGAACAAATAAGCTAGGGGGACTACATAGACAGAGCTGATGAGTAGAGTGGCTGCAGCTGTGGCTGATTAAACAAGGGGCAGGTGTATGGGCGTGGCAGACTGACTGGAATAGTATTGACTGTGGGAGAAGCAAAGAACACCCAAAGGCTGCGTCCAAATTCAGGGGCCAGGTCCTTCGAAGGACTCGGACTACCCGGGTCAAGATGGGCTGGGTCTTTGGTCGACCGCGAAGACCAGAAATCTTCTGCTTTATTCCCTCCCTTACCCTGGCATGTGTCCTGTTKCCTAGCAAGTGTGAAGATGCTAAACAGAAGCAAAAATAGATTTTAATTAGGAAAATATCTATATATTAGCATTATAAATATCATAAAACAACAAAATTAGCTTAAAGGTAATATTTGAAAAACTAAGGGACTAAGGGTAGGGGCTATATTTTGCTATACGGACTCATTTGATTTCTGAAAAATATAATATTAAAGACATGTCTATACAAATGATAAAAGCATTAACAACACAACCATTTGTAACCTGGAATTTTTATACTGCCAGATTTTTATATAAAACTGTACTCCTTTCACTCGCTTCATTCGCCATTACGAGCRGGAAAAAAATCTCTTGTTGGCCTGAAATGAATTATGGGTTATGGTGGGCTGAGAAGGATCCATTGAACCAGTCCGTCAAATCGGGGAAACAGGAGGACGCATTTGGGCCGCATAAGAAGAGTCTTTGGACAGTCTTCGACGCTGTGACGTAAGTGGCCAACAAATTCAGCCTTCGGAGGACCTCGTCCGTGAATTTGGACACAGCCAAAAACTAGTCAAATAAAAATAGAACAAAGAAACACAAAAGAAAACATTAGCTATAACCAAAAACTGTGAACACAAGGACTGTTAAAATAAAGCAAAAACCCTCATTTCCTGTCCAAAAAACACTAAGGATGTTTCTGACGATTACCTTTAATTACCAAGTCTCTCAGTTTTGCTAACAAGTTGTCCCATTGCTTTGTATTCAGGCTGAAGTAGAGCTGGAAGCGATCAGTACACAGGTGCAGCTCCAGAACGAGCCTAAACTCTCCAAACTCCCATCCTGCCCTGAAGACATTATGAACTTACACCCATTTGGCCGTGGCTCGCCTCCACATCATTATTATCTGTAGGAGTAATGCCAGGGCTTACCTCTGACAGCTCGACAGATACAGTACGTCCTGCATCCAAGGCTGCATCTGGACAAACCAGCTCCATCCTGGATATTTATGTGGCTGCCAAACATGGACACGACTATTCTGTGGTCTAACCTCGCAGCAACAACCCATCAAATTATGTTCCTCACTTTAAAATGTTCTCCTAATTAATGTTCAGTCGGGACYTTTATTCCATCTCATGAACCACTCGACATATTTTAGTGAAACCTTCAGAATGTAATCACTGGATGTAAATGTACTGCCAGAGCTATGTAACATTATCCAACACAAAAATGGCTATAACTCAGTCAAACTGACTGATACTGAGCTCACATTTTGTTTAATTGTTTTGCTGAGTCATCTTGTAGCATAAGAATATGCTTTAATAGTTTGGCCAAAACAAGTACAACTCTACTATTTATCAGCATGTTAGTCTCAAATTCAGGCATAAAAGGTGGAAAAATATGTGTTCCTTCAAGTAATGTCACTATTTTTGCAAATAAGTTTCTGATTAAAGTGTAAGTCCTACAGAAGCTTTAACGTGAATACGGAGCATGACAGGATTTCTGTGGTCTTTAGTTTCTGAGTCGTCGTTCATTTCTGTTTCATTCATGTCTCCAGGTTCTCTCTGTSCCTCACAGAAGACTGGTGTGCTGCAGTCGACTTTTCGAGGTGACGGACGTCAACAAGGCCCAGAAACAGGCAGCACATCAGAGAGAAGTCTTCCTGTTCAATGATCTCCTCGTGGTAAGATTAGATTGTCAAATGCAAACCYTTTTCTGTATTCTTTATGTTATGTGTTGAACTCATTTAAGCAGAGGTTTGAGCTCTTTTGGAAACGAGAAATGGGCAGACGTATTATTAATGTTGTGTGTGTGTGTGTGGGGGGGTTGTTTCTCCTAAACAAAAGTTTAAAAGGGCGTTGTTTCCACTAACCGTGTGAAATCTCTGGTTTGGATATTTGAATGTGGAAAATTCACTCAACTCTAATGTGCTTTTAGTCAGGAACATTTCCTTATATTTCCTTTCTACTTTATATTTGGATATTTAAACGTTATTTTGTGCACACATGCACATCATTTTTAAAATTGTCTCCATGAAAAGCTTTAAAGCTGCTTTTTGTTGTTGTTGTGACAGCTGCAATGCACCATCTCCTGCTTCTGCTGAGCCATTTCTGAAAGCTCCTCGTCTTTTATGTTGTTTTATAACTCAGGACTTTCCAGTGCTTCCTTCTAATAATAGATGGTAGTAAATGCAGCAGCAGCAGCAGCAGCAGCAGCAGAGTACCTTTAGACAAAGGTCTTTCCCCCACAGAGAAGTCATTAAGGCTGATGGTAAAGTAGCATTTCACTCGATTCAAAGTTTCATGGAGGGTTGAGACATCAAAAGTTTAAGGCTGGACATAATTAAAGTGCTCATCAAGAGACACAGAGGGGTCATCTATTCAAAGTATTTAACTACTCTCATAACTAGAGTGGCTGATGTGGTCCAGCTGCACACATTGATGCCATTTTGTGTCTGTTCTCCATGCAGCATTAAAGGCCAATTTGAAACCAGTCATCATCCAACATTAAAGGTGATCTCCATTCATTCAGAACTGACAGTCTCCAGTGTCATATTTTCTTGTGACATTTTAGAAAGACGGGAAAAATCGCTGTAAAAAAAATCTTTCCACGGGACCRAGAAAAGACTTTAAATGTGTCCCCTGTTCCGGCAGCTTGAACACGTTGAGCTGTTTGAAAGTGCCACCGCAGTCGATTTGTCTGATACTTCTTGCCTGGAAAATTCTACCAAACAGTATCATCGCCGAGCAGATTTGCCTCATTTTTCTCCAACTGGAAGGTCATTGGATGAAAAAGCTCCGGAACGTCACCAATACATCCTGATCTGAGCTCGCCGCACTTTCAGTCTTCATACAAATGAAAGCAATGGCGCCCAATCTGAAACCCTTTGAAGGTTACGCTGCACGTTAATGCTGAATGTCTTTCTCTTTGAATRAATATTGAACGATTCCATCGGTCGCCTTTTTTCTCCCCGTAGATCTTGAAGCTTTGTCCAAAGAAGAAGAGTTCTGCTGCCTACACTTTCTGCAAAGCCATGGGGCTGCTCGGCATGCAATTTCATCTGTTTGAAAACGAATGTAAGTCACCGTGACCTTTCTGTTAAATGAAATGGATGCACAAAAACTTGTAGACCTTGTGTCGTAAATTCACCAATGCRTTTGTCATCCAAAGCTATGAAACCAAGGTGTTTAGACTGTTTGATGTAGATGACAGATCTAAAAAGGTGTCTTTTGAGATTGGGGGATTTTCTTCTTCTTCTCTTTGAATGTAAAATTTCACTTTTTGATGCTTAGTTATGTTTAGTTATTAAAACTGTGGCTCAATAAAAAGACTAGGGTTAGGGTTAGGGTTAGGTTGTTTACACTCTCTCGATGACTCCCCCCACCTCGTCCGACGACTGGGCAGTTGAACTGGGGAGCCAAAGGTAAGATGCACGGGCCGGCGCACGTTCGTCAGTACCGGTAGTTCCTTTCTCCCTCAGTCAAACTCAAGCATAGTAAAAAGTAAATATAGGTCGTTGTGATGTCCAGACAACTTATCAGTTCACCGTACAGGTGTATCATTCCTAGTTAGTTAATGAATTAGTTTAGAACAGACCACCAACTGTGATAATAAAAGGATAAAGATTGTGCTGTTAAAAAACAGTACTCACAAGTGTACCATACAGGTATTTTCAACATTATTATTACTCCCATTTTTTTTTCTGAAAACGTATTTCCTTTATCAGTACTCAAACGTTTACCGTATGGGTGTTTTCGTTAATTAAGGAATTAATGTTGGACACATCATCAGTATTGAACCTCAGGATCATCGGGTGTTTCGGCCATTACCACTACACACCCTCACCCAAGGATGGCCCAGACAGGGTTGATCAAGCCCCGCTGTGTGTCAATTAAATCAAATTTAGTGTAACTGTTTGTTCTGTGCTGTTCAGGCTCAATCTGGTTATCATGAGGTATAAAACTACTAGGGTTAACCTTGGAGAAAACAATCTGGGCCAGGTTAAAACAGAGTTGTGGTACTGAAGATTAACATGAGGCACAAAGCTACCGAGGTTAATTTCAGAAAAAAATGTCCTAGGCTAAGTGGTTAGCTTTAGGGGTAAAAGTACTCGGGTTAATCTTAGAGAAAACAATCGTCCCTAGATTGCTGTGGTCCAAATGTCAAAGTAAGATATATTATAATCTGGTTAATATGAAGCATAAAGMTACTAAAATTAATCTTGGAGAAAATAACTGGTTAACATGAGGCACAAAGCTACTGAGGTTAATTTTCGGAAAAAAATGTCCTGGGCTAAGTGGTTAGGGTTAGATTAGGATTAGGGTAAATTTTGTATATATTTTGAAAATTATGTTCATGTTAATGCCTGAGTCAGTGACTTAAATAAAGAGACATGCTAAGAGKTTTTAATTAGCACAAAGGTTTCTGCCAACATATTGCAGGGGATTCTGGCTCGGTCTGCTTTTTGCTTATTTATAGTATCCACGACTTAAAACAACACCTGTTGTCAGATTCCCCCTTTTTTTTTTTACATTTAAAGCTGCTCAAATCTCCTTTTATAAACTCCCCCAGACTACCCTCATGGAATCACAATCCTCTCCCCATATGGCTCAGAGAAGAAGCAGGTACTCCACTTCTGTGCCCAAAGTGCCGAAGAGCTGCTTAAGTTTGTAGAAGACCTGAAGGAATCCATCGCAGAAGTGTCAGAGATGGAGCAGATACGCATCGAGTGTGAGTTCTTTTTTAAAAATGTTGAAACTCCAATATGTAAAAATGGTTGATAACATATGCCAGTTATTATTTTAATAAGATGCAACTGTGCTGGTTTATCCTTGTGCTGTTCATTCGACAACAAAAAAAATATGATAGCTTTCATATTTTTTAAACTAATGAGTCCTTTAGTCTCTGGTGTATGTTTTTTTTTAATCTAAAACCAAAAAGGAGTACCCACCTGTAGGAAGTCTGGAAACTTAGCAGCTCAGGTGTGTATGTACGGACAATAACCCAGTTCACCTCGCACGTACAGTGCTTTCACACGGGTGAGAACAACCCTGAGTTTTCACAGCCTGGGTCCTGGCAGTGGGCATCGGGGAGCCCTCCTGACATTTGAAGCAGCTGCTTTGGTTTTTCACAGAAAAAAATGGTTAAAGCCTGCAGCTTTGGGAGGAAACGGGCAACAAGATGTGAAGAACAAGCAGGTGTYGATGGGAAGGAGAGCGTTATGGGAGTAAAAAGAACAGAGAACTCAAACATCACTGAGTTTGATTGAACTATATTGCTTGTGTCATGGTGGTTAGGAGGATGATTGTTTCTTTTTTTTCTCCTTTTTTGCAGGGGAGCTGGAAAAGCAGCAGGGAGCCAAGACACACTCAGTTAAGAGCAACGGCACACAGCTAGAGCTGCGCAGCAAACAGGGCTCCCTGTCAGGTGTGTGAGAGCAAGAAAGTACACGTGACGCTGCACAACACGGAGTTTTAATAGTTGCAGCATTTCAGCCTCAAAAGCGCTGAATTGCCAAAGACTTTTTTGTTATGCTAGACCACTTGCGATGCTCACTACTACTAGATATTTGTAATAATTGTGTGGCAAAGCTTTTCAGTCCCACAGGGTCTGCATGCCTTCTCCTGTGCTAATCATGACAGAGCTGTTTATTGAAACGCGCTGATATTTGCCAAGTAAAATATTCCTGAAGGCCCGTGGTTTCCACCTGCTGTTACTGAAATTTCCTGCATTTTTTTAGTCGGCTGATTGATTTTTAAAAAGGGTACCAATCATAATGAAGCTCCAAATTAGAATATTTAAAATTCAATTAACTCTTAGTACTGTCTACTTTATGGGACATACTTCTACCAATTCCCTGAAGCCACTGGATGCTTTCTGCAATAAGAACCCTTGATTTGCAGCTATCCACCTTGCTGTGAGTCATAACACTGTTCTCAGAGGTTGGCTGATGTCTGCTATCTAGAGACTTTCAATTTACATATATAAGAGTTATCAGGGCAGTGGGTTTGCTGATGGCAGTAGCAGCAAAGTGAGTGCTGCAGAGTGAGGTGAGCAGGCAGACCTGAAGTGCCAAATCAACCCTAAAGGGTCAGAAAACCCAAGCAGTCATGAATCTGGGCAGATCTGAAGACAGACCTTACAATAAATGAGTAGAGACCTGGTGATCTGGCATGTTTTTTTATTCTCCAATCAGATTAAAGCAGTAAACATATTTATCAAGGAGCAGAGTTAGGATCTGTGTATTTGTATAGTTTGTATTTTGTAAAAGATGATAAGAAGGGCTACACAGAGGATTTGCCTTTGTGGGCTGAAGGGTAACTTTTCATAGCATGAGCAGGTAAACAAATAAAAGATGGTATCAGCAGCTAAAACAACCACAGATAACTGAAACAGAGTAGAGCCATAAATATCTCTAATGGAAAAGAAGATGAACGATCAATGACAGTATTATACTTAAGCAAATGTTTCATATGAAGATTAGGAATCTGAAGAGAATATTAACAAAACTATCAGCTATCCCAACCACAAATCAGGAATGGGCAACTGACGGCCTGTGGGCCACATCTGGCCCACGGGTGACTTTCGTCCGGTCCACCACTGAGGCCTAGAATCTAAGAGCAGGTTTGAGTGCTTTTGTTGGCCCTCTAGTAGTGTCAATTAAAAAATATGTGGCCCCTTTCATCGTTTATGTTGCCCATCCCTGATGTAAATTCTTAAAGGGACCCAAGATTTCTTGTAACATTAGACTTCGTTTGATAAACATTTATTTTAACATTAAAACTGAGTCCGTAAAAATACTGTGGGCTGTTTAGTTTTTATAAATTTTAGGTCTCTGTTAGCTATCACGCACCAACGCTATATCGCCAAATATTTATTTATTAGCTTGGCGCTAGCTAACAAACTAAACTTTTTCTTCCATCCATATTTTCAGTTGCAGGCTGAGTCATTTCTACATTCTCATCTTATATATATATATACAGTATATATATATAGCGTCGGTGCGGTCGAAAGCTAACAGGCTAAGCTGAGGTTCTCCATCCATGAAGCAGCTCTGTCGTCCTCCATCCACATTTTCAGTTGCAGGCCGAGTCATTTCTCCTCTCTGTCAACTCGCTCTGGTTTCACTTAAAAGGGCTCATCATCAGATGTTGTCCAAGGTTAACCTTCATGGTGGATGAGGCTCGCTCGTAGTCTGGCACGGATGACCTAGTCTGTGTCATTTACCTGGTATTGCGGTGTTGATAAAATGGCTCTGCCCATGTGACAATTTTTAAAAAAAATTATGAAAAATTAACAGCCTACAGTATTTTTACAGACTTTATTTTACAGTTAAAATATATGTCTGTCAAGTAAAGTTGAATGTTACAAGTAATCGTGGATCACCAATTAATAAAAAGTTCTGCAACCAATGTTTGGGGAAAAAATTACTTACCAAGAAGTTAATGACTTCCGTGTTGAGCTTGAGAAAGTTTGAGCATTTCGATCTGCAATAAAATTGCATGAAAACAGTTATTGTGCTTCAAAACTAATATTTACCATCTTCATAATGCTGCCACATCTGTCCCCCGTTTCTTTGTGTTTCCCACCTCCAGGAAACCAGGAGATGGACGACAGAAGTGGCCAGAATGCAGTAGAGGTAAGTGCTTCCAGATAGGTCCTTGTCCCCAACAACAGGTAAGTCAGTGAGTAGGACGAGACAGGGCAGAGACCTCAGGACTAGTCATAGCTCTCGCACTGGAGGCGTCAAGCAGGCGTGGGTGAGGAGTGCGTGAGCGAGCGAATGTTGCTGGGTAAAGTGCTGCGGGCATGTGTATWACCTGATAAAACTCTTAGATTAAAGCAATCTTGTCCAAAAGAGTGGTTTGGGTAAGTTCATACCATTTAAAAAAAGGCTAAAGGCTTTGCTCAGGCAGAAGCTGTGGATCCATTTCGAGAAAATAATAGTTTGGAAGTGCATGTGTGGTATGCATATAGTGTGTGTGTGTGTGTGTATGTGTGTATGTGTGTGTGTCCACACTGAGCAGTGAGACCTTAATTACCACAGTAACATACAGTCAGAAAAATCAGACACTTGTTTGACCTAGAGTTGCCCCCATTTCACCCCAAACSAGAAGCTCCAGGGGGGCAAATCTCATGYGAGCAATTTGATGAAGCAAAAGAGCCRGCTACAGTAGAGATGTTGGGGCTTTGCAATTACCACCCTCAAGGCTCCAGATGACCTTTCTGGGTCCTTCTTGTGGCTGTGGAGTTTAGAGCTGGAGTGAAATCCCAAGCAGTGGCTGTTTAATTGGTCATGTGGGCTTTGAATTATTTCCCATCCAAGAATTCTAAAGATTTTCTTCACTAAGTTGCCTCGAGGGATTTTGTTATTTATTTTTATTTACSTACGTTTGCACCTCAGGTCAGTCTTCATGGTTGTCTGAGCTACCTTTGCGAGACGTCTTCTTCCCTTCCAAGCCAGCAGTAAATGTCAGAGGCTGGTGGGGAGCCGCGAGCTGTCGAGACACATTTATCTTAGAAAGCAGGACGCTTCACGCACAAAAACTCCATACAGGAAAGGCTCACGTCTGAAGAAACTGCAGTGCAGCAAAGCTTTCAGTTTGAAAAGAACTGATCAATAATCTGTGGAGATTACTTTGTGCCTTGTGGCATTAATGGGAATTATGACGATGCACCAGCTGCTATGTTTAAAAAAAAACTAATTCTAACCTTGACAGGATTAACCACAGTACCCAGCATGATGTATTGTACTTGAATRGTTGACTGCAATCCAAAACCATCAATCTGAGGAACATTTCTTTTTTGTTAAAGTCAGCAAGTTTTCACCTTTACAGATCCTAGTGTTCAGATTTTAAGATTTAATGGCATCATAAAAAGAAGTGAAGAAGAGGAACAGTAAAAGAGCAGAAATGTGAGATTTTAAATGWATGTTGCCTGTGGACATTTGTGGTTGTCGAGTCTGCCCACCTCCTTTCCTCCTCCTCTTCTTGGTCTGACCCCCTCCCGTCTCTCTGTTCCGGGTGCCTTGACCTTGAAGTCTCCTTGTGTCCACCGTCACCATAGTGCCACACAGTGGTTTGGAAGGGAGACACAGGGGCCCTCAGTGTCCCCTTTGGAACCACGGGGCCCCTTTTCTGTATTGTTTTTCTTTTTATCTTCCTATTTTCTTCTCCCCCACTCCTCAMTGCTACTCCACCTGACCCCAGTCACATGTTCCCAGCACCTGTGGGGGTGGAGGGAGGGGAGTCTGCAGCGGTCACAATGATTCTACACCTCCACTGATCCTTAACACCTGAGCCCCCCCACGCATGCCCTGAATGGTTGTGTGTGTGCGTGTGCGCTGCGTGTCACCACCCCCACAGAGAGAAAAAAAAAGAGGGCTTGACGAATTGTAGAGGAGGAACCAGTTTTATAACATTTGATGCTGTTCTCTTGGCTGTTTTCTAAACTAGGTGTCAATTCACAACAGGCTTCAGACGTACCCGCTCAGCAACAGCAGCACGGCTCGGAGCGCCGAGAGCGCGGCCCTTCTTAACAGCCGGGGGGAGCTGCTTTTCCAGCAGGGGCCCCAGGGGTTAACGCAGGTGCCGGCGCCTCCACCTCAGCACCCGTGGCTGCAGTCGGCGGCGAGCACCCCCGCCCACCATTTCCCCATCCAGCAGCAGCAGCAGCAGCAGACCGCCGCCAGCATGGCGGACCTGCGGCCCGAGGCGCTCATCCAGTGTCAGCAGATCGTCAAAGTCATCATGCTGGACAATGGCAGCCACGGACGCGTGGAGGCCTTCCTCAGCCAGACGCCCACCCACCACCACCACCACCACCGCTACCAGCACCGCCACCACAGCCTCCACCAGCTCAGCCAGTCCGCCATGTCCACCCCTGTCCGCTCGCCCGAYGGCTCCCACAACGGCCACCAGCCCCCGCTGCCTCCCCCTCCGCCCCCTTACAACCACCCACACCAGTACATCCCGCCGGACCCCCGCCTCACTTTACACCGGACTGCGAGCGGCTCTCGGAGCATGGTGTAAATAAACCTCACACCCCCCGAGACGCATCTCAAACTTCCACACTCTCAATATTTGACGTTCTGTAAATAGGATATAATTAAATGAAAGAGCTATAATTTAAAAAAAGATCTACTTATATGCATATATTTAATGAAAAGAAACTTAAAACAAAGGTTTTAAAACATTAGAAGCAAAGTGCATATATAATGTTTTACTTGACTCCTCATGTATTTTGAAATATTATGTAGTTTTAACAAATTTCTATAACTTTTTTGTCAGTTTCATCTCTTGCTAAAGAGAAAAAAAAATACAGATGACTCCTTGGAATTCTGGGACTCGACCACAAAGAAACTCGTCAGACTTTTTTTTTTTTCCTTTTTGGGAAATTTTCCAGCAATGGATGTCCTTTGCGCTCTGTCCGCTTCTACTGTCCCAGACCTCATGCCTACTGTGCTGTATGTGCACCTTCGTGTATAGCTGACAGAAAACATGTGCCAAAAATACATATGCCTCCACTCAACAATGACTTCTTTGCACTTGACTGAATGCTAGGACTGAAAGGAGAGAGAAGGGGAGAATAAAAAACAAACCATTTGCTTTGAGTGGTAGTCTGTTCAAACCTCTTCCTCAAGGGGTTCAAAAAAGAAATAACAAAACAAGCTGTCTACCATTTGCACAGTTGCTGATTTATTTATGTGATGGAGGGGCTCCTTTTTCCCCCTCTCTGCTCCTCTAGGACTAAAAARAGCAAAGCGCCATCCTGCTAAAAGCTGTGTTTTCTATCATTTTGTGTTGCAACGAGAACAATCGTCATCGCCACAGATTAAATTAAACTCTTTGTGTTCGACAACTTATCTGCTGAGTGAGGGGAAAACGTTTTCACTTTTTTTTTTTTTAAATCGGGCGTTTTGCCATTCACCTGTGTGCTGTTTGTCGAGCGCTCTTTTCAGGAAATCCCACGTGAATTTGTGTGTCGATGCTTCCGCTGCAGCTGTTAAATGTTCGAATCTGTGTTTGTTTTCATCTGTCCGTGTCACCATTGTGTGTGGTTCCTATAACCGTGTTATGACTCCTGTTWTTTTTTTTGGTTTGGATCCCTGTTTCCTCCATCATAACCTTTCAGACTGACATTTTCACAAAGGCAAAAAAATACACGCGGCTTTTATTGCAAATGCTGGCATTAATGGTATTCTTTGTGCTGTTGGCCCACCCTGCTATCTTAAGAATGGAACAAAAAAAATGAATGCACTATCTGATCTCTTTCTGTTTCGCCTCGGCTTGGATTGTAAATACCACCTGCGGGCGGTGTCAGAAAGGACAAGCGTGCTACCTTCAGCCTTTTCAAATTGCTATCGCTCCGTCGCACGTCCTTCATGCTGAAATAGGTCAACGGCTGCCCCAGCTCCGACGCGCCCATCTTTTTTGAAACGCACGCCCCACCAGGTAGAGAGTGGATGTTGAGTTAACTCTGTGCCCATCTGACCTCCATCTGTCTGATTTGTTGATTTATAAATCACCCAGCCAATGAGGGAAGGTCTCTATCTCATCTTCCCTGTCCTTTCCACCACTTTGGATTTCACCTTGTGAAAAAAAAAATAAAGAGTTGGCAGTCTTCTGTGAGGCAGAGGTGATGAGTACAAACTGTTCGTCCAAAGTCCCCTCTAAATAAATCATCTCCGCTGCGTTCATCCCAGTGATTGCTTTTGTCGTTGCTTAATAAGAATTAGGGCTTTCAGAACAAACGGACAGCTCCAACGATTAGTTTTATATCGGCTCAGAACTAACTTTTGAAGGTTGCGTTATGAGTTTTAGCAAATTAAACTGATATAATGAATTTGACATTCATTGATGATGATTGTATGGTTGCTTATTTGTTTAAGATATAATGTGATGGATTTGCTTTCATGCATGACATTTGTTTGAAAATGTATCGGACCGTCATTCCAAAAAAGCTTGAATTTTCTGGGCATGTCAGAGGAAAAGTGTTTTTTTAATGAAAAATTTGGTTTGTGATGGATTCAAAATAGTTTTTTTTTTTTAGCAGGTATGTTTCAGTGCCTCATGACAAAGCACTCGCCTGTTAAATTCTTCTTTTTTTGTTTCTGTATTTTATGACTCCTTTGTTTTTAGCAGCACAATTTGAACAGTAAGCATTTTGGGGAGCAGATGTGACGAGTATGCGTGCTAAGAACAAGACACACTTTATTGTTATATTTGAGAGGACATCCAATGTAGCATTTTGGAAGTGTAGCAAATGTTAAGTAACCTTTCATGAAGATATTTCTAAAAAAAAGGGCTCTGCCGTGCCAGCGTCATGATCTTGTTGGGTTTTCCCCACACTGTTTGCTCATTCTCATACAGAAAGGTCATAAACCGGTGGACACTGAGTGTTGCCATCTTGTCCCTCAGTTGGCTTTGAATCCCCCTCGATTTCTCTTTCTAGTATATCAACATGCAATTAAAGATGATTTAAGTCGATTCACCCCAACGTTCTGCCTCAGTTATTGGGTTTAACTTTATTAAGTTATTCAGAAACTAAACAGGGTTTTGCACAGTTTTATCTGTCAGCACAATGGAAGCTGAACACAACAGCTTTAATATGAAAATGCTAATACAAAAAGAATTAAGTCTTGACTTTACTCACCATTATTTATGTCACATTTATACTATTGCATAGCAGACACGTTAATAGAGTAAAATATTGAATGCATTCTCCAGCAACTTTTCTAGTTTATTTATTATCAGCACATTAAAAAAAGAAAGATCTCATTAATATGTGAAAGAAATGGTTTGACTTATCGTTTGGTCTGAATCTCTAGTTTTGCATCTTGTTTAACAGAGCATGATTTTTACTTAGTGAATAATAGTCCCATCAGGAGCAAATACAAAAAAGATGATGTGTTTCAGATGATTTGACACTTCATCATTTTGGTGTGTTTGGTGTTAATAAGGAGAACATAAGGATTGAAATGGAAGATGAATGAGACATAGTACTGTTTACTTATATAATGCAACTTTTCTGCAAACTATATATTGACAGTTACCGGAGTCATTTCCTTGTCACAGTGGGACTTACTGACAATAAAGAATGGCATCACGTTGTAGAATTATGTTTTTAATCAGTTTTTACTGACATGAAAACTGAGGCACATCTCATAATTTGTCAATCCAGCCGAAAAGATAAACACTTCAAAGTGTTATAGACCTTACAGCATGCAAACGTAGTTAAGTCTATTACTGCTGTGAAAATAAATTGAAGGATTTTTAAATGTTGGTTAATTTACGAAGTATTTTCCCCAAACTGTTTAAAAGAAATCACTTAAATAAATTATGTCATTGGTGTTTTTACTTAAAATGTAACTATGCTGATACGGGCCACAAAACACTCTTTTAGGTTGATAAAAAAGTCCCAATATTTTTTTATAGACACTGACAAAACCAATGATTAAATGCTAAAGGACTTAAAAGCAGTATTATAGTACTAAAGCTGTGCAGACCTGTAGCTATTTAATGTTATAACTGTGCATTTAAACCCCTATTTATGGATAAGAGTATAAGCTCAAAGTCCTTTAAAAGATCCAAGTATTCTCACCGAGCTCATTAAAGTGCTTTAGATGTGCATTTTTTGTCTTTTTCCTTTATTTTTCAAAATTTACAAGTTTTAGCAATTTTATTACAATAATATGTAGTTTTCTAAAGTCCTAAACATGTCATGAACATTATTTAATAAACAGAACTCAAAGCTAAAAGCATGAATCTAAAAAAAATATTTAATTGTGTGGGGTGACTGTTATACCTAAATTCACTTAAAAATTATATTTATTTTTTTGACACGTCATAAAAGCATGAAAGTAGAGTAAACAATTTGATTTACTCTACTTATACGCTTTATATCCAAATGTTCCAGATTTTTTAATTCATCTGGACAACTTTCAGGACATTAATGGGAAGCTCAGAAACAAAAGTGGTGACTTCAGTCCAGATGTACAGGAGCAGCGAAGAGCTACAGTTCCATTCAGTTTGTGGTCAGAGGTTTTACTGCCAAAGGAAATGTCTTCTTCATTTATCAAAAGTTTCCCACTGCGATGTGAGCCGGAGTCAAACAAGTGAAGTGCTTTTTCCTCTGCACACTTCACTCGCCCATTTGTCAAATTTTCCCCCAAAGACCACATTAAGTCCTGACAGTCCGATCATTTGAACCTGAGCAATCTTGGCTAGACAGGAGCTTCCCCCACGCTTCCTGCGTGTGTGAATTCTTCAGGCTCCGACGGCTTCTTGTCCTCCTGGGTGGTTGTCATCCTCCGCCAACGCTGGTCGTGTTAAAGAAA
This sequence comes from Austrofundulus limnaeus, assembly GCF_001266775.1. Taxonomy (NCBI): domain Eukaryota; kingdom Metazoa; phylum Chordata; class Actinopteri; order Cyprinodontiformes; family Rivulidae; genus Austrofundulus; species Austrofundulus limnaeus. The sequence goes on along the minus strand of NW_013952428.1, from coordinate 2,298,385 downwards.
CTTGGGTCATTTTGAAGGTCAGTTCAGATGGTGTAAACAGATAATAAAAACGCTACAATACCAAATATTCTATGATTGAGCTGATAAAGGTACTAAAAATTACTTTAAACAACTAGACACCGCATAGCGGTAACATAATGACCCCCCACACGCACAAATGCACCAGAACTCAGAAGTCTCTATTCCTAATAAATATCATGCTACTTGGTGCATCCTAAAATTGTAGTGGGTATTTGGGGGGCGGGGTTGGACCTGATGGATAGCCCATCATCAGAGCTAAACAACCAAAGAAATCTGAAGCTTCTATGTTTAATAGTTTCTGAGTTATAAGTGATTTTGCATGTCCTGACACCACCACTTTGAAAGGAGCCCCCTCCTCAAATATAGGGTCTATTGTAAACCCTTTGGCTGGCGCAGTGTAGGTCAGACTCATCTACAG
>NW_013952428.1:2277616-2297829 GCF_001266775.1 Austrofundulus limnaeus | reverse complement strand
TCCAGTGAAATATATTTATGTTTGTGGTTGTAATGTGACAAAATATGGAAAAGTTCAAGGGGTATGAATACTTTTGCAAACCACTGTATGTTGAGCAGTCTGAGTTATAAGCATTTTTGCATGTCCTGACACCACCACTTTGAAAGGAGCCCCCTCCTCAAATATAGGGTCTATTGTAAACCCTTTGGCTGGCGCAGTGTAGGTCAGACTCATCTACAGTCCTGCCAAATTTCATGTTGATCAGTGCAGCCAATTTTGTGCTACGGTTGACCAAAAATCTCCGCAGGAAAAAGAAAAAGTACGAAAACAATGACTCCCGCTTACGCTTCACGTGCGGGGGTCATAATAAAGGGAAACCAGAGGGGTAAAAGTTTATGCAGCAGATTTTACAAAAACTAAATATCCCTGTAACACTGAGCTCTGCAGGAAGATGTACCTGTTTGATGCTGCCCTTGGTGGTGCAGAACATGTAGATTGCATAGCCTGGGATAAGGATCATTGAAGACAAAGCCATAAGCCAACCGACAACTTGGCCCCAAAGCGGGTACACGTACTTTCCAAGGGTTAGCGGGGTCATTTCGATGGCACTGAAGGTGAACACCCCCTGCAAATAAACATGAGGTTACACCTTTCCTCTCAACAGGGAAAGGTGTTGTATAAGGAACCAATAAGATAGATGGCATTATGAAGCAATCATATTCTTCTTATGTTTGTTTCTGTGACGACTGCTCAGAGTAAATGGGGTAAATCGTTGATCTCCTTAAGGCTGGAGGAAACTTTATCAGAGGTGAATCTGTTGCAGAGGTAATGAGAATTATTTTCCTCATACCAGGCAGATCAGAGGCGTGAAGTAGAGCCAGCAAAGCTTCCACCAGACACATGGCCGATAGCCAATCATGTCCTCGATGTTCTTGTAAAATCTTTCAGCCCCTGAGATAAAAACGGATAAATGTGGAGATGAAAATAGCAAAACAAAGAAGGAGAAAAAATTGAAAAGTCCGGTGATATTTGTGATTTCCTATCAGACACCTTCAACATGCAGGGTCACTCAGATTAGTTGTTCGGTTTAGTTAAACTATGATTTGATTTAACTGGGGGGATAAAAGGTATAAAAACAAGTTTCGTACCATACAACCAGGCTATGGACACTGTTTCGAAAAAGACGAGGAAGAGAAGACACATCCCGCTGGCCGAGTAGTAATCAAACAGCTTGAAGACATACAAACCACCCTGGAGAGGTTTCAGCAAACACACAGATAGAATATTAACTCATCACTTTCTTTAATATTACAGCACGGGTTTTCGCTGCAGGTGGTGGAGAGCTTGATTTATCACACACACTAAACAAGGTGCCTGTCTTTGCTGTAGGGTACATGTAACAAAAAAAAACAATTAAAACAGAATATAGACCACCTGAGTGATATTGGAGAAACCAATGATGAAGGAGACCAAGCAAATAATGAGGATGAAGACCTTCTTCCTCTTCCTCAGCACCAGAGGATACTCATCCACGAGGGCTGTGATGAAACCTTCGACTGTGCAAAACTAACCAAAACAGAAACACAAATTATAATGCACTGTTGTTCAGATTGTTAGTATGGAGTTCCAGTTGTGCCAAAAACATGTAATTGAGCCTTTGTCCATATAACAATCATAATAGTGCCAAGAAGATACAATAGCAGTGCACAGAGTAGTGCTATTGCCCCTTGATGATCTGAAAGGACCCTTGGGGTATTATTGTGTTTGCATGTTGATTGTTGGTACCTGGCTGTCCAAGCCGAGCATCATGAGCATAGAGAAAAACAGGATGGCCCATAGAGAAGACATGGGGAGTTGGGTGACTGCCTGAGGATAGGCTAAAAATGCCAAACCTGGACCTATGGCACAAAAGAAATCGTTCAGAAATGCTTTATTTTATGATATATGGCAGCAAACTAATTTGTTTATGCATAAAAAATTGTTAAATAATCAATGTTCAAAATACCTGAAGCTGCCAGTTCCTGCACAGGTCTCTTAGTGATGTACGACATGAAGCCAACAATAGAGAAGATGACAAATCCAGCAAACATGCTGGTGCAGGAGTTAATGCAGCACACAATAACAGAGTCCCTTAAGAGATGGCATCAAAAGAGAAAGTTACAACAAAGAAAAGAAAAAAAACAAGATGTATTATTAAAGAGGATGCCTGTTCCTACTTGTAGACATCGTTGTTGTAAGTGTTGTAGCTTCCCAGTGCGATGAGCGAGCCCAGGCCCAGGCCGTAGGAGAAGAAGATCTGAGTCGCTGCGTCCAGCCACACCTACGGGAACAGAGCGTCACTTTCGCACAACAAGTTCTTGTGTTCGGGATTAGCCGCGAGCAGAGGCTGTGCCTCAGAGTGATGTTCTATACTGCCAGTTTTCTTTCCGATACCAATACCAAGTAAAATTTGGCTGGCATTGGTGATACCGATCCGATACTGATGCTTTGTGAAAACACACCTAATGTGTCTGTTAAATCTAAAAAAAAAGTAGCATTTTTCAAATAACCGCTTTGTACAACCCCTGGCAAAAAGTATGGAATCACCGGATGAGCACTCATTCAGCCATTTCATTCTGTAAAACAAAGATCAAAAACATGATACAATAATGAGGTCATTCCAAAGTGCAACTTGTTGGCTTTCAGGAACACTCAAAGAAATGAAGAGAAAACATTGTGGAAGTCAGTGAATGTTACTTTTATTGACCAAGCAGAGGGAAAAAAAATGGAATCACTCATATTGTTGGTAGAAAATAAGGACACACCCAGTTAATTTCCTCATGCACGACATAGTAATTTATTTATTAATTTAAAAGTCTTTCTAACACTAACCCTACATTTGTTTAGCACAATTTAAAATTCTTATTCTAAAGAAATATAATAATTTTTGAATAGTGAATAAATGGGAGAAAAAATATTCTAAAAGTTGTTACTGTGTATATTTTGTAGCTTTGTTTGKGGGTTTGCAAGAAGGTCCCTGGCCAGAGCTAATGCTGTTTGGGGGGCCATGGCATGAAAAAGTTTGGGAACCCCTCATCTAGAATTTTATTACAAACGAAGCAGATTTTATGTTAAAATGACCTGCCATACATCTGTGGACTGAGTGGACTGACTGAACACCTGCCAAGTGGAAGAAAAGTTCCCTCCCACCACATATAACTAGGACAAGATTGGAATAATTTAGTTATTTTCTACTATTTTCCTGTTAATGATGTACATTATGTGAAATAACTAAAGTATCAAAGTATCGATATTTTGAGTTTAGTATCGATTCTAGAATATAAAGTTCTGGTATCAGTAGTACAGATAGTTCAGTATCGATCTGCACATCACTACCTCAGATCGGACGAGCTTGTTGAAGTCGGGAGTGATGTAGAAGAGGATGCCATCTATGGCGCCGGGAAGTGTGATCCCTCGGAAAAACAGGATGAACAGCATGAAGTACGGATAGGTGGCAGAAAAATACACCACCTAAAAAGGATGTTTTTATGTGCACGTTAATAAAACCAAAAAAAAAAAAAAAATCCACATCAAACTCAACATAACTGTAAGCATTCTTAATTAGAAGCTAAATAACACAAAGATTCAGTTTTTTTAACAAGTCTGTGGTGTTTTGTTGCCCGAGAAGCTGCTGGATGTAGCTCCGGGTTCTGTAGCATAATGATTATGTCTAATTGGTAATGTCCATCAACACCAGAGCCTGGGGGGGAGGAGGAGGATTCATCGTTTTCTTACTTCTCTCAGAAGCCTCACATTAAAATCCAATTATCCCGAGCAGTAAATGTGTTTCTGCTCACTTTGCTTCAACACGGTATTATGTGCAATTCCAGGCAAGTTGATGTCATTCTCCTCTTTACGTTTGTTTTATACGTGCATTTTAAAATCCACAAGCTATTTGCTTTTTGCTCAGACTGATTTTGTGACGATGCATCTCTGATATATTGTGAAGATGTAAAAAAAAATAATTTAGAACTATTTTCACCTGAGCTCACTGTTGAAGGGGAGATTTATTTTTATAAATCACACCAGCTTAATGAAATCCCTCCCTAGTCATAAAGTCTTACAGTGGTTTGATCCATTCATACAGACAGTCAAACTTAAAGGGATCCATGATTAGTTGTAACATTAGACTTTATTTGATAAACACATATTTTAACTGTAAAATAATGACTGTAAAAATACTGTAGGTTGTTTAGTTTTGTAATTTTTTAAAAATATATTTTAACACGGATGGGGCCATTTTATTTACACGCAAAGCATTCTGGGTAAATGATGATGTCAACTAGGTCATTGGTGCAAGGCTACAACCGAGCTATATCCACCCTGAAGGTTAATCTTGGACAATATCTGATTGACTCTTTTAAATGAAACCAGAGAGCGTTGACAGAGAGGAGAAGGTAGAAATGACTCAGCCTGTAACTGAAAATATGGATGGAGGACAACAGAGCTGCTTCATGGAAGAACAACCTCAGCTTAGCCTGTTAGCCTTTGTGCTAGCGCTGATGCTATATTGCCTTATATGTATTAGCTCGGTGCTAGCACGACAAACAAGCTAAACTGAGGTCCTCCATCCATATTTTCAGCTGCAGGCTGAGTCATTTTTGYGTTCCCCTCTCTGTCATGTGGATGGAGGACCTCAGTGACGAGAGGAGAATGTGTAGCGCTGAGCTAATACATATATATGGTGATAGCGTCTGTGCTAACGCTAAAGCTAACAGGCTAAGCTGAGGTTCTTCTTCCATGAAGCAGCTCTGTTGTCCTCCATCCATATTTTCAGTTACAGGCTGAGTCATTTCTACCTTCTCCTCTCTGTCAACGCTCTCTGGTTTCATTTAAAAGAGCCAACTGTCAGATACTGTCCAAGATTAACCTTCAGGGTGGATATAGCTCGCTAGCAGCTTCGCACCGATGACCTAGTTGACATCATCATTTACCCAGAATGCTTTGCTTGTAAATAAAATGGCTCTGTCCAAGTAATATAATTTTAAACTTTTAGTTTAAAAATGATAAAAACTAAACATCCYACAGTATTTTTACAGTCTTTATTTTACAGTAAAAACATATGTTTATCAAATAAAGTCTAATGTTGCAACTAATCGGGGATCCCTTTAAAACTGACATTTTATGGTTTTTCTAAAGGCTGATATAAATTTGCTTTTTCCATCTCCACAAAAAACATAACAGTACACAGGGACAAAAATCAGAGAATCTGACCTTTCCAGTCCACTCCACTCCTTTCCAGATTGAGAAGTAGACCAGGATCCATGACAGAGCCAGAGTGCCCACTAACGGCCAGCGTAGCTTTCCAGGCTCCTCCAGACCACCGGTCAGCTGGTGCATGTTCCGCCTGTGGAAACACACCCACATGCTGAAAACAAGGATGCAAGTGGCAGAAAAAGATGTGACCCCTGCTTTAGACAAACAAAGGCACCAATTATTTCACATCTTACACCATGAGGTGGGCTCAGGTCTTACTGACTTACTCCCAGAACTCTGTGACAGCACTGGTCAGGTTGGTGGTGTCCGCCAGGCTGTAGTTGGAAAAACAGTCCTCTGTGTTCCAGTAGTTATCACAGCTCTGCCAAGGAAGCTCCTGCACACAAAACAGGACGAATTACCGAGTTATGTGCCAAAAATCAGTCAGGTGGAATTATTTATCTCAAATAAAAGACAAACCAACAAAACTTTACATCAATTTGCTGCTCTTTTTTTTCCAGCTAACCTAGAGTTTACCACGTATGCCCTTGACTTTTCAGTCACCTGTTTTATGTGACTCAACAGCTGCAAACAGAAACGAGAAGGCAAACCATTCAGCAGTGGAAATGACATTTAAAGAACCGCCTGTTTTCAACCTTCAGCTGAATGCATAAAACAGCATTTTTTCATTCCTGCGATGCACATTCAAGATTCATGTCAGTCATTTTTTATAGTCCCATCTGGCTTCTTTAGCACCTCATAAACATAAATAACAAAAGCAAAAAGCAGAACTCACCGAACCAAAGGAGTTGAACAAGTAGTAAAGAGCCCAAGCGATGATGATGATGTAGTAGATGTTTAACCAAAAGGAGAGGACAACTGCAGCCAGACCAACACCTGGGAGAAAAGATGAAATCTAAACATGCATTTATTTTGCATTTTTGATTGATTGATTGTTGTTTATTCAGTCATGAAAAATTGTTCAGCAACAACTAAAAAAGGTACAGGCAGAAGCACAAGGCTTATATTTATGCCTGTCCTACACATCCAATTAAACTAAACTACCCCTCATAATCATTGCTGTAAAAAAAAACACAAAAAACAAAGAATACAAACAATCCAATTTAAAGTTATTTTCACTTGTAACCCTCAAATATATTTCTTTTTAGAATTGTTTTGAAAACCCTTAATGAACTACATTCTCATAAATCCATGCTTGCATCATTCCATATTTTAATTCCTACAACAGAAAAATACCTCCTTTTTATTTCTTTTTTAGCTTGTCATTTTATAAATTTAATAACACATCGCAGATCATACTGAGATTCACATATTATAAAAAAATCTTTGCACCCCAACAAGCAACACAGCTAATTTTGCTCGAAACATTATTTGCATTATTTTGTAATGAACCAAATCATAGAATTTCATGATACCAAATGTAATAAAAAGTGGATTTGTATGTTCATAGTAACCAGACTTGTTAATAACATGTATGGCTCGTTTTTGTAAAAGTACTATATCGTTAATTGTTGTTTTGTATGTGGAACCCCACACTTCCACACAATAAGATATGGAAGTATAAGTGAAGAGTAAATAATATGCAAAGCCTTGTAATTTAATACATTTCTGGACTTATGTGGCTATTGTTTTTGCTATCTTTTCCTTTATATATTTAACATGTTGTTTCCATGTTAATTTAGAATCAATAATAATCCCTAAAAATTTTATTTCAGACACTCGTTCAATTTCAGCATCACATATTTTTAATATATCTCTAGTAGTTTCTTTTTGATCTCCAAACACCATGAATTTTACAGGCATATTGGTATAGAACTGCAAGAAAATATTTCTGTTACATAGTAAACTGAGCAGAAAGTAAGACAATGCCCAGTAGAAGTTTTTTTCTTTATTTTTTGATCATTCTGAACAGAATTAAACACTTGATTGTTACCTTTCATCATGGGGATGAGTTTCCACACCCCCAGTCCACCCACGGAGGTGAACTGTCCCAGAGCTGTCTCCAGGAAAAAAAGAGGTATCCCAGCAAACACCAGGGTCATGAAGTATGGGATCAGGAAGGCACCTGTTCACACGAACAGGTAAAAATCATATAATAGTGTAGGAAAATTAAATTAGAGGACTAATGCTCTTTTTGTCCCTGTTAACTTTGTTTTTTGTTTCTTGTAACCTTTAAAAATTAAACGTGATGAAATCATCCTGGTAAATACAAACAAGTTCGGATTGTACTCACCTCCACCATTTTTGCCACACAGATAAGGAAACCTCCAGACGTTTCCTAAACCAATGGCGTAGCCCACACACGACAGCAGGAAATCAAACTTCCCCTTCCAGCTCCCCCGCTCAGGTAGACCCCCCGTTTTCAGCGTCTCATCTTCAGGGGGCACCGCAGGCTCCAGCTCCTCAGAGGGGACGGCTTGTTTGACCTCTGATGGCGAGTTCAAGTCCACTGTGCTCTGCCCAGTCTTCCCCATCGCGGGACCACGTTGGTGGTCCAAAAGCCCGTTTGTCCTCACGGCCTGTTGATGCCCGACTGCGTGTCCCACTCTGGGCCCCAGGCAGAGTCAAAGGGATGTGCTGGGAACCACTGTGAAGAGGGACTGCAAAAAATCAGAGTGTAAGTTAAGGATATCTGCATTTCATTTCATTTTACATCCACACTTTTTCATCTCCTGCTGTCTGAGCACGAACTGTTTCTATTTGCAATTATTGACTGACCTAAAAATCGTCAGCTTTCTTAATGGAATCGAGGTTRATTACAGATCACTTGCTGATTTGTACACCTGCCAGAAGCTAATGTCTGCTAAAACATGATTTTCTTTTTTCTTTTTTAGAATATCATCCTTTAACAGTATCCACATTAGGCTTGAGTATTGAATTTATACATTTTAACCATAATCATGTTCAGCTGCAATATGACCCTTTGAAGGGCAATTGTGTCGATTTACAAATATAACGTATTAGCAAAGTTTGCTCTAAACTGTACGCTATAAACGTAAAAAAAATGATTAATTTGCAGTGGAAGTCTTCAACATTGTRTAACAAGTTATAAGCTGCAGCTTGGCATAATACTATGAAATTATTAGAAAAAGAGTTATCTAAAATAGAGAAAAAACAGGTGCATCAAAAGCAAACCCATTAAGGAGCAAAGCATGTAATTTGATTGAAAGCAATGTTTAGTTTAAGCTTTCAATGACAAGATCTTTTCTCCAGCGTTTAGATGAACTATTACAAGAGAAGTGTCAACTTGTTATGGCTCATTGACAGACRTGATCAAATTAATTATGCAAGAAGATAAAACTCCATTGATCCTACCTGAAAGGTTTCCAGGCCCTCTCGTCAAGTCATCAGCTTCAACACTTCGCAGCAGCAGCATGAAAAGTTTCAAATGTTCAATTTAAGACCGAACTAAAAAGCAGCAAAGTTTGGTGTCGGTCCTTAAAGCCCAGTCCAAGTCATATTCAAACTCTSATGTGTGCTGTCGTTTGCAGTCGACAGATCCTGCAGCTCGTATCGAGTGCTTGATAATAAAGTTCGACTTGTCCGCTTTGATTACAGCTCAAATCTGGCCGCTGAAGCCCTGCGGCCCTTGGGGGTTGCASATCGTCAATTGCCCAGCTCTGGTGGGGAACTTTTGCAGCAGTAGCTGTGTGTGTGTGTGTGTGTGTTGGTGTTTGCTGCATTAGCTGCAGTCAGCTCCTGCCAGCCGTGTTACCATGGTTTTTGGTGACAGAAAAGCCCGAGCAGTGAAAGAACTCATGGAGGTTTTTTGGAAAATGAAAGCAGCGATGGCTTGCTGGCAGAGGCTTTGGAAACGTAGGAGCTCAAACGAGGTCAGGCCTGTATCAGATTCTGACTGAATCAACACATGAAGTGACCCGATGCTCACCTTTTATTGACRCTGAAATCAACGCACAGTGATGCAGTGTAGAGGCTACTTTAAAGTGAACAAAAATACTTTCAATGTTTAAACATATAAAAGGTTTTTCGAAGCGTGAAGCAAATGACTAAAGCTTCCGAAAGACAATTTTACCGGTGTGTGACAGCTAAACAAGTGCAAGTAGAAAAAACAACACATTTATTGTCACCCACTGTAATAAAATGCTAGCAATCCTGTGTGTTAGCAAAATATCTCATTAACCGGAGGACATATGCGACCCATCACATTGAGCAGAAGATTAAGTCACAAAGTGATATGTGGAGAAATAAGTAAGCTTTTGGTTTGCAACAACTGCATTTTGTCAAAAAAAAGAATTTAAAAATCTTTTAACTTAGAGTTATTTGTATCAAATATCTGAAATATAATCCTAAATAATGTTTTGAAGCTCATTTTTGAGCAGTAGCTACAAAAAAAACATGATTTTGAGCAGAAAAGTCTTCAATTTCAATCAGTCAAGCCTTTTTTAATTTCCAGCTGGGAAATCTTAATATCCAAAAATTTCTTGAGGTTTCCTCTTTAAAACGGCTTCAAAAAGTCTCATCAGAATCAGCTTTATTGGCCAAGTATGTTGACACACACAAGGAATTTGTTTCTGGCAGTTGATGTTTGTTTATTAATGTTCATTAGTAATCTTAAATTGGGGTTAAAACCACATTAATGGATTATCCTGAGTAGAAACGCAAATCAAGGCTTTGGAACAATCATGATATCTGGATGATCCAGGTATCAAAATTTAACTTAGAAAACAAGAATCTGAAAGTGTGCTGAGGTCGTTTTGACCATATTTGACTTAATCCTCAGTTTGCTTTGATGGGTCACATATTTTAACGCAATGCTAACAAGTATAGGGTGCCAACTGTAAAAATTCAATTAGTGCAATTTCCCATTTAGTGCATTTTTTCTCACATTTAGTGGGAAATGCTAAATATAAATTTAAGATGTATGAAAAAGATATAGATTTAGATTAAAAGCGTATAGGATTTAAGATATTCATTTAGATTTAAGATTTACAGTAAAGATATTATATACTGTATATTTAGATTTCATACTCATAAAAGATGTGTATAGATTTAAGATTTAAGTTTTAGATATAAATAAAAAATTTGTATATAGATAAGGGACAGAAATAGATCTAAAATATAAATATAGATATAATATTTAGATACAGATTCAACAGTTGGCATTTCCCCCTAAATGCGAGTAGAATGCACTAAATGTGAAAAAAGTGCAACCATTAMCCCCCGGTTGAATTGAGGAAGTCATGAACTCACATCTACATTCAGTTAACGTTTGGAGCCAATCCAACTCAAGAAGGACACCACAGCTATTAGACTTTAAATAACACCAAAAACAGTTATAAACTCAGTCAGTTGTACAGATATTTAGCTAACACACATTCTGAGCCTATGTGAGAATGAAAGTGATCATGGATAATACTACTTTAAAGGTTTGACCAAAACTATGCAAATTTGTAAGTAATACTAGATCTTCAAATCATACGGGCAATATCTGTAATTACAGATTTGTAATGTCATGGTGAATGTAGGGATGCTGGGTACTTTAGTCYAGTCTTTCCCAAAGTTGGGGTCAGGACCCAAAGTGGGGTCCCGAAAYATCAAGGTGGGGTCCTGAAAAGATTTTCTGAATTAATTACATTTTTGCCTTWGTTGTTACAAAGGAGTGAGGTTAGTGTATTTAAAATGGATAAATGTAGTATAAAAAAATATTGTTACTATGCCCATGTTTAGTTGACCTGATACAAATGTTTATCATCCAGAAACAGTTGGGGGCACAGGTCTCTACTGTTATTTTGAGGGTCAAAAGCTGAAAAGTTTGGGAACCACTGCACTTTGGTTCCCAAAGTTGGGCTTGGGACCCAATTATGGGTCATGAAGCACCGTGGATAATCTCCAGAAATCAATTTAAAGGGTAATAAAATAATTGCTGCTGTAATATTTTCCCTGTATTTATTACAAAAACACAAAATAAGTATGAATAAGTATTTATATTTGTGTACAAGCTGTTTAGATTGTCAAAAAGCCTGTGTTTTTAAGGTTATTAACAAAGTTCATGCACTCAGACCAGTAATATTTGGGGTCACAAGTTTTTGCCATGAATATTTTGTGGGTCAGAAGATAAAAAGTTTGGGAACCACTGCTTTAGTCTCATTTAAAAATAAATGTTTTTACCAGTATTACTAGATTTACATGTAATGTYCCCTTTTTTCCTGGTAGGTAAACCTCTTGTCTTCTTTGTTATCAAGCTCATTTAATCTATAAAAAGCCAATTTCCAAAGCTAATAATCATTACCACGCCCTCCATTGTTTTCCTGGTGATAAAAAATAGTTGGTGGGGTTTGAAAAGTCAAAGATTAAAAGGCTATTATGAGCATAATTATACCGGTTGCTATAAAAGCTCCTGCCAGAGGAAGATTCAGAGTAATCTTTGACAAGGTTTGTTCTCCGTGCGGACCCAAGTGATGACAACTGGGCAGGATTGGACTTGTCAAAGCTGGTTTTCATCAACTTGTTTACAGCACCCCACAGTCGATGCAGCCTAATTATGCTTCCAGAGCGTCCACGGCCAAGAATAATAGGGAGCAATTATGTGGGCGACAGAGGCTAGATGGACAGGATGTCATGAAAGCAAAAGTTTGGTTCGCGTTTGGAGTTATGAAAACTAGATCACTTTGACAAGTTTGGTTATGTTTTATCCTCTCTTTTTTTAAGTTTCATGATTTCATAACTAGAAATGAAAACAACTGCCTTCAGCAAAGATTACAGTGCTTCTTCAAAACTGTTTTCAAGCATTTCGATGTTCGAGTCCTTTCAAAAATTAGATTGCAGTTTAATTTGAAACCAAATAAATAAATAAAATCTCCTTATATAACACAAACATCCGGTGAAACAAGTTATAATACAAAAATCATAGAAAATGAAAAAAAATAATAACAACACTGCTGTCTTTGAGGCAGTCTTTAATTCACAGCACGTCTTATGGTCTGTGAATCGATGTGGAGGCTATTATAAAGCGAGGAGCGCCCAGAGGTGATTGGCATGCACAGAGAGGAGGCTAATATTGCTAATATTTTCATCCCATATTGCAGCAGGATGGTGCTTACATCATACATTTCCACAAGTTAAGGACAAACGAGGGGTGAAATGCACAGCAGGGCGAGAACGAATGCATTAACGAGGAGAGATTGTAAAAAGATGAGAAAACTCTGCAGAGAGCGAGGAGAAAAGGTATAGATATTGGTTCAGGTGCAGAGTAAAAACAAATGGGGAAAGTTGATGTGGTTCCTGTGAAGATAAGCAGGAAAAACAGATATAAAAAAAGATAAAGAAAATGGGAAAATAGCTATARGACCGCAGGAAAAGCTGTTCCAATAAACAAAAAGGTGGAAGACAAAGAACATCAGATAAAAGAAGTGACAGCGGGCATTGAATCGTCTGCACTTTCTGATGCAGCTTCTCTGCACACAGGACAAGTCGAACCCTGCTCCTGAAGCACAACGCGAACGCCTTCCATTACCTCTGAGTCACATTTCATTATTGCAAATGTCTCGAGACGCTCCAGCTTAAAACGCGGTCTTTGTCTTTTGTGTGAGCAGAAACGAACCGCGTCGAGGCGCTCTACGAAAACCTCAGATGAAAACATCAAGCGCTTTTTTAAACGTTTTAGACTAAACGACTGTGTTTCAAATGTCCTTCAAACACTGAATGCATTCAGAAGGACATGTTGTGAGAGAAGACTTAACTTTTATGTAACAAGAATTTAATATGCCTTGGCTTTTTTGCTTCATGCTATCATCTGTTTGATKTATTTTAGCAGAAAATTTCATGTGAAATCAGAAACTAAAAATTGATTGTCATCTTCAGTCGATGTCCTACTAGCTGTCTTCTATATTTAGATGACATTTTGACACCCACCCACAACCACCACCACACACACACAAAGTTTTGGGTTTTCCATTGCAGTGATCATTGCTCTGTGCAACAGCAGATGATGGTTATGTAAAAGCTTATTAGTAGACATGCTAATTATAAATACCCGACTTGGAAAGGCCTAGTTGATTTCCTGATGAGCAGGAATCTGAGCATAAATTCATCAATACACAGTGGGGGCCTGACCCTATATGACTTCCGTTTGTTGGTTTGGTCGTTAATTTAAACTGAGCTTGCTCATCTGAGTCATTGCTGAACAAGTCCACTGGACTCAAAATCATCCTGAAAGCGGAGTGGTGGGGTCAGAGGTGACGTGAGGTGGGAGACGAGGGAGCGAAATGTCAGTTTAGTTCAAAATGATGATGACTGGGATTTACAGTTTTGTTTAAAGCGTCAGAAAATAGAAGTAACGTATGTGAGTGTGAAATGGAAGAAACCTGTAATACTGCTGCTGAATGTTCACCCTGTCTGCTCAGAAAAATCCATGAGAACAGAATCAAAAACACTCACACCAGTATTTAACATATTGATACTTTTACTGCAACCTATAAAGCTAATTGTCTACATGAAATAAAAACACAAACAAATTTAACAAATGTACAAATTTAAAAGAGTTGTGACAAGAAGTTGGAGTTTTGAGCTGTACACTTTCAAACAAATTACTTAAAGTGGCAATGTCATGTAAAATCCACCTTTTTTTAGTTTTATATCATGTTATAATGTTACCCTCTCATTAAAAACATGCCCAGAGTTTTGCTTTGACTCATTCATGCATGTTTGAGAAAACCTGTGCTGTCCTGAGGCAGCCAGGCAGGGCAGCAAAAACGACCAGTTGGGACTAGAACCGCCTTTTGGGGTCAGCTCCTCCTCTGGGCTGTGTCCAAGCTGAGCTTCCTCATCACAGAGCACACACACACCCACCCCATGCTGAAATGGGCGGGACAGAAGCAGAAGGAGGTTCTTAAAGAGACAGAGGCCAATTTCAAGGCATTTAGAAACAGATATGATGAGAAGTCAAGTTTAGTTTCTATTTAAATATATAAACAGCATTTTAATAACAACTGAAGGTGACATAGTTGATTATGTTAAAGAATTTAAATATATGCCTGAGGAACACATAAATGTTAAATGTCAGGTATTAAAAACCCAAACAAAAAGGGAAAATGCTCCAAAATGATTTTAGTGCAAGGCAGAGGATACATTTTATTTTTTCTGTATTGAAATGTATTGAAACCTCCACACAGAACAAAGCAGAGTCGTGAAACATGGTAATGTGCACTCTTTTAAGGAGTGTGAAGCCTTTAATGTTTCCAAACTTTAGCATTTCGCTCCACAGTCAAAACATTTACAAAACTCACAAACAAAGGATATATTTGAACATGGAGGACAAACGTCTACCATTAAAACCTTGACAGAGCTTTACGGTCTGGATATAAGTTGAATGGTTCATGTTGTCCTCTAACCACCGGCATGTTTTCATTGACCTGACGTAGGACTGATATCTACACCCTCAACACTCTAAAGATGCATTCCTCTGTAACTGTTCCCAAAGCATAATATGACATCAGGATACATCTTTTACAGATGTCCCCCTTTCCAATTACAGCTAGCTGTGCTATTTCATTATGCAGAGAATCTGTAAATGAGCTTCAACAATTCTAAACATATTGCAAGCAGTTAGATCAGGAGGGTCAAATCCTGGTGCTCTAGTGCCACAGTCCTGCAGGTTTCAAGTTTCTCTGCTCCAACACGCCTGATGTGCATGAATGGGCGATTAAAAGAAAAACAGAATTTGAAAAAGTAATTCATTCACTGAATCAGGCGCGTTGCAGCCGGGGAACAAGGAACACATGTGGAGCAGTGTCCCTCGAGGACCAGGATTNAACTGAAGGTGACATAGTTACTTTTTTATGGCATAGAATTTAAATATATGCCTGAGAAACACATAATATTGCCCCTTTAATGCTGTAAATAGTAAATTAACTTGTCATTGATATTAATGAACAAAGCAGCTTTTGTTTGAATGATCCGTGTGATGAATCATTTCCAGCAGAGAGTTGTGGGAGGATGACAGAGACTGGATGGAGGTCCTGGGGACATTCTCAACCTGATAAGTCCCTTTTTATTATTARTCCTTTTAGTGATAGGTTTGGCCAAAAAAGAAAAAAAAGGRAAAAAAAAGCTCATCCTGTGGCTTTGGTTCAAAAAATGCAGAATTTTTATRGGGAATGATGAAAAATAGTCTTTAAAGAAGTTCTGTAAACATATGAAAAATGTTTTTTTTTAATGTACGTAAATCATAGTTGACATCAAACCCTGTTCCGTTCCTCCATCATCAACTTCTCGTTCGTTTCATCCGCCCTACTCGTCGGTCGGCTCTGTCCTTTAAAGATGACGAGGTGGCCCAGCGTGAGCACGGGGCTGTGGGGGGAAACCTGGCGCAGGTCTTGGGACGGGGTTATCAAGTTGTTGGGATTCTTATTGGTTGAAAAAAAATGTTGAAATGTTACACACAGACACATTTACAGCTTTAACTTTTTAAAAAAAATCAAATGCATTTGAAAAGATAATGTGAAGAAAACAAAATCCAAGCTTACGTACTTTCCACAATGAGTAGAAAACAAATGCTGGGATGCATAAAATGGGCGTGGCGATGAGGATAACAGCCATCATGGTAGCCCAGGCTCCAGACAATCTATCATGACTGACAGGGTTTTCTTTTGTCAGGTTATACACCATTGTAATCTAAGAGAAAAGAAAGAGACGAGCTAGAAAGCTGAACAATAAAAAATGAGTGACAATCACTATGAAGCCATGCTGTTTACAGTGTGAGGTTCAGGATTTTATTGCTGAAATAAGCAAAACCTTCCCTGGATGGGYACATATGAAACTTGTACATACTTTACTGGATTGATGGTGCCTTTCCAGATGTGTAAGCTGYTCAAACTATGGGCACTAATGTACCCCTATACCATWAGAGAGGCAGGATTTTGCTGTCATGCCATAAAATTCTAAATTATTAATTTTTTCCCCTAAAAATGTTGTCATTTCCCAATTTAAATGTCTGATTTGTTCACTTTGTTTCATTGTTAAGGAAACATGGATAGATGAGATTTGTAAATCATTGTATTCTGTTTTACAATTGACACAATGACCCTACTTTTTGTCAATTTAAAAGGTAAACTCTGATGTGGAGAAATTAAAATCTAAGCAAACATTAAATGTCCAGAGCTGCAGAACAGAAGTAGACATGAAAGYGAAAATATATGCACTAAGCAATATTAGTCATGTGAAATATCAATATCAATAAAGTTGGGAGTGGAAACGGGAATGTTGAGGTGTGAAGACATACCACACAGATGAGCGGGGTGACAAACAACCAGCAGTACTTCAGCAGAGGCAGTGGTCTGTACCCAATCATGTCCTCAATGTTATCATAGAAACGGTCCGCACCTGGAAAGTGTAAAGTCAAAGACGAGAGGTGTTTTACTTTACATATAATCTCTTTTTAGYAACTAACAAAGCAGAGCCCTTGGGTTTGAGTTTGTTTTGCATCCACCTCCCTGCCTTTAGGTCTTTAGGTCCAACAACTGTAAAATGTTAGGTGTTCCTGACTTCTCTTAATGCTGACATTTTAACCTCATACATACATATTTCTGCCTCAAACCACATAGTCTGGTAACTTATTTTATGTGTTTAAAGCACAACAGTTTTAAATAGTTAATGTGATATCATAAGTCAAAGTTGTCAAACAGCCACCATAAAATCTTATGATTTGCAAAGTGGCTTTCACTGAATAAAGTTATAAACTCATATTTCTGGCACTGTTAACGAACCTTTTGAAGTGAATTTTCAATTCACAGGAGACCTAAATATGGTCTAATTCTGCTTTTATTTTAGCAGTGTGTAAAATTTATTCTAGAGTAAAAACTGATCACATCTGTAAAAAACAATATCTATTTATTAGACAGCAAACTATTAATATCTGCACACCTGACCTGAAGTAAACATTGTTTTCATTCACTTTTGTTGCTTTTAACTGAATTACGGCATAAATTAAAGTGTTATTTTTTGATTGCATTTGTGAGAAAAGTAATATATAAAAGAATACATAAAAGAAAAAAAAGCTCAAAATAATGATGAATTGACCACTAATGACATAGAGAAGTTGGTGCAGATGAGGAGAGACGGATGGGATAAATTTAAGCATGAGATGAGAGGAGAAACTCACCTTTAGGTGCCACAGAGAGAAAGGACATAAAAACAAGAGAAAATGGATATAATGGACCTRCTGAATGGAAGAACGGCCACAAATTGATTTCTGCAAATGCATAATAGCAAATGGAATTGCCGTTCAATAGATGAGGTCGTAATCAACCCTCAGACTTCTGAACACCTTTACGAGGGAGGAGAGTAACTGTCCTCCGTTAACAGGAGAGGACATTTTTGAAAGCTCATTACAAAAAAAATAAAATATATCTACAAGTGATTTAAATGTAGCTATTTATTATCACAGAGAAAGCTGAAATACATACAATAAGCAGAGAAAAGCTCAGCAGAACAACTCTCCGCCCACATTATTATAATGAAGCTGCTGAAATCAGAGCAGGAAGTGACAAGAGCTCACAGCCTCATTCACACCAACACCAGAGGAAAGCTGAAAACTGTTTTTAATGCTTCTGTTCTGTTATCCCTGCACAAACATAAGGAAGCAAAATATAAAATATTCACTTTTTTGATTGTTTTAGTCTAAGACCCAACTTCATGGTAATTCTAATTTTAGCCCAGTAGGTGGAGCAGCCGTCTCTGTAAAGATTTTCCTCTGGTGAAAAAACACCTGACAGAGCTGTGCTCAACAGTTAATCGTGATAAGAACCTAAAAGATTTCAAGGATTTTGATCATTAAAACAAAATGCAAAAATCAAAAACAGGTAACTAATATCAGGGACACCTACCGTAAAGCCAGCCAATTATAATGGTCTCTATACAAGCAATCAGAAGAAGGCTGGTTCCACTCGGACCAAAGGTGTCAACCAGCTCGAAGATGTGGATCCCTCCCTGAAAGATGCAACGCAGTCAAGATATAAAGAAGAARGAAGAGCAAGTTAAAATAACTAACAAAGATATTCATCAAGCTGTAAGTCTACAGAGAAAACTTAGCGTCCGGCTTACTTCAGTAACAAACATCAGCCCCAGCAGGAAGCAAGCTACAGCGATGACCAGGACCAGCTTCTCCCTGGCACCCGGTCTCCTCAGACGGTTTGGAAACAGGTCTGTGAGGGCTGTGGCCAGGCTCTCCACGCACACAAACTGTAAGAACGAGKGTGAAAAATATATTTAGAACAAAAACAATGAAAATCATTACAACGTGGAGCGTGTTGCATGTAATACCTGACTGTCGAGGCCCAGGAAGAGGATCATGAGGAAGAATAGCACAGCCCAGAAAGACGAGCCGGGAAGCAATGACAAAGCTTTGGGGTAGGCTACGAAGGCCAGACCAGGACCTGAGGGGGGTACATGTGAACACAGCCCTGCTGGTTTAAACTGAATGGCTTAAAATAAATAAGAAAAATAAATAAATGTTAATGTCTTGAGGCTAAGTTAGAACTGTTTGTAAAGATGAGATGCCATCTAGTGGTGGTTGTGGGGTATTGTCAGCACTTGGGCTAAAAAATAAATTAAAGGAGAAAAGCCTTTTTCTTCTTAAACTGTCTACATTTTGTCTTACAAAGCTCGATGTGGAGGAGCTGCAGTTAACTCACCACTGGCAGAAACTTCACTCACAGGAATGTTGAGGTCGTGAGCCATGAACCCGAGCACCGAGAAGACGGCGAAACCAGCGAAGATGCTGGTGACGCTGTTCAGACAGCACAGAGCCAGACAATCCCTGCGACAGGACTAGAAGATAAGCCAACGCCGTTTGGGGTGGGGGATGTGCGGGGGTGAAGATCACATCTGAGGTGTGAGGACACGAACCTGTAACAGTTATTGTTGTATTTGTTGTAGCTTCCCAGAGCTGTGAGGACTCCCTGACACACGGCGTAGGAAAAGAACACCTGAGTCCCTGCATCGCGCCACACCTGGAAAGGATGAGAAATGTATATTATATAACATTTTCTGTGTGTTAACAAGGAGTCCATTTTTTGCTTATTTTTTAAAACCGTTACAACACAAGTGTGCATGTTGGATTTTTTTGCCATGTAGGGGGTCTTATTTACAGAAGTGTCTGAAGGCCGTGAGAGCAGCTGTTTAACATAAGAGGCTCTACATTTGGATGCTGTCCAAAGCAACACACAGACCCTTTCTCTGAACACATGATGGGCTCGATGWTTCTCTGCCTCGGGTCAAAAACTGAAGTCTAAATCTGTGTCGAAATATCTTCCCGTCTTCTGCTGGACAAAGCATAAACTGTGGGCTGCCCTGCACACAGACTCACACAGGCGCTGCGACAGGAGACGCATTCACACAACAAAACAGACACCAGATGTGAGCCAGAACTCATTTACAATTTCCTGCCCAAAATCAAGCAAAACCAGATGTTGGCATGCTAAAGCACGGCTCTGGAAGAAACTCCAGTTTTGGGAGCCTCTGGCGTTGCGTAAATGTCTTCTGCTACACATGTTTTCGCCTGATTTCTTCATGCTCTCAAAAGTTTTTTTGGAAAATTGGCATGTTACCGCAACGACTCAGATCTGCACAGTGATGGCCAAATTGAGCTGAACTCAAACAGATAAATGTAGCGCTGTCAGATCTTTCAGAGGATTTGCCCGATACATCCCAACAAATCTAATTAAACTGGATTAATGGGATTTTCTGCAAAAATGCAGCGTGAATTCTGAGTGCTAAAACAGTTTGCTGCAATTTGCTGAAGAGTGAAAGCTAAAAGGCGCAAAACACTAGCTAAAGCCAAAAGAACTGAACCCTAGCTAAAAGTTAAAAAATGCAAGCTAAATGTAGCAAACTCTAGCTAAAAGCTAAAAGTATCAAAAGGCTAACTAATAGATATAATCAAAATGCTAGWTTTTAGTAGCAAATAGCTACTGTAGTTCAAAGTAGCAAATGTTTAGCTAGAAGCTAAATGTAACAAAAGG
>NW_013952428.1:2264881-2275819 GCF_001266775.1 Austrofundulus limnaeus | reverse complement strand
CTCTAAAAATATTACTTGAGTAAAAATCTTAAAGTATCTGATATTTTTTTGTACTTAGAAATTTACTTTTAATACTTAAGTAGATTTTGTGTTAGAAATTTACTTTTGATACTTAACACAAAATCTACTTAAGTATTAAAAGTAAAAGTACTGAGTAAAAGTGAGCAGTTAGATTTTCCAAAATGACATATATTGGGAGGTGACTTCTCCAAAAATATTTTTTCTAACAGCGTGCAGCTGTGATGGGTTGTGTACAAGCTAATAGTGTGTCAGAATGGTATTTATTTATACTTCTCATCCAACTACACTTAAATTCACTCTGTCCAGGAGACACAATTTATCAGGATAATATTTTTTAAGTAATAACAACTCAGAATAAAATAGGAGTAACGACTTTCTACTTCTTATATTTTTAAAAAATGTAGTGAGTAGAAAGTACAGATAATTGTGTAAAAATGTAATGAGTAAAAGTAAAAAGTATGCTGAAAAATAATTACTCAAGTAAAGTACAGATAACCAAAATTTCTACTTAAAGTACAGTAAGAAAGTATTTGTACTTAGTTACTTTACAACTCTGGTTAAAAGTAGCAGAATAACAGCTAACAATTAAAAGTACACTGAAGCAGATTTCATACAGAACAATGTTTCTGATGAAATGGTAGAGACCTGAAATTATTTTTACAAGGAATAAATTTGTAAATAAAGTTGGGGCGACAGGGGTTGTGCTTTGTTATTCCTTCATCAAAAACATAAATCTAGACTTAATGTTTCATTGTGGTCTTGTTCCTCTGAAAGCATTTTTCCACCTTGAAAAMGTTTGACTTATTGTTTTTCCTAGAGAGCAGAATTTTTCTCTTCAAATGCTTCGATCAAATCAGTGTCAATGTGAGAGAGGTTGTTRTCAGATCAAAATGGTTTGATTCTAAACTTGTTAGAAACACTTTAAATCACTTTCCACCCTGATTTGGGCTTTAATAAAGCCCTTACTGTTCAGTGCTGATGTCTGTTTGATCAGGTTTTGATTCAGGATAGGTGATAGATGCATAAAGACCTCAAACTGTCTAAGAATTCCCCCACAGAGAGTAGTATGTTGCTGTATACTTTATGAGACATGTCTGTTTGCTTTTCTTGTTAGGATCATACTTTGAAACTAGAAGCAAAAGTCAACAAGTAGATAAAAACAGGGCGGCGAGGGGGGGGGGGGTAGAAGATTACAAAATAGCAAATGGCTCAGATGATTTCAACAAAGAGAGTTGTGTTTGGAAAAAGAATGCTTYGCTGCAGAGTGTGGGTGCATACTTTACGTCTTCCTCAGCAGTAAAGACCATACAGTGAGTTTGTATCTCACCACAACCTAAACACGGTTTATGAAGGCAATTCATTTTAACGAGCGCCTCTTACATCTGGGTCGGCGAGTTTGCTGAAGTCTGGGTTGAGGTAAAACTTCAGGCCGGCTGCAGCTCCAGGCAGCGTCACTCCACGGATGAAGAGGATGAAGAGCATTACGTAGGGGAACGTGGCGGTGAAGTACACCACCTATAAACAAACAAGTAAATACTTTCATGCAGACAGGTTTTTAGGAACATCAGCAAAAAAAAAAAAAAGATTTAGGAATTTCATTTGGAACATGACATCAGTGTCCCTTTTGGTTGAAGTTACATAAGAGTGAACTGAGAGAGGCTGAAGAGACACACGAGCATTCCACTGACAAAATATAAATTTTTAACTTCAAATTATTAACTGCAGTAGTGACAGTTAAAGCCAGTTACATAGCTTTTTTTTTCCAGTTTTTTGCCCTCAGGTCAAACAGTTTTTACTAGAAGGGACTTGTCTGCTTAGTTGTTGCAACAAACCAAATTATTAAACATGAATAATTACGACATGAAACGTACTTACAATTAGTTTAAATGTTTTCAGTTATTCCTAAAATTATTTAATGCAGAGAGAACTACTACTAATGAATAAATAAGACATTTACAAAAAAATAAAACTTACATGACCTTTTTAAGAGCCTAAATCCTTCCCGTTTTCTTTTTTTCTTTTTTTGTGCATTAAACAACGCTTACATTTTCAAACTTTTCTTGTTCCTTTTTGTTTTATGCCTTTTCACACACAAAGCTAGTCTGAAATGTTTTTAATATGGTTGCCAAACATTTCAGATTGAGCCATAACAAAACAGCTGCAGAAACTTGTCACCCCWACTATTTTTTGGTTAAAGTATGCAAACACAGTTTGGCCAGTTAAGTAAGGGTTATAACGACAAAACTCACCATTAAATGATTTGTCTAATAAAAATACAGTTTAGCTTTCATGACAACTTTGCCAAAAAAAGTTTAATAATTGTTTTTATGTTTAGTTTTGTTTCTGGAAATTGTCTCAATCCTTATTTATTTAATTGATTGAAGGCTTTAAAGTGTCAGGGGAGAGTTCCCACATCCTGGGMAACGACACCTACCTTTCCAGTGGTTTTAATTCCCTTCCAGATGCAAAAGTAACAWATCACCCAGGCAAACATCAGGCACAGAGCCAAGTCCCAGTGCACTTTACCCAGAGACATGTCAGCCGACATTCTTAGCACTCGATTCCTGTGTGGGAAAAGAAAAATAATAATGGGAGTCATTAAGCCCCATTTTAGAAAAAAAAAAAGTCACGTTCAAACCTGCAAGGAGTAGAAAAAGAAATGCTTCATTTGGATGGATTCATGTGATAATACATAAGTCWCTTTTCTGTCTGAAGCTTCCATTTATTTATTCCTGACAATGAGAAGTCATTTCCAAACGTTTTATCATAAATCCAGTGGTTCAATATGTTTGTTTTGAAAGATTTCAGTTTGCACTTGCAAGGGGAGGGGGCAACATATTTTTTACATCATCACTGCTGGATTTCACAGTATGTGCTCCAACACTGAATCAGGAGATCATCATGTGAAAAGCAGCAGTAACTACTTACATTAAAAACAAAAACAAATGTGAAGGAGAGCATGTTTCAGTCAAAGTTAGACGATGGATAACATTTTGTGGTTTTCAGAGGAATGCATCCCACTCGTTCTCCTTGTTGTGTTTGGGTGACTTTCCTTCATCTTTTATTGGCCCATCATGTTAATTGAGCACTTTTGGGGAGTTTAGCTGAACTCCTAATATCTGGGAAGAATCAACGCTGTTTGGAAGGAATGTCCAACCCCTAGAGCCGTTCAAAACGGGGAGGAAGACAAGCTGTCAGAGTCAGAACTCATACTGTATGTGCGTGAAACAGGTTTAGATAAGTTGGAACAAGATAATGTAAAAAAAAAAAAGTCCTTTTTTTGGACATAAGATTTCAGCTCAGGACATATCCCATACAATCCTGTCAACACTCCGTCATGCGTCCACTTGTGAACAGGTTTAAGCTCTAAACTAAATGGTTAAAGTTACAAAAATGTGCAACGTTTTTATTTCAAGCTTTTGCTGCATTTTAATGTCATTCTGAACCATTTTTAAAACTGTACTTTGGAGACACTGCTTGAAGCAATTACTGCCGGTTTGTCTGAGCAATAAAGCATAAACAAGTAACTGGCTGTAAGACATGCATGCAGATGGAGTCAAAACATCTGGTGTGAGTGTGCGCCTCACCTCCAAAACTCCTCTTCAGGTGAGTTGGCTGTCAGTAATGTCTCATTGCTGAATGAACAAAAGATATGAATAAGGAAAAGTAAACATATTTAAATTTCCTATCCCTATAAAGCAGTTTAGCATTGGTTAGATGCATATACAACAGTAAGTGTTTCTTCTATCATTTGATAGTTCTACACAACCTCCAAACCAAGCCCTGACAAGCCCTGTAAATTTATTATAAACACTTTAAAGCTCTTTACTCTCAGGGTCACATTACAGTTTTAGAAACAAAGCAGATGTGGGTGCTTCCTGCRCTGTGCACATAAAAGGACTGATAAAGTCCCAAGTTGCAGACAAAGAGCTCCCATCCTTCTTATAATCCTCTTTATAGTTCTCATCAATAAAAGGAAGAATTATGTACCTGTCATCAAGTCATKRATTACAAAAAGTCACAAGGATTCAGCTCACATGTAACTGTAGTTTGTCATGTAGTCATCTGAGGTGATGTTGTGCAGGAAGGACCAGTTGGATCCAGGTTGAAAAAGCTCAGGGTTGGCATAAAGGCCAATGCGACCAAAACATAATTCTGTTGGGGTTGAACAAAAAGTTAAACCCCTCAGAAAAGTTTCTACAACTTTGTTCCATAACAAAATACAAATATGCCTCAAGGAAGAGCGTTTAATAGTCACAAAAGGAGGCTTACCGGTGTTCCAC
The DNA here is from genome assembly GCF_001266775.1 of Austrofundulus limnaeus. Lineage (NCBI taxonomy): Eukaryota > Metazoa > Chordata > Actinopteri > Cyprinodontiformes > Rivulidae > Austrofundulus > Austrofundulus limnaeus. The sequence continues at coordinate 2,271,515 of NW_013952428.1, read as the reverse complement.
CAGTTGTCACATGTCGACCACGGCAGAGGGCTTTTGAAGGAGTTTATTAGGTAGAAAATRGCCCAAGCCAAAACTATGATGTAATAAATGTTTAAGTAGATCACTATCACTTGGGATGCGATCCCCACCCCTGTGAAAGGTTTTCACACAGTTAGTGAAAGTTTCTGGCTGCTATCTTGGATAATAGATCTGATCAGCAGCGGTCTGGTTTGCATAAGATGCAGCAGTTTTATGGCATTTTAAGTTTTCTAGACATCAATGTTTGACACATCTTTGCAAACAAAAGACCCATTTTATCTGATTTTTGTCTGGATACTATGAGGAACAAGCTTAGCGACGGGTACACAAAGCAGATATTGTTTAGCACTGATCGTCTTTTATGTCTGAAACCTTGGTTTTACCCTCGAACATGGGGCAAATCTTCCTCCAGGCGGTTACCCCGCCCTCACTGGTGTACTGGCCCAATGCAGTCTCCAGGAAAAACACAGGGATACCACAGCAGAAGAGGAACACACAGTAGGGGATGAGGAAGACACCTAATATTAAAAAAAATAATAATAATCAATCTCCGAGTTATTTTTGCTTTCCCAATGCAAACATATAAATCCTACTTAGCAATTTAAAAAGAAAAGTAATATTTCTTAAGATGGGGATGTGAACGTTTTTTTAAATTTGTTACCATTAAGTCACAAAAAGCAAAATATGTCATTTTTGACAGCCTGTAATACATTTCCCTATACGAATCTTAGTCATTTGTTGATCACAGATGCAGATGAGTAAAAGTGGTGTATATGAGTGTCAAATGAAGCACCTCACCTCCTCCATTCTTGTAGCACAAATAGGGAAAACGCCAGACATTTCCCAGGCCAATTATTTCTCCTGCCATAGAGAGAATAAACTCCATGTTGTTGGCCCATTTCTCCCTTGCCAGAGTCCCCTCTTGTGGTTCCGCTTTRGTAGTATTGGCTTCTTCAGTCATGATCTGGCTATTCAAGACAAATATATCAAACGGTGCTTTCCATGCAGCTGCATTTCTCACATATAAATATATGAAAATATTTTACATTTTAAATGACTGTCATGCTTAACCCAATAATTAAACTTAGATAATCATTTGCTCTTTCAGAAATTACATAATTGGCAATCCACATTTAAGATATTTCCAGATAATTGTTGTGGAGTTTAACAAATTTTGCAAAGTCTTTGTAGTAATTAGTCTGCAAAAGCAAGTTTCCCCTTGTTACTCACCACAGTTTTGGACTCCGTCAGTCTTTAATCTCTTGATTGTCTGGGAGAAGTTAGAAGCGCAGCCTTCATTTTAAACAGGGGCGCGTCCTTCAGGACACGCTGGGGCTGTCTCATGACAGATAGAATGCAAGGGTTCTGCAACACAGCAAACTGTAAAAACTAAAACAACTATAACCAAACAATGCAAAGTTTAAAATGTGTTTTCGAATTATAATAAAGCGTTGTTTTTCTGCAGCGACGGTGTGCCTGACAGGACAAACTCAGGGCGTCAATGGCCCTTTCCCATTAAATGGGCGTTTTGTTCCCCCTGAGTGACGCATTGACGCAAGTTACGTGTCGATTCCGGAATTAAAAGTAAACAACGCTCCAGAGGAGGAGAAAAATGCTATTTAGTCACCCAAATGCACACAGTTTGAGTGGGTTTGTTTGTGCGTTATTAACAATGTGTAAAAGCCTTATGTTCCGACGAGGACGACCCAGTTAGAGGGGGGCTAAAAGCCGGTAAGACACCCGCAGAACAGACAGGAAGCGGAGTGCAGAAGCTGCTGCTAAGCAGAGCTAGCTTGAAATGCCACTGTCTGTGTTGTTTATATATATTTACAAAATGACATGCCGTCATAACTGTGCATCACATAAACTTTACGTTTTTTTTTCGACCATTGTCATTAAATACAAGCCCTCTCATTATTCCCTGATGTGTTTAAGTAATAATTTACCTTTAATTGTGTTTGTGTGTTCTCTGTCATATCAGTTTTAGCAATGTTAGCCATCAGATCGTCAGAGGAGGAGTCCACTGAGAATGAGGAGATGGACACCTCCGAGCCAAATTGGTGCTGGTTCTACTTGGCTGAGTGTGGCGTGTGGCACATGTTTGAGGTAGTTCGCATCAAACCACAACTTTAAATAAACACTTTCATACAATATTACAAGCTTTTCATTTGGGTCAGAAAACTTGTGAAATCTGTCACTCAAATTTTGCAACTTTAAATGCTCTGAAAGCTAAACTGTTGTTACAGACCTCAGCCCAGTATTGGTTCAGGTCCAAGTATAGATTTTTCCTTTTTTTTTTTATTTCTGTTTCATTTCAAACTTTAAAAACAAAACTTTCATTAAGGTTTATCTTAAATATTTACAATGTCATAGCCCACTGTCCTGCATGTTTTAGTTGTTTCTTTGCTTCGTCATGTTGAAGCAGGGAAACATATGTTTAGGTTTAAGTTATTATTGTATTCGCTTATATATTATATCATAGTGGATTGACTTATAAAAAATGTTTGTCAGATTGATCCCAGTGCAGCCTGCTCAGTAACCAGTGCCCAGATTGAGCAGTGCTACAACAGGAACCAGCGTGGAGTCATGGAGTTCTACACGGCCAAGTATACCTACAGACTGGACTTCTCAGGTACTGAAGCATTAAAAAAAAATAAAGTTAATCACTCAGGCAAAAAAAACCAAAAAAAAACCGCGATTTATTCTTTTTTTAACAAACATTCCAGTAAAAACATTTTTTGCTGGAAAAACATCTAGAGCTCGTGTAGCTCTAATGTTTGTTCATTTTCTCTCCAGCTATGCGACAGATCAATGTAACAACAGGAAAACAGCGGCCAATTAAACGTTCCCTGCACTCAGCGACTGGCTTCAGGTATGATTTAATGATTGAAGTATCACATACGATCAAATAAGAGACGCTAGAGAGAAAGTTTAAGTTGGAGGTAAAGCTGACGCCTTGCTGGTGAAATAATGAAAGAATTTCTAAAACAGAATTGGATACTTTTTATTTGTGCAATTTTTTTTAACCTCCTGAAACTTCTTATCCTTCACCAGGTTTATTTGTGATAATCTGGCCCTGCCTGTTCCTTGTCACTGGGAAAGAATCAACACAGACGAGCCCTATCAGGTGAGTCCCACAGGCAGGTTAGAAGGGTGAAAAAGACTGAACATGTGATGCAAAAACACTTTGTGCTCCAGAAAATAATACAAAACCTCCTCCTCATTTTTATTTATTCTTATTTAACCAGAGAACATAAAATACCTCCTACAAAGGTCACCACAACAAGCAAACTCACATAGAATTTGGTAAATATTTTACAACGAATGCCTATCCTGACGCAACCTGAGCTCAAACCTGCAGCCTCAGGATTACAAGATCGTAGCACTGACCACTGAGCTACCACACCTCCCCAAGTATAATCTGAATTACATTAAGGAACGGTAAATACGTGACCCATCATATCGAAATGAGGATTAAGTCAAATTTGGTCAAAATGACCTAATTACATTTTCAGATTCTTGGCTTTAAAAGCTACATTTTGATACCTGGATCATTCTGATATAATTAAATCCATATATATACTTAATTTGTCTTGTTGGTTACAATAATACATAAATATTTGGTCTGAATCCTAATTTTATGTCATTTTAATGAGGAATTTTTGATGTCCTTATAAAGAGGAAACCTCAAATTATATTTGAATATTGAGATTTCACAGCTAAAAATAAACAAAACTTTGCTAGCTCACAGGGAAAATCTCAGAATTTAAAGGTGTTTTTCCACAAAATCTGGGGGTTTTTTTTTGTTGCTACTGCACAAAAAAGTGCTTCAAAATTTTGTTTTATGATTATATTTCAGACAATTCATTCAAATGATACATTAATAATTCATTATATTTTGACAAAATGCAATTTTTGTTAACATTTTAGTCAAAACACCATATTTGCCTTTTTCTCCATGTACAGCTTTTGGACTTAATCCTTGTTTCGATGTGATGGGTCACATATGTGCAGAAAGTATACAAAAGTATCTTGCTTAATACTCCAGGTTGGATTTTTTTCTATTGGAAGATTGTCCATACCTGAGTCCTTTTATTATTTCTTTTATCTTATTTCTTTAGTCCATCAAATACAAATCCATTTGTTTGCTGCTGTTTCGTTCATGCGATTGTGTTTTTTGCAGCTCATCCAGCTCAGCAGAGACACATATGAGTTTAAAGAAGTTGGCAGACTGTATGAAAGGACAATGGATCATCCGATCAAATCCATCCAAAGGATTCAGAACTTGGACTTATGGGAGTTTTTCTGCAGGTAAAGCAGTGATGTGATGTATAAATCTGATCCAGCTCTGCAGTTTCTGGGTTCTGCAGTGACTGTGGTTTGATTTTTTTTTTTTTAGGATTTTCTTTTTGTTTCATGTACTGGTTAAATTTATTTGAACTTGCCAGTCAGACACTGTGGAGGAAAATACAGACCCACACAGAGTTTCCCTTGGTTGATTAAAAAAAACTTTAGGTCTTATAATTTGTTCAAAAGGAAAAACCAAAACAGAATGATCCTCTGTGTTGTGTTCTCCCCTAAGGAAGAAAACACAGTTGCGAAAAGTCAAGCGAACTCTGGATATTGAGGAGCGAATGCTGTTTCATGGTACAGGACACAGCAACATACAAGCTATATGTACATTTAACTTTGACTGGCGGCTGACAGGAAGTCATGGCGATGTTTATGGCAAAGGTACATTCCTTTGTGTTGTGGTGTAACAAAGAAGAAAGAATTCCCTTTGCCTTATCTGTCTACCTTCTAACACCTCCTTCAATTCTTTGCCCCACAGGGAGCTATTTTGCCCGGGATGCCAAATACTCAAGTAAATTCTGCCACACGACAGGGAAACACAACACCACCCTGCAGAGACACGGACTCACACCGCCCATATTCGCCAACGAGCCGCCCTACAAGACCATGTTCCTGGCCAGGGTGCTTGTTGGAGAGTACACCGTCGGTCATCCCATGTACTGCAGACCCCCTTCCAAGGATGCCAGCTTCACCAACTTTTTCGACAGCTGCGTGGACGATATGGCCAATCCAAAGATTTACGTCATCTTTGACAGCAATCAGATTTACCCAGAGTATCTGATTGAGTTCTACTGACGCTGTCTGCTTTTATTTAGGAAGTCTCCAACATGGAAAAGGTGATATACGGAATCAATTGTGGAAAAAAATAAGAAATATCTTAAAATTATTATTTCCCCCCCCCCCCCCCCGTTATGGATAGATTTGGTGGCTAACTGAAGCGTAGCTTGTCCACAGTGCCTTTAGAGACGTTCGGGAGGCTTGAATACACGGAGACATCGTGTACAGCTCATACACTGCACAGATGCTCTAAAGTGGAACTTTAAATGAATTACTGACAGATCTGTTTAGAATTTCAAGTCAGTACTCGCCTGATCCATATGTTTGAACAGTTAATATAAAGTGACACCTGCACCGTGTAGATTATAGGTTCCTTGTATCCGCAGTGCCATGCAAATGCCTTTTTATAAAACCAAAAAAAAAAATGTCCTGGTTACTTCTTTTATATCATGTGCTGTCAGTGTGCAACTTCGGAATCTGTGTGGCTAWAAGAAAAAAAGTGTTGCAGATGAATCAAAAGAAATCTGAAGAGTCACGGTCAGCTGATACTGTTTTACTGCACCAGTATTTTTTTAATACTTTTTACAAGTGGACCCAAGTCATGCATGCAAAATGCCTAAAACAGCCACCAGAGCCCTTCTTACTGTCAGGGAAAAGGGTTCAGGTTTTCCTTGGTCGCCCCATTTCTATGAGCTTCAGCCTTTTTTGTTATTTGTCATAAAAAGCTTCTACCTCCATGTTTTTTGACCACATATCAGTGCACTTTCTTCCCTTTCTGTGAAAGGTTTTTGAAACTGTCATGTTGACATACGAGTTTAACGTCATATTCTGCACAATTGTTATTATTTTCTCACTTTGGTTTGTGAGACGGGTTTTGTCCGCCGAGCTTTATGTTTTTCCTGTCGTTGAGTTTGCTGCTTCATCCTTTCAGCTGAAAACAGCATCATCTCAGTGTGATGTCAACACCACCTGATAACTGCTTCGAGGGAAAAGCGAGTTATCTTTGCACCTGGTGTGAAATTACCCCAATAATAAAAGTGTCGCCAGCACATGTGTAGTACTGTAAAAACATACACACAATGTAAAATAGCTTTTCTGTGTGCGTTTGTTGAATCGATGTACGACTGTTTTTGAGCTCTTGGAATAAAGATTATTGTGATCAGCAAGTAAAACATGAGACTTTTAGTTACTTTTGTGTTTCATGAGAGAAAATGCAAAAAAAAAACTAGTTAAAACAGTAATAATATGTAATACAGTGTTTTTAATATGTTGTACAGTCAATCCTACTGAGTAAATGCACTCGGGAGTATCAGACCGTAGCAAATTATATGAAACATGATGGACACCTGGGCACATTGTATCAATAAAGAGGACAGAATATGGATCTCTGGGAACTACACTCACCGGCCACTTTATTAGGTACACCTGTCCAACTGCTCGTTAACACTTAATTTCTAATCAGCCAATTACATGGCGGCAACTCAGT
>NW_013952428.1:2263392-2264753 GCF_001266775.1 Austrofundulus limnaeus | reverse complement strand
TCAGCGTTGGCTGCGATTTTGAAGCTGAAATCGCGTTCGGTGTGAACGCACCATGAGGAATGCTTCCAGCACCTTGTTGAATCTATGCCACGAAGAATTGAGGCAGTTCTGAAGGCAAAAGGGGGTCCAACCCGTTACTAGCGTGTTGTACCTAATAAAGTGGCCGGTGAGTGTATATTGCAGGTAGGAAAGGTCTTTCAATATGTGCACTTTGTGGTTCCCATTTGAGTTCATTCTATTATTTGTCAGGAAAAAGAAACAACTAATGACGATTCGAGACCTAAATACAGAGAGAAAACTCTTTCATGGGAGTATCCAAGAAAATGTAGACAGTATTTTTGCACATATAATTTTGATTTACGATTAGCTGTAAATTATGCACAAATGCTTGGTAAAAGGTAAGTTGACTGGCAATTATTTAAATTTAATTGCTTGTTTTATCCACTGATCTGAATTTTCTTTTGTTTTCTTTGTACAGGAGTATATTTTGCTAGGCATGCATCATATGCAGACAGATATACATAGTTTGCAATTATTATTTTTTGTTCGATTCCTGATGGGAGAGGACAAAATGAACACATCAAACAGAATAAAATAATGTTTTTAGCTCCGGTAATGGAGAATCAGTTTTTGGACAGAGTCATTTTTAAAACCAGATCATGGAAGTCTGGTAAACACTCATGACAGTTGTGTAGATTCTATCAGTCATCCCAAAATATTTGCTATATTTGATTCAAATCAAATATTTCCTTAATATTTAATTCAGTATGAACCAAAATAACTGGTGCAAAATGCTTAGGCTGTCTGGATTCTCCATGTGAAGTCTGTAGTTTTAATCAAATGCATTGCATAATTTTTTTGTTTTGTTTTTCTTCACAAAAGGACACAGTTGTAAAGTAACTAAGTACAAATACGTTACTGTACTAAAGTAGAATTTTGGGGTATCTGTACTTTACTTGAGTAATTATTTTTCAGCCTACTTTTTACTTCTACTTCTTACATTTTCACACAATTATCTGTACGTTCTACTCACTACATTTTTAAAAGGCAAGAAGTAGAAAGTTGTTATTTTTATTTCACTTTTGCTTGTTGTTATTATAAAAATAAATACTATCCATATAAACTGTGCCTCCTAGATAGAGTTAATTTAATTGTGGTTCAATGAGAAGAATACATATATAAAATTCTGACTGTTTTAGTTTGTAAACAAACAAATCATGTCACACTCCAGGACACAATCATTAAAATAAAAGGACTGTACTTAAGAAGTACAGCAGGTAAAATAAGTATTGAACACGTCACCATTTTTCTCAGTAAATATATTACTAGAGGTGCTAATGACATGAAATTTTCACCAGATG
>NW_013952428.1:2259531-2262346 GCF_001266775.1 Austrofundulus limnaeus | reverse complement strand
CCTCTTGGGCCTTGAAAATCCTTGAAAAGAACTTCTTTATCTTTTTCCAGGTCGTTTTTTTGGGTGTTTCTGTGGAGGTGTTTTCGCTGTAACTTGAACTTTCATAGCTAGAACCTGAATAACTGAAGTCTTCTTCTGATGATGAAGTAGTATGGCTACTATCACTCGTCGGGGTGGAGGAGACTTCACTTGAAGTTGTTGTTGAAGGTGTTGGCTTCAGAATACATCTGGTGCCTGATTTTAGAAACTTCTTTATCTTTTTCCAGGTCGTTTTTTTGGGTGTTTCTGTGGAGGTGTTTTCGCTGTAACTTGAACTTTCATAGCTAGAACCTGAATAACTGAAGTCTTCTTCTGATGATGAAGTAGTATGGCTACTATCACTCGTCGGGGTGGAGGAGACTTCACTTGAAGTTGTTGTTGAAGGTGTTGGCTTCAGAATACATCTGGTGCCTGATTTTAGAAACTTCTTTATCTTTTTCCAGGTGGTTTTCCAGGTGGTTTTCCAGGTGGTTTTCCAGGTGTTTTTCCAGGTGTTTTTCCAGGTGGTTTTCCAGGTGTTTTTCCAGGTGTTTTTCCAGGTGTTTTTCCAGGTGTTTTTCCAGGTGGTTTTCCAGGTGGGTTTTTTTGGTCTTTCTGTGGAGGTGTATTCGCTGTAACTTGAACTTTCATTGCTAGAACCTGAATAACTGAGGTCTTCTACTGATGATGGAGTAGTATAGCTACTATCACTCGTCGGGGTGGAGGAGACTTCACTTGAAGTTGTTGTTGCAGGTGTTGGCTCCCTTGATATTTGATCCTCCTTGAAGGTTTTGGCAGTGGTGGCTTTTTCTAAGCTTGTCGACCCAGAATCGATGGAGTCAGTTGTCGACCAGGAACTTGAGTGATAAGATTGAAAGTTGTAGTATACTCCCATAGAAACAATTGATTCTTCTGGACTAGTCTCCTCGTCGCACTCACTACTAATTTTTTCAGCTTCTGTAAATGTTTCCTCTGGCTCGTGAACGGACGGTTCATCTAATGTTCCATCATGAGGTTCCATTGCAGGCTGTAGACCACATTCAGTCATTACTTTGTTCGCCTGGATAAAATATTTTCTGTCAAAATCTTCAGAAAGATGTTTCATTGTTATAAATGTGTGATCAAGCGCTTCAGAGGGAGTGATTCGCTTCTTTGGATCCAATTCCAGCATTCTTTTCAGGAGGTTTTGAAAAGCTAAAATGTCTACGAGTTCCTGTTTTTGATATCTTCCACCACGGTTCCACCAGTCTGAATTATCCTCATCCATTGGTGATTTGAACTTCCAGTCTGCAGGGTTTCCATGAACACGGGTGAAAAAATGTTTTGTATATAACCCCTGTTCCAATAACTCGTTGTCTGGTTTTCCTACCAGCCGTAAAATCATGCTCATAACCTCTTGTTCAGCTACTGGAAAAAGGTGATTACCATAATAAAGGAACGCCAAAGTGCATGCTAAAGACCACATATCTACGCCTTCGTCAAGTGGTAGTCCCAGCATGATCTCAAAAGCCCTGTAGGAATGGTGTTGCATGAGTATGCCTTGCTCCATTTTTGATTTATGTTTTAATAAGCCAAAATCAATAAGTTTTACTCTCAGTGACGACTTAGAAACTAGCATAATATTATCCGGTTTAATATCACAGTGAGCAAGATTCAAGCTTTTTAACCCATCTAATGCTACCAGCAACTGTTGAGTAATTGCTCGTATTTTACTAACTGACATTGGCCTATAACATCTTCTTCCCATATAATCAAAAAGAGAAATGTGAAGATTTTCAAAAGCAAGACAATACCTTCCATTGTACATAAAATGTTCATAAAATTTTACCAAATTGTATCGATCGCTATCTAAGCTTTGCAGGTCCTTGAATGCGAATAGCTCATCTTTTGCAGCCTCGCTGTCATCCCTGGTAAATATTTTTACTGCCATAGTTTCATTTGTGGACACTTTTCGACACCTGATAACCTGTCCAAATACTCCTTCACCCAAGAACCTTTCAGTAACATGATTGGATGTTAATTGAGCTGGGAATTGGTATAAGTTTTGTGTAGCAACAGCGGTTCCCATTTTTTTGCAGCAAAATAAAGTCCTTTGGGATCAATAAATATTTGACTGGCCTTCCCAGAAAAAGAAAAAAAAAACCGTTTAAAAACTTAAAAGCTTGGGTACACAAGCAAATTCAAGTTTACAGAGCAGCAAATCTTAAATGTTTCTTCTCTAGCAAGATCTGACGAAGTTAGGTAGCCCGTGTCAAAAAATTATTCTATTCTATAAGTGACGTCACGGACCTATGAATTCGCTAATTTGCATAAATATTCAATAAACGTATGAGTGACGTCACGGACCTTTGAATTCGCTAATTTGCATAAATATTCAATAAACGTATGAGTGACGTCACGGACCTTTGAATTCGCTAATTTGCATAAATATTCAATAAACGTATGAGTGACGTCACGGACCTTTGAATTCGCTAATTTGCATAAATATTCAATAAACGTATGAGTGACGTCACGGACCTTTGAATTCGCTAATTTGCATAAATATTCAATAAACGTATGAGTGACGTCACGCTCCGTAATTCGCTAATTTGCATAAATATTCAATAAACGTATGAGTGACGTCACGGACCTTTGAATTCGCTAATTTGCATAAATATTCAATAAACGTATGAGTGACGTCACGGACCTTTGAATTCGCTAATTTGCATAAATATTCAATAAACGTATGAGTGACGTCACGGACCTTTGAATTCGCTAATTTGCATAAATATTCAATAAACGTATGAGTGACGTCACG
>NW_013952428.1:2254768-2257133 GCF_001266775.1 Austrofundulus limnaeus | reverse complement strand
GTCCAAGAATGAAGGTACTCCGTGATATGATCAGCTGAGTTTTATTGCAACAACAGGAAACACAGAGAACAACCTGGCCTGTCTCTATACCTCTGCTTCTCTCTGTCACTGTCTTTCCACACTACTCTACTGCTGAACACTGTTCACTCCACTCGAGAGGCCTCATATGTATATTAACAAACACCATTATGTCATCTTAGCAAGATTTCATACAAGGTCAATGGAAAACACAAAGATAAACACAAGTGATATCTAAAAATGATTATTGTTGTTACCAGATCTTGTTCTGACTTTAATCATTCTATCTGCAGATGAACAGCATGTCATGAAAACCTAGGTCATTAAAGGATGTTATGAATTATTTGCTTAAACATAAAAGTATTAGTTCCATTACAGCAATGTACTTGGTACAAATGCAGTCCCATAGTATAAATTGAGCACAGCCACTCGCAAATACAAATTTGATGTGATAAAGGAAACTTGTTTGGTTCTGTACGCTGGTTGGTTGTTTTAATTATTGTGCACGAATCTTCCTGGATGGTGCGATATTAAAAACTATTTTGACGACCTTTTAGGACAAAAAATAAAAAGTAAAGAACTCGTTAAAATTTTAGATGTGATTTCATCTTTATTTACTGAAGTTTACTATATATTAAAGCGAAATGTGTTGTGGTTATTAGTTTTCCAGTTTAGTGCCCCCACCCCCAAGTTTGCCTAATTGCAGCGTTTAACCAATTTTAGTATTTAGCAAAGTAAAATCTGTCCTTTAGAATCATGGCCAAAATTTTAAAATATCTGGTTGGTAAAAACAGATCTGWTTTGTTTATTTTTCAAGCAAATGAGCATGTCTCTCTGCTACTGCTCTGGTTTTTACASTCCGAGGTCATGTTTTTTCTTTTCATAGTAACTTTCTAAATTTTGCCAGGTGGCTTTTGGCACTGAACCAAAAGTGATATCACTTCACCTCAACAGGTTCACATGACTGGCATCATGCCACCGATCAAACCTCCAGCAGCCACGCATGACTTCACCTCGTGCCTGTCCTTTGACTTACATGACTCAGCGCCACAGTGTCTTTACTGACAAACAGACACTATTAGACATAGAATCTGGGTCTTGCATCAGCCTGAAATTTCTGTCAGATCACCAATGGGTTCTTTGCATTATTATTGAAAACACCAAAGTGGATAAATGCTGCAACAGTCAGCTACAAGTTGTCTTTTAAACAACAACAAAACGCTTTTGAAGCGTTCAGGATTTTCTCCTGTTATTTTAATCAGCTCTAAAAATTAAACTTGTCAACATTTTTCAGGAAAAAAAGTTTTTGTTTTAATGCTTTGCTTTATATTTGAGATTGTGTACATTAAAAAAAGAAATAAGAGTTTGAAGTAAAACTATAATTCTAGTTCAATGTTATTGATTTTATTGTGTGTTTGATGTTCTTTAGGTGATGGTCGTTACTCTTTGTTGGGGCAGCCTCTTCAGTACAGTCTCTGTCCTCCACATCTCATGCATGGTCAGTCCTCCTACAGCTCCCACCAGGTCAGTACCAGCAGACTTCTGTACTCCCAACTGTTTGGGATATAGAGATACTGATGACCATAAATTATAAAATTAAATATCATTCTGTGTCAGTCAGGTGTTAAACACTGATTTTTTGTTTACAAGACGTTTACAAAAACATTAATAAATCATGTTGCTCACACTATTTATGGTGGGGATGGTGCGCTGCTGACCTCAACTCAGGACGTTGTGGGTCGGTGAGCGGAATACTTCGAAGATCACCTCAATCCTACCGACATGTCTTCCCATGAGGAAGCAGAGCCTGAGGACCCTGGTTCGGACTCTCCAGTCTTTGGTGCCGAGGTCACTGAGGTGGTTAAAAAGCTCCTCGGTGGCAGGACTTCGGGGGTGGATGAGATTCACCCGGTGTTCCTTAAAGGGATCCCTGATTAGTTGTAACATTAGACTTTATTTGATAAACATATACAGTATTTTAACTGTAAAATAAAGACTGTAAAAATACTGTAGGATGTTTTGTTTTTATCATTTTTAAACTAAAAGTTTAAAAATATATTACGTGGATGGGGCCATTTACATGCAAAGCATTCTGGGTAAATGATGATGTCAACTAGGTCATTGGTGCGAGGCTGCTAGCGAGCTATATCCACCCTGAAGGTTAATCTTGGACAATATCTGATGATCGACTCTTTTAAATGAAACCAGAGAGCGTTGACAGAGAGGAGAAGGTAGAAATAACTCAGCCTGCAACTGAAAATATGGTTGGAAGACCTCAGTTTAGCAGTGGGAATTTCCTTTTAAAAGTGGGGGGAGTTAAGAATTCAAGATGGAAGATATTCATCAC
>NW_013952428.1:2248317-2253107 GCF_001266775.1 Austrofundulus limnaeus | reverse complement strand
GTGATGAATATCTTCCATCTTGAATTCTTAACTCCCCCCACTTTTAAAAGGAAATTCCCACTGCTAAACTGAGGTCTTCCAACCATATTTTCAGTTGCAGGCTGAGTTATTTCTACCTTCTCCTCTCTGTCAACGCTCTCTGGTTTCATTTAAAAGAGTCGATCATCAGATATTGTCCAAGATTAACCTTCAGGGTGGATATAGCTCGCTCACACCGAGGACCTATCCATGTCATCATTTACCCAGAATGCTTTGCGTGTAAATAAAATGGCTCCGTCCATGTTAAAATATAGTTTTAAAAATTTACAAAATTAAACAGCCTACAGTATTTTTCCAGTCTTTGTTTTACAGTTAAAATATATGTTTATCAAATAAAGTCTAATGTTACAACTAATCAGGGATCCCTTTAAGGCTCTGGATGTTGTGGGGTTGCATTGGTTGACGCGACTCTACAACATCGCGTGGACATCGGGGGCAGTTCCTCTGGATTGGCAGACCGGGGTGGTGGTCCCCCTATTTAAAAAGGGGGACCACAGAGTGTGTTCCAACTATAGGGGGATCATATTTCTGAGCCTCCCTGGTAAGGTCTATTAGGGGGTTCTGGAGAGGAGGGTCCGTTGGATAGTCTAAACTCGGATTCAGGAAGAGCAGTGTGGACGCTGGTCGTGGAACAGCGGACCAGCTCCACACCCTCAGCAGGGTCCTGGAGGGTGCATGGGAGTTCGCCCAACCAGTCTACATGTGTTTTGTGGACTTGGAGAAGGTGTTCGACCACGTCCATCGGGGACTCCTGTGTGGGGTACTCTGGAAGTATGGGGTACCAGGCCCATTGATACGGGCTGTTAGGTCCCTGTATGACTGGTGCCAGAGCTTGGTCCACATTGCCAGTAATAAGTCGGACTCGTTTCCGGTGAGAGTTGGACTCCGCCAAGGTTTTCCTTGTCACCGATTCTGTTCATAACTTTTATGGACAGAATTTCTAGGTGCAGCCAAAGTGTTGAGGGGATCCTTTTTGGTGACCTTAGGATCATGTCTTTGCTTTTTGCGGATGATGTGGTCCTATTGGCTTCATCATATCGTGATCTCCAGCTCTCACTGGAGCAGTTCACAGCCGAGTGTGAAGTGACCGGGATGAGGATCAATGCCTCCAAATCCGAGACCATGGTCTTGAGCCGGAAAACAGTAGCGTGCCGTCTCAGGGTCGGGGAGGAGGTCCTGCCCCAAGTGGAGGAGTTTAAGTATCTCAGGGTCTTGTTCACGAATGAGGGAAGAATGGAGCAGGAGATCAACAGGCGAATTGGTGCTGCATCTGCAGTGATGCGGGCGCTGTACCGGTCTGTCGTGGTGAAGCGAGAGCTGAGCCAGAAGGCAAAGCTCTCAATTTACCAGTCGGTCTACGTTCCTACCCTCATCTATGGTCACGAACTTTGGAAAGTGACCGAAAGAACGAGATCATGGATACAAACAGCCGAAATTAGTTTCTTCTGCAGGGTGTCTGGGCTCTCCTTTTAGAGATAGGGTGAGAAGCTCAGTCATCTGGGAGGGACTCAGAGTAGAGCCGCTGCTCCTCCACGTCAAGAGGAGCCAGTTGAGGTGGCTCAGGCGTCTGGTTAGGAAGCCTCGTTGACGCCTCCCTGGTGAGGTGTTCCGGGCATGTCCCACTGGGAGGAGGCCCAGAGGAAGACCCAGTACAAGCTGGAGGGACTATGTTTCTCAGCTGGCCTGGGAACGCCTTGGGATTCCCCAGGATGAGCTGGCCCAAGTGGCTGGGGAGAGGGAAGTCAGGGTCTCTCTGCATAGGCTGCTGCCCCCGCGACCCGACCCCGGATAAGCAGAAGAAAACAGATGGACAGACGGATTTAACATTTTTAGATGATGAAATATAATTTAACTTTGGTTGCTTCGTAGTGAAAGAATGTAGATGTCTTATTAAAAGGTAAATACATTAGGAGGGATGCGAACGCTCCATGTCTTTCCTTGTTAGTGTGTGAGATCATGTTTTTGTTGTCACTTTCCAAAGGCTTGAGGTTAAATCTTCCTTTCTTCGCAGCATCTAGTGTTCTGTCATATCACTATGAAGTAATAATAAACCCAATAATACCTGCTGCTGTTTTCAGGGTCAAGGAGTAATGAAACACGGGGCACGAGGGAAAAAACAAACACTCAAATCTGCGTCAACAGATCTCGGCACCACTGATGTTGGTAAGTTAAAAATACAGTTACAACCCAACTCCGAAGATATTTTTGATATTTGTAGGTATGTTATGGGCTCTCCACTAAGATCTTGTTTTTAGCAAAGTGTCATATTGTTTAAGTGAGGCAATAGAACAGTAAAACTTGTATTGTTTCTCTCACACACACGTACACACTATTTCTTGGTGAGAGGTGGTTATAAACCTGAGGACTCAGTTATGGAAATGATGTCTAACATTTCTCTCTCTGATATCGCTGCTTCTTGTTTAGTGGTGAGTCGAGTCCTCGAAGTAACTGACCTGCCAGAGGGAATTTCACGTCCAGAGGCCGAGAAGCTCTTCAACCAGCTGTCACTATGTGGTGCCAAGATCCAGTGGCTCAAGGAGCCCCAGGGAGGCCGAGGAGTAGCGGGAGGCTGCGGCCCCTGTCCTGGAGCGGGGCTGTCTGGACCAGGAGCCAGCGCAGGAGCCGGGGGAGGAAACGACCCAGCTCACCTCTACACGGTAGTGGCAGTGTTCCCCAGCACCATGGCTGCTCAGAGTGCTTCCTTCAAACTTAACAACAGCGGGGCCAGCCTCTTCAAACTGAGGGCCGCCAAAAAGAACTATGACCTGCGTGTGCTGGAGAGAGCCAGTTCTCAGTGAGAGGAAATGAGAGATGGAGGAAAGACACAAACAGACAGACTCTTGGTAAAATGGTGGAAAAGGAAGGAGGACTGAGGGGGACTGCTATTAATGTACAATTAAGAATAAAATGACAAAAAAATTAAATAATGTGTCAAATGTATAAAAGGGAAGAAGGTGTGAATCATGAGGTGGATGGTGTTTGGTTGCAAATCCGATTTTTGTTTGTTTTTCTTCATTGGTTTTGTTTTGTATTTATAAAGCGGAAGAGCACACAAGACACTCGAGCATGTGTTTCACAGTTGCTGTGGTACGTGTGCTGCCACGACACAAAAACACATGCAAGGTCACACACACACACACACACACAAACCAAAAGACACAGACAGACACAAAAGTGCAGGCAACAGGGTCACGTAGCACATAAACAAAAACACACTGGACAGTCGATCTTTTTCAGACCTTATCCTCCTCCACCCTTCTGTTCTACAGCTCCTTTTGCTGCCAGCGCTTTCTCTGATTCCTCAGCTCTCCATCACCCAGTTGTCTCAGATTCTCATATATTTATAAATATTCATACGCACAGGTGCGCACTCTCTCTGCTGTCCCCAGCTGCTTCCCCTTCTTTTCTTGCCATTGCCCCCCCACCCCATTTTCCTTCCTAACTTTCTCTGCTTCTCTGTTCCTCTCACCTAGTGTCGCTGCTCTCYCCTCTCCTGCTTTGTTTGCCTTACTGCTGTTGTGGGTTTCTGTATTGCGCTGTTTTTTCCCTCTCAGAAGTTCTTTTTTCTTTCTTTTCTTCCTTTTTTTTGAGGGTTCAATATATTTATATAAGTGATGTAAGGAATAAAAGAGATCTATATATTCAGTGATTTTTTTTTCTTTCGTTCCAGAGTGGGCCTTCCTTCATCTTTTACTCCTTCCTTCTTAACCCCTTCTTCTCTTCCCCACACTTGTTTCCTCTTTGCTGCCCTCTACCTCACTTCTTCTGCCCCCTCCTCCCTCCCACAACTGCCCCCCACTTTCCCCAGCTCCACCCAGACGTCCCCATTGTGTTTGCGTTTTTTTGTTGACAGCTGTGCAGAACGTATAAGAAGAAGTAGTTAAAGTGCACAATGATTGCATATGTCTACTGTAAATTTTATTTAATCTGTTATTTTTGTTTGTTTTTAAAAATATAAAAGTTGAGAAAAATCTATTAAAATATGCTTGGCGTTGTGTGGTTTGTTTGATTTAATCAAACAGGATTTGGTCAGATTCTTAACCCGCCTCGTTTTTAGTTTTCACATAAACGGATGAAGAAAACCCACCAAATTCTTAGWCTTGTTGGAGATAAGAAACTATTTTTGTTGTTCAAAGGATCCTTTTCAGYTAGTTTAATGAATACTGAGTAATGAACTGAACCATGCATTCGTCATGCATAAAACATCTTTCAAACACGTTAGGTCATTTTTTGTTATGTAGTTCAATGTGAATTATGATGGTTTTAAAAGAATATTCTGCCAGGCAGAAGATAATTTTTCTAAACTTTTTTTTTGTCCACTAAAAGATTTGTACCATAAATGACTTCTTTGGCCAAAATATATTAATAATCTCAACAAATCAAACACTGCCTTTTSTAAAAATAAATGACAGCTCTTTATTTAAACAGGCAAATGTTTGCTCTTGAAAAATGTAGACAAAAGAATTTAACTCATTACAACACATTACAGAGCAGAATAAATCTGTTTACAGAGGCCAATCTAGAAATTAGCCAATCATTAGAAATAAACTGTATAAAACTTTAAATTATTGAAAGTCTGATCTTTTTAAAGAAATGTGTAAAAACTCGAGTGCTGGCAAAGACTCAGTTCTGTTGACATATTTTTTTATTTTCTTTTTTTTACGAGTAAATGGGCATATTTTATTCATCATTAGTAAAATAAATAATTGGTATATTTTTATTTTATTTGGCTTCAGTAGTCTGCAGTAAAC
>NW_013952428.1:2245557-2248076 GCF_001266775.1 Austrofundulus limnaeus | reverse complement strand
TAGATAGATAGATAGATAGATAGATAGGATAGATACTTTACTGTCCCCAAAGGGAAACGTGTGCCAAACAAAGCTGCTTCTACAATTAATACACTACAAACAACAATAAAAAGTCATGTGAAAACCTCAAAAAATTAAAAACATATTGCTTAATAAAACACAAATTGATTGATAAAACACAYATTTCTCAATAAACACATATTGCAAGTAGCACGACAAAACACTATATGCCTACTTTAACAGTCTGATTGATGTAGGAGGAACAAATGAATTTATAAATCTATTGAGTCGACAAGCAGGAATTCTAAAGTGTTTCCAGATGGTAAGAGTTCATATTGTGAGCGGGGTCAGACAGCACCCTCCGAGCAAGTCTGAGGACAGACTCTTCATAGATGGACTGCAAGGA
The DNA here is from genome assembly GCF_001266775.1 of Austrofundulus limnaeus. Classification (NCBI taxonomy): domain Eukaryota; kingdom Metazoa; phylum Chordata; class Actinopteri; order Cyprinodontiformes; family Rivulidae; genus Austrofundulus; species Austrofundulus limnaeus. Next base: position 2,247,670 of record NW_013952428.1, on the reverse strand, counting down.
AGAGTTACCAGTCCTTCCTATCACCTTCAGTGCCGTTTGCACCATGCAACCAAGTTTAGATTTTAAYTGCACAGAAAGGTTGCCATACCATGCTGACATTCCAAACTTGACGATGCTTTCCACAACAGCCTGCTAGAATAAAAACACAAGTTTCTGGTTAACCCCAAACACTCTGAGTCTGCATAAAAAAAAATACAATCTCTGCCCCAGAGGGGAACACAGCATATTAACATGAATCTCCCACTTAAACAGATTATCTGGGTGAACCCTGTAAGAACAGACCTGGTTTATTTTCTGGTCGTGAATAAAAAGTGGGAAATTGTCGCCTACAGACTTGGGGTCAATCAGCATCTCTGTTTTCCTAGTATTGACAATAAGGTGGTGGTCATCACTGAACAAATGACTGAACCTCATTAAAATATTGTGAGGGGTCCGTGCCTTCATACAGCAGGCTAAGAATGGCAGTATCATCTGAGAATTTAAAAACATAATTCTCCGGGCAAATACTGATGCAGTCATTTGTATAAACAGTAAAGAGGAGAGACACAACCTTGAGGAACACCTGTGCTGACCTTGGCTCAGATAGTGTTGTTAACACTAACAAGCTGTACTCCATTTGTTAAAAAAATAATAAAACCATTTAATAGAAAAGGGATTAAGATTCACCTGCTGTAATTTCTTAATGAGCAGGTGAGGCTGTAGGGTATTAAAAGCAGAGCTAAAATCTATAAACAAAAGACGAGCAAAAGCCTTTGAATTTTCAAGGTGTTTAAGTGTGAGATGTGTGATGCCATTAATGGCATCATCAGTACCTCGTCCTTGTCTGTAAGTAAACTGGAAAGAATCAAGACCAGGATTTATTTCTGTTTTCAAGAGGGACACAACATATTTCTCCAAACACTTCATTACCACTGATGTTAAAGCCACTGGCCTGTAGTCATTATTATCAGATGGTTTTGATTTTTTTGGGAATCGGAATGATRATTGATTTTTTCTAAACAGAAGGAATACTTTTGACACATCTGCCGCAGGTGGAGAGGTCTGTGATGCATACTTTGGTTAAAGTTGATGTCAAAGTATCACAGTTAAATTCAAGATAATTACAACAAATAAGTTAAACAATTTCTTTGCCTCCCATCAAATGCTACATCCTCATTTCAATAGAGCCGTCTGCCCCACGTTTGCACCTGTTATTCTTTGCACACGCAGTCTTTGTAAGTCACACGCAACATGCCCACTTTTAGCACAGACTATTTTTTTTAATTTGCTGTGCAAATTAGTACTCGTTATCTGGCATCTTGATAAATCAGTCCCTTAGTATGTTACCCACTCAGGTCATTTGTTAGACTGCAGGTAAACAGAGCTGCTCAGAACTCAACACTATGACCAACATGCACATTACACCCTACACAACACAGGTTTATATATCATGCAGCTACATATTTAATCAAGAAAACTTTGCTTTCTTCTCCAACTTTAGTTTTTTTTTTATTCCTACTTAAACACGAAAACACATCTTTTCGTGATTTATTTCTGAAATACCTTTTATATTTTACAGTGTCCTCAGTTTTCCCAAAGCAAATTTAATTCAGTGTGGAGGGAATCTTGTTCTCCACATCCTGAAACAAGACCTGGTCTGGGTTTTTATCTCTTAATTTTTATCTTGAATATCTACTGTGCATGTCTTTTCCTGACCCACAATTTTTTTCTGACTTTAGGACCCATCTAAACTGACCTCAACAAGGCGTCCGATGTTGGCGACATTGAGGATTCTCCAACCGTCTCGTCTTTCTTCATCTGTGAAAAGGTGGAGATACAGTTTGACTTCCAGAATAACATTGTCAACAAGTACTCCTGTTTAGAGCAGCACTCTACCTGTCCTGTGAGGCTGCCCGCCCCAGATTCATGGTACCAGAGCCGGTCTTGTTTGTCTGAAGCCACAGCGTGATGGTGGAGGCGAGTTTATAGTGAGCAGTGTGACCGATGCACCTCTCTGAAAACAAAACAAGCTAACAAGAAACTTACAAACTATTATTTAAATGGCTAAAACCACTTTTTTCTCTCCTCCGATAGTTAACTGCAAGCAGGTGTGTGCAAAAATAAAACTACCAAT
>NW_013952428.1:2236023-2240294 GCF_001266775.1 Austrofundulus limnaeus | reverse complement strand
GTTGGGTGGAAGCCTTTTAGAGTCACACTCGGACATTTTTGTAAGAATTAAACTTCTTGCCTTTGCATGTTAGGCCTCTACATTAGCTGCTTTTTAAGCTTCACTTAAAACTCATTTTTATTCTTTGGGTTTTGGTTTTGAATCGTTCTTTGTCTGGCCTGTTATCTAATCAGCCTTTGGAGACCCCACCAGGGGCATTTTCTATTGTATAGCTCCTAGGATTATTCAGGCACACAAACTCCTCCACCACGGTAAGGTGACGATTCAAAGGAGGAGGTGATGTAAACCCATCAGACAGTAACTGACTGTCAGTGTCCACATTTAACACAACACACAGCCACACCCCCGCCCAGTAACAGACAGAGAACTCACCGAGCCAGAAAACGAAGTCCTGTCCAGAGGACTGAACTTGATGCGACGCAAGACCCCCACAGGACCCCCCTCCCAGCCCGACAACATCTACCACAGGCTCGAGGGCCACGACCACGACAAGCATCGACAACCCCACGGCCACAGCTCAGGCAAGCCGCCTCGACAACAAAGGCATGGAACATGGCCCACTCGGGCTTGGTGAGGACGTGTGACCGCGGATCAGATGGAATGGCAGCGGGGTTGATCGTTGGGCTGCAGCCTGGGGTGTCCTGGTGCTGGGAGCACCAGGACATGGTGTTTGTTGTGGACGGTCCACGACTAGCACAGAGGTCCGGTGGCGGGGCACCACTCGAGTTCGAATCGAGGGTGCTTTTCCTCCCGGCTGAGCCTCTCCGGATCGCGCTGTCATTGCCCACGAGGGCTTTGGGGTCCACTAGTGGAACGGGGGAGTCCCCGTTGGGGGCGCTCTCCGGGATCCCCTCTGGGGACACCGGAGGGGGCCCTGGGGTCTTTTTCCGTGGCCTCTCTGAACTCCCCCCACACCAGGAGTGCAGGCAGGCAGGCAGGTGTGCACACATGCACACACACACCCGGGCGTGGGAGGCAGGCAGGAAAGCACGCATACAGACACACCTGGGCGTGGGAGGCAGGCAGGCAGGCAGGCAGGCGCGCACACACACACACGGGCGTGGGAGGCAGGCATGCATGCACACGAGTGTGGGAGGCAGGCATGCATGCACACGAGTGTGGGAGGCAGGCAGGCAGGCAGGCACGCACACACCCAGTTGTGGTAGGCAGGCAGGAAAGCACGTACGCACACACCCGAGCGTGGGAGGGACGCAGGCACGCACGCACGCAAACACACACACACACACCCGAACGTGGGAGGNAAACACACACACACACACCCGAACGTGGGAGGGACGCAGGCAGGCACGCACGCAAACACACACACACACACCCGAACGTGGGAGGGACGCAGGCACCCACGCACGCACACACACACCTGGGTGTGGGAGGCAGGCAGGCAGGCACGCACGCACGAACACACACACCTGGACGTGGGAGGCAGGCAGGCAGGCAGGCAGGCACGCACACACACACCCAGGAGTGGGAGGCAGGCAGGCACCCACGCATGCACACACACACCTGGGTGTGGGAGGCAGGCAGGCACCCACGCACACACACACCCGGGCGTGGGAGGCAGGCAGGCACGCACACGCATGATATCACCGCTGAAAATTCTGCTTCCATGGAGATCATATATTTAAACAAAACCCCACTCTTTTCATCACATCAAATTCCTTCTGCTCACAAATAGCTGAACAATAAATTAAATCCTGATTCTGACTCTGGTTATTCAACGTCATATATAAAATTCATTAAAAAGAATTTTCAAAAGTTGCTCTTCTCCTCTTGGGCCGTAAAATTCTTGAAAAGAACTTCTTTATCTTTTTCCAGATGGTTTTTTTTTTTGGGTGTTTCTGTGGGGATGTAGTCAATGTAACTTGAATTTTCACATCTACAACCTGAATAACTGAAGTCTTCTTCTGATGATGAAGTAGTATAGCTACTATCACTCGTCAGGGTGGAGGAGACTTCACTTGAAGTTGTTGTTGAAGGTGTTGGCTTCACAATACATCTGGTGTTTGATTTTAGAAACTTCTTTATCTTTTTCCAGATGGTTTTTTTGGGTGTTTCTCTGGAGGTGTATTCACTGTAACTTGAACTTTCACATCTACAACCTGAATAACTGAAGTCTTCTACTAATGATGAAGTATAGCTACTATCACTCCTCAGGGTGGAGGAGACTTCACTTGAAGTTGTGGTTTTCCAAGTGGTTTCTTTGGGTGTTTCTGTGGAGGTGTTTTCACTGTAACTTGAACTTACATAGCTAGAACCAGAATAACTGAGGTCTTCTACTGATGATGAAGTAGTATAGCTACTATCACTCGTCAGGGTGGAGGAGACTTCACTTGAAGTTGTTGTTGAAGGTGTTGGCTTCCTTGATTTTTGAAACTTCTTGAAGGTTTTGGCAGTGGTGGCTTTTTCTAAGCTTGTCAACCCAGCATCGATGGAGTCAGTTGTCGACCAGGAACTTGAGTGATAAGATGGAAAGGTGTAGTGTGCTCCCGTAGAAAAACTTGATTCTTCTGATTCTTCCTGGCTTTTTAAGTCTTCGGTTAAAGAGACTGGCTTCAACGGCTTCTCGTGAATATCACTCGTACTGCTTTCAGATTTGGTGGACGTACGAGGATTCACCACTGGACTAGTCTTCTCGTCGCACTCACTACTAATTTTTTCAGCTTCTGTAAATGTTTCCTCTGGCTTGTGAATGGACGGTTCATCTAATGTTCCATCATGAGGTTCCATTGCAGGCTGTAGACCACATTCAGTCATTACTTTGTTCGCCTGGATAAMATATTTTCTGTKMAMTTCTTCAGAAAGATGTTTCATTGTTATAAATGTGTGATCAAGCGCTTCAGAGGGAGTGATTCGCTTCTTTGGATCCAATTCCAGCATTCTTTTCAGGAGGTTTTGAAAAGCTAAAATGTCTACAAGTCCCTGTTTTGGATGTCTTCCACCACGGTTCCACCCGCCTGAATATACCTGACCCTTTAGTTTTTTCAACGTCCAGTCTGCAGGGTTTCCAGGAACACGGGCGAAATAACGTCTAGTAAACAACCCCTGTTCCAATAACTCGTTGTCTGGTTTTCCTACCAGGTGTAAAAGCATGTTAATAGTCTGTAGTTCACTTCCTGAAAAAAGGGTTTCACCATAATAAAGGAACGCCAAAGTGCATCCTAAAGACCACATATCTATGCCTTCGTCAAGTGGTAGTCCCAGCATGACCTCAAAAGCTCTGTATGAATAGTTTTGCATGAGTTTGCCTTGCCTCATTTTTGATGTATGCTTTAATAAGCCAAAATCAATAAGTTTTACTCTCAGTGACGACTTAGAAACTAGCATAACATTATCCGGTTTAATATCACAGTGAGCAAGATTCAAGCTTTTTAACCCATCTAATGCTACCATCAACTGTTGAGTAATTGCTCGTATTTTATTAACTGACATTGGTCTATAATATCTTCTTCTCATATAATGACAAAGAGACATGTGAAGATTTTCAAAAGCAAGACAATACATTCCTTTGTACATAAAATGTTCATAAAATTTTACCAAATTGTACCGATCGCTATCTAAGCTTCGCAGGTCCTTCATTGCGAATAGCTCATCTTTTGCAGCCTCGCTGTCATCCCTGGTAAATATTTTTACTGCCATAGTTTCATTTGTGGACACTTTTCGACAGCTGATAACCTTTCCATATGATCCTTTACCCAAGAACTTTTCAGTAACATGATTGGATGTTAATGGAGCTGGGAATTGGTAGGAGTTTTGTTTAGCAACCCAGTTTCCCATTTTTTTGCAGCAAAATAAAGTCCTTTGGGATCAATAAGTATTTGACTGGCCTTCCCAGAAAAAAAAACGTTTAAAAAATTAAAAGGTAAAAACTTAAAAGTACACAAGCAAATTCAAGTTTTAGTGCAGAGCAGCAACCAAGATCTGACCAAGTTAGCCCGAGTCAAAAAATGATTCTATTCTATAAGTGACATAACGGACCTTTGAATTCGCTAATTTGCATAAATATTCAATAAACGTATGAGTGACGTCATGCTCCGTCAATGTAAAATCTGAACCAAACTGTTCACTTAAAAAATGAATAAATAAAGCAACTTACGTCATCACGTGAGCGTAGCACAAGCTAGCTAAAACTGATTTCCGGTAAATAATAACAATAATAATAATAATAATAATATTAGCTACACATGGTTTTAAACATTTGAGTCAGTTTAAAAACACACACACACACACACACACACACACACACACACACACAC
>NW_013952428.1:2227593-2235853 GCF_001266775.1 Austrofundulus limnaeus | reverse complement strand
ACACACACACACACACACACACACACACACACACACACACACACACACACACATGGAACACAGGAAGGAGAAGAGGCTGGAGAGAAGGCTGCAGGGTTGGAACCAATTAGGCCAGGAGAGGCTCCCTCCACCTGCACTGGTAGGCCCCCAGGGAGAGCCCCAGTGACAAGATGAGGGATCATCATCATTACCATTATTTATTTGCTAAGCAGAGGCCGACTCTGGGGCCAATCCTAATAGCATCCTCGAATCGCAATGAGCGCTTTTAGGAATGGTACGGTGATGGGAGGAGAATGGAGCTGTGTTTGTGGGGGGGTGTTAATATGTGGAAACTTATCTTTAGAGATAACAGCAAACTATCCACTTATCTATCCATCTATCCATTTTCTTTTCTCACCTCTCCTGTCAGGGTCACGGGGAGCTGGTGTCCAGCGGTCACTGTGCAAGAGGAGGGGGGACACCCTGGTCACAAGTCCATCACAGGGGCACATGAAGACACACACACATTCCCACTTGGGGACGGTTTTGAGTTACCAAAACCTACCATGCATGTTTCTGGTCTGTGGGAGGACACCGCAGTACCAGGAGAAMACACACACATGTATGGGGAGAACATGCAACAACAGCACGACAGCTCAGTGGTTAGCATTGTTTCCTTTCTACGAAAAGGTTCTTTCTGTCGGGTTTCCATCACTTTTCAAGAGGGAATTATCTTTTTTTAAACCACTGGTATGACAGTTGGTGGATGATATGAATTCCTTAAAGAAATATTGACCCTTCATTTTTTTCCCCTCTAATATAGGTCAAAAATTAGACAATAAACAGTTATTGTTAAAAAGACTGAACGTTGAAATGTATTTTCACTGAGGACTTTAAAGTTTGTTGAATGTATACACCTCCAGCTTCAGTCGAGGTAGTTAAAATCTTTTGCCATGAATGAAATGCTGTGACAACAGCTGATTTGATGACATCCCTTCAGGGTGTTGTTTGGGACATAGATGGTCCGTCTATAGCCTCTTCAGGACAACACGAGATCCCTCTTCCTCTCTGTTTGCTGTTCAGTCTGGTCCTCCCGTATGGAACGCACRCCAGCATTCCCACTGCCTCCTCTTCAGCGCTCCAATCTCATCCACTTTTATTCGCCAGCGATCACACTTTTTCTGTCTGTGTGTGARAGACGAATGACCCGGCCTCTGTCTGAGTTTCAGGTGTTGTGCTAGAGTGACTATAGTTAGTCCATAACTCATGACGCTCTCCATTCAGAGGACACCTCGGGGCCCTCATAACACCCAGTGAGACTCAATCACAGCCTACGTAGAATCGATAATCCTCGAGATAGTTGGGAGGGGGAGAGAGAGAAAGACTGAGAAAGTTGCTGGGGGAGAAGGAGAAAGAGAGGATGGTGTGAAAAGGAGACGAGGATGGGGGGCGGATAAAAGACAGGAAAGCGGGAGATCAGGGCCTGGAAGAGGAAGATGAAAGATGARGGCTGGTTTTCCCACAAACCCCCCAAAGACCCCTTTGCTGACTGTGTTTTTATCTTATGATGTGAGGACGTTGTAGAGGTGAAAGGTAAGGAAAAGCAGGGAGTAAAGGAGAAAATTGACTGCAAAAAATAAAAAAGAAAAGAAAAAGCAAAGGTTACCGAAATGAGGAGTGCAGGTCCACATCAGGATATCTTGTTTTCCATTTATTTTTTAAACTTTTTAAAAATGTCTACCTTCATAAAATTCATTATATTTACTCAGCATGAAACGATGTGTGGACTTTTTTTTCCTGGGGAACAGGTTTCCCTGAAACACTTCTTTTTCTTAGTCAAACTTCAAAACATGTTCAGAGACGGCAAAACTTTGAATCTTTGATCCAACCATACGGTCTGCAAGTGTTTCAGTTCACAAAATAAAGTCACTTCAGACCAAAAGTAGTTTGCCTTGTGATCCTGCAGAGGTCGCACTCAGCTTGTCTGAACGTCTGCCCTTGTGWCTTCTCAGTTAARGATACTGACAGCCTTGGTTGTTTTAGGGAGAAAACCAAGAAAAGGTGATTTCCAGAAGAGGTGTTGGGAAAGATTTAAAATTTTATATTAATGTTTCCTTTTCACTCAGCAGATGTCACACTCTGAACAAACAACATAAGTGGACTGGTTTGATAAGCTGTCATTATGRAAATGCTTTTTCTAATAAAAAGACAAAAAAAAAGAAAAAGAAAATGCTGAAAAAAAACAGATGTGTGGTGCATCTTGGAAGATGGGCTTCAGAAAATAATGAACTGAAGCAAAAACAATAAAATAAAATAAAAATAAATAAATAATACAAAAAACATCTTCCCTTTGTTTTTTATACTGATAGGATTTTATGAGTAAATCAAATGGTTTATGAACCAGTATTGTTAACAAATGTTACTAAAGTAATAAATATTGGAAAAAGCATTTCTTTCATTTGGAAAAAGTGAACCTTGTGTTCTCTGATTAATTAATACATTTGAATATGCTTTCATACTTATGAGAAACTTAAACTGTATAAAAAATACAACAGCAGTCACTGTGCATCACCTGTTTCACGTTTTTTTAGCGATTGGCCCATACGATAACAAAATAACAGACTTGTCACCCCAACTATCATTGACTGATGTGCATCAATTTATCAAACCATTAAATAGTTTTATTCAGTTATGACACAATACAATATTATATTTGTATATTCATTTGTCATGATACAATTTCAATTTAATTCAGTTCATAAGTCGAAAGGACACAGATCTACATGGCGACGATATGGATCAATGTTCTTGTTTTGATCTGATGTAATTGAATCTTTAATTATTTCATAGATGCATTGATGTGGGTAAATGTTGCACCCTTAATCTGTACTGCCTTTTGCTTTTCAAATATCTGCTAAGACATTGCATATAGTCACATACTGTAACTGCAGATCATCTAAAGACCCTTTGCGTCCTGTGACCCAGAGTGGGGTCCTGACCCCAACTTTGAGAACCAGTTCTTTGAAACGTTCAGTTTACTATAAATGTTTCCACTGCAGATGGAAAGGACAACAAACAGATTTAAACAAAAACTTGAAGAAATGATTGTTTGCCAAAGAGATAAATAACAGGTTTGTACAGGTTTAGGTTGTATCACACAGGGCAGCATCCACAGGTTTTCTCAAATGAATCCTAAATGGAAGAAAATCTTAAATCCTCACAGTGTTCCCCCCCCACCCCCCACCCCTGCTTTCTGCCTTTTTATTTGTTTTCTTAGCTTCTTCAACTCTCAGCCTCATTCTTGTCTATCCTGCTTCTTTTACTCTCCCTCTGGGGCATTGTGGTGTATACCCCCCCCCCACCTCTATGACTTGCTGTTGTTTTTGAATGATGTGCGGCTGATGGCGAATACTGGCTGATGACAGATGGATGTGACAAGCAGATGGTTTTGCTTGTCATCTCTTTAATCACACAGATTCAGTCGGCCATGAAGTTGGAGCTCCGTCTTGTCAAAGCAACACAAAGTGGAGACAAATTTACCCCGCGCCGCGCAGATTTTGATGGAGAAAAAGTGTCGGCATTTATTAAGTAAAGGGGCTTAAATGGAAAGGGTGGACTTTGTGATGAAACTGGCTCGACAACACAATTCTTTTTTTTACCCTCGTGGTTGTAGCATTGCTTAAAGTGCCTGTGACATCAATTTTTTATAATAAATATGAATGTATTTTTGGAAAGACAACATTGTAGAAAAGATTTCATGCCGCTGAGATGAACAGTTGTTGAGATATTCGTATGTAAAGAAACAGGAAGTGACGCCAAAGGGGAATGTCTGAATGTAAACAGAGCATTGCTAAAACGGCTAACAACACTGATTGTAGACAAGAATCTGATGTTTCTTTAGATTATTTTAATTACTATCATAGAGAGATGAGAAAGAGTCATATTTCACTTAATATCGTTTCAATAAACAAAAACCAGGGAGTTTTCTTTCTCAAAGAGTTCCCCTTTGATGTCACTTCCTGTTTCACTTTAGCTGAGCAAAATAAAAAAATGCCAACTATGTGTCATAATGTTTCAAATCATGTGTATTATGCCAAGTTTCTTAAATACAAATATATTTTCTGTGACTTTTTGTATTTCATGGATATGTATGTCACAGGCACTTTAAAGTAAAAGGAGAAATGTTATTTACTGGAACATACACACCCAGTCAATGCAGGTTTTATATTTTGTAATTGAGATGAATTCAGCAGTTTAAAACAATCTCTCTACAAATGGGTTGTAAAGATCGGTGACAGTGTGTTGACAGAACTGATACTCATTTTCTTCCTATTGTTGATTTCTGCAGCATCAATAACTCAACAGTAAATGCCTTAGAGAGAAAAAACAAAAGAATCATCAATGTGAAGGTTTTTACATTTTTGACTTCATTGCATTACAGATGAAAGAAATAAAAATAATCTGATTATGTTTGATTAGACAAACTCCCAATGTGCTCATGTAAATCAGCTCACGAGTTTTAGTTTTTTCATTGCATAAAAGCTTTATTGAATCAGATTTATGTGTTTTATTCAATAATATTTGACAGCAAAAATGGTAACATGATTTCTTTTTTGTGAAACAGAACACACAAGACACAAACAAACGCACAACTGTAGCCAAGACTCCTCTGCAGAGATTTTAGATGAGCGGCATAATTAACAGCAAAGTGATGAACTCAGCAGAAAAAGCTGTTAATTGTCTGATAAGGTGTAACGTGGAGCATTCGGCGGGCCACAACACAGCCACACATGCCACACTCAGGAGGTCTATCTTCACTCTGACAAGCAGATAAAGTAGGTGATTCCTGCTGGTGTAGAGATATGGTCCATCACCACCCCACCCCTGCCCCCTGTAGCTTCCTGCCTCTTCTTCCCCTCTTCCCTCCATCCCACTGCTAAAGCTTTGCCTCGGTGTTGTCGCCACCTCGGCTCTCAATCACAAGGTAAGTCTAGCAAGGTCAAATTGACTTTAGATTAATTAGCTGTCAATTAAAGAAGTAATTGTTCCATAATGTGCTTTGCCCAACGCCCCCCTCCAAGACGAGGCGTGTACAAGCAGGGCCAGTGCTGTCAGAGCTGCTTTAGGCTGGTAAGCGTGAGTGACGGCTCAAAGAGAAGGAGAGAAGTGACAGGTGGACACACGTGTGAGAGAGGACAGAGATCTGGAAGGTGTTTACAAAATGACACAATTAAGAACGATGCCATGATCTATCCCATAATAACCCACACTCTTCTGCACCAACATGACGCCACACACTGAACACGTACCCGAGGTCGCCGCACAAACACACAAACCCTCTCACGGCAGGTTTGCCTTCATCAGTTCATCCAGCAGCCAATGAGAGGATGTGTCCTCCACCACCGTCGAACCAAAAGGGAAGAGAGAGCAAGAACAGTGATGAAAATGGAATAAAAATGTCTGAGAAAAAAAAAAAACAAAGTGGAAAGAAAGGAAGACATAAATTAAAAAAAGAGGAAGGGGGGAGGGGTGCGTGTGGTGAACGTTGATGAAATGGTGATTGCCTCTTGCTTGCTAATGGCTGGCCTGGAGGGGGAATGACACGTGCAGCTAAGCTTCTCCGTCTGCATTTGTCTCTTCTCAACATTATATGCTTTCCCCTCACAGACAATTGGAATTCTTTTTTTTTTCCATAAAAAAAGGAAAGACCAATATCAAATAATTCGCTGATTTGTTTTCTTTATTGCTAAACTTTAAAATAAGGAAACTCTGATTTATTTACATGACTATGATGTTATCTGCATCTTCAAACATAATGTTTTTAAATCTTTCCTTTTTTACATTGAAACCTTTCAGTTTGTGTCTGAGTGGAACTGCAATGTCTTGGTCTAGTAACTCCATAAGTCCCTCTTTCACTCCTTTTCTGAGGTGTGACTCAAAGCAACTCGCTTTGAGGCTGTCTCTTCAAATCCCAATGAGGCACTCCAAACCCCGCCCCTCTCCAGTGTGGTCCATTTTAGTTTGTTAGAGGGATTTACGACTTTAAAGCGGCGTAGAAACTTTTTATTTACAAACTGATGTAAAGGTGTCAGCAAGGGAAGACCTGTCCATCCAGGCTCACATGTTGGAGCCAGAGTCTGACCCAGAGCCTGAGGAGAATGAAGATGACCAAACTAAGTCTAGACCTTATTTGGAAGTTCTGTTGCAAATACTGTGTTGTAATAGTTCAGAAAATGTAATAAAAAATTGTGAAAAATGAACAGGTTGGAAAACATGACACAAACCGAGTGTAAGGATATTTACACAGCTCTGAGGGAGACTAAATAAAAATTTTCTCCACTAGACTCCAAGTACACAAGAAAATAACGGTTTGAAAAGTTGATGCACAATATATTCCTTTTAAAGAACAGATAATATTATTGTTTAACTGCCTCTTTTCTTCATATCCTAATTAGTTTTAAAAGTATCTCACGAGGTCGTGCAAAGAAGCAGCAGAAACATTGTTTCATACATCAGTGGACAGAGCTGGGCAGATGCTAATCATGTCAAAATGAACCATCATTAGAAGTACAATTTACATTTCTCATAATGTCAGGGCATTTTTATGATCTCAAAAAGTTCTGAAGCTCATCGGTTTTCACTAAATCACTGTCCTTCTGTAAAAGGCAAATTACTGTTGAACACCAATCCATATCAATTACAGGATCTTTCTCTCCCGTTAATCAACCCCATCACCCACTGCTTCAAATGACTCCTCATTATTTACTACAAGCCCTTTAATTGTTTTTTTTCTCTCTTTTCTTTTTCTTCCACATTGTCTCAGGACTTACTGAGTCACACTGAAGACAGTTCCAAATATTGATGGAAAAACTGGTCCGCTGTAGCTGTTTGGAAGAATCACACCCCGCCGTGTTTTCGTACACGACGCTTCAAAACAACCAAGGTGCAGATTTGAAGGCGCTGCCTGAAACATATGGAAGTCAGTCAGTGTGGGAACGGATGGCGGGGTGGATGGATGGATGGGTGGATGATAGACAAATGGCTGAATGACGGGGAGACAAATGGAGGGGTAGATGAATTGCTGGATGGGCGCACAGATGGATCTGCTGATGGGCTGATTATCTGAAAGATGGAGGAGAGGCAGAAGAAGAGTGGAACGGACCGGGTGGATTGTCGCCAGATGAGCTGATGAATAAATGGGCAGACAGATAGGTAGATGGCCACCGAGAGATTGATAGGTGCTTTCCTCAGTGGGCCACCTGCATCCTCAACATTTAGAGGAGGGCGGAGAGTGGATACTCATCTGTAATAGGGGTAATGGAGCTCAAAATAAACTCACAAACAACTCTATTTCCGTCTTTCTCCCCCTCCCCCTTCAACCCTCTCAGCACACCCCCTCTCCCTCTTTACACCCTCAGTTAGAACATTTACCAAGTACCAGTCACTCCGTTTGGTTTTGTTTGAAGGGCTGCTTGAAAGTGGAAACAAGCTCAAACAGAGGAGAGGGGGGGAAAAAGGTAGATCATGTTTTGTTTAAACCCACACAACCAAACGTGTTGTTTTTTCTCCCTCCACTTCATCCTCCTCTCATGTCGAATCTCTCCAGGAAACGTGCTTTCGTACCGACCTTTATTAAACAACAAATTACCAACAAAACAAGCTCATAAATGTCAATTCCTGTATCAAAACATCTCGATTTAAATAGATCGCGTCAAACAGCTGCGTTTTTCAGACTGAGCTGAATGTGAAACAAATGTGAACCATTTGCAGAACAGATGTGAAGTGGATCAGGCCTTTTCAGTCGCCTGCTTATGTCGGGGGTTTGTGAATTCAAACAAACAAACAAGCAAACAAATAGGAAAACAATTTTCTGTTTTTAAGTTTAGGTTTGTGTTTTATGTTTGTAGATTCAAATCAATGCACTTTTTTTCCACTGGATAGCGATGAATTGGAAATGAGTCACTTCTGGTTCTGATACTAGAGTTCCAGAGTCATGGTTATTTAAGCGTGTGTGTGTGTGTGTGTGTGTGTGGGTTTGGCTTTGGTGACATTTGGGGGTAAATGCCATTGGTGGGTTGGGGGTTGGGTTTAGGACCAAGGTATGAATTGAGTTTAGGTTAGTTTTAGGGTCAGGTACCTGTGAGGTTAGCCTTAGGGTTTGTGGTCAGGGTGATGCTGTAGAAATGTAATGGAAGCCAATGGAATGTCCCCAAATGGATAGCTGCGCGCGCGTGTGTGTGTGTGTGTGTGTGTGTGTGTGTGTGTGTGTGTGTGTGTGTGT
>NW_013952428.1:2225927-2227282 GCF_001266775.1 Austrofundulus limnaeus | reverse complement strand
GGCTTGTTTCTGGTGACATTTGGGGCAATTTTAAGACAAAATGCCTACATTTGGGAGGGACTGGTTCATTTGGGGACAAAAGTAGAGTCCCCGGTTGGTTTAAATGCCATTGGTGGGTTGGGGGTTGGGTTTAGGACCAAGGTGTGAATTGAGTTTAGGTTAGTTTTAGGGTCAGGTACCTGTGAGGTTAGCCTTAGGGTTTGTGGTCAGGGTTAGGCTGTAGAAATGTAATGGAAATCAATGGAATATCCCCAAATGGATAGCTGTACAAACATGAGTGTGTGTGTGTGTGGACACATTTTTCCTACATTGTGGGGACCATTTCCCCAAAAAAAGCAGCCTCATGGGGACTGAACATGCACCAATGCCCAGTCCTAACGAGTATGGATGCAAATTACAGGTGAGGGGTTCCGTTTAAGACTAAGGTGTGAAATGAGTTCAGGTTAGTTTTAGGGTCAGGTATGTGAGGTTAATTTTAGGGTAAATGGTCAGGGTTAGGCTATAAAATTTCCCAAAAAAATGAATAGAAGTCAATCCATGGTCCCCACAGGGCTATAAAAACCAGACGTGTGTGTGTGTGTGTGTGTGCATTTTTTTTTCCCTTCAGACTTGTTTTCATTTGTTCTGTGGATTGAATGTTGACCTGTTTTCATAGTTTGATATTCTCTACATCACTTCCTGTTTTACTTTGGTGGATCCTGTAACCCTGTTCACTGGTTTCACACCTGATTTATATTTTCTAATTGCCTCTCAGCTGTTTTGTGTTCATCGTTAGTTTTCTCCACCTGCTTTCCTTTGTTGTGCCTGCTAGTTATTTCTACTGGATCATGCTTGTCTCTTGGAGTTTCAGGCTGACGTGTTCAACCTGACATGTCTTTAACTTGGATCTAACCTGTTGCCTGCCAGCTGTTCTGCATTTGGTTCATTCACTCTTCAACAGTGTGAAAACAGGGCAGCTGATGAACATCATCATCGTCATCGTCATCATCATCATCATCAACAACGTAAGTAAAATTAGTTTGCAAAATAATTAAAAAGTTCAAACAGATGATCATTATTCAAAAGTACCTGGAATCCAACTATTTTTCTTTCATTTTTTTTTTACAGCTAAAGCAGGTTGAACCTTTACTGCAAACTGGAGAAATTGGAGGAGAGCACTTTACAGCTGCTAATTTTAGTTTGTTCTGTTGTTATTTTTACCTCATGATTATTACCTTTAGTGTCCAAACTGCTGGAGCTCTGTCAAGTGTTTGCTTAATCCGAAAAACAACTAAAATGATTTTCAATCACTTGTGGGCTCAGTGAGAAACGTTTTTCTTTCACAGAAATCATGTAAGTGTGAAGAAATTATATAT
>NW_013952428.1:2220591-2225917 GCF_001266775.1 Austrofundulus limnaeus | reverse complement strand
TATATATATAAATTCTGTCTGTGGAAAATGAATCAGTTAGAAGCGTCTTGGTGAGAAATGGCTCTGTCATAAAAAAACAGCACAGGGATGGTGATAAAGCAAAGTGATCTCAGCAGCCTGGGAAGATGCAACAAATGCAACAACAACAAACAGTAGGATTATAAGAACACCATCTGGTTTCTGCTAAAACACACACAGTTCCTTGTTTGTTTAATCTGAATAATTTCAAAATGGATTCAACTTTTATTAGTTGGACAATCCTGGCTTTAATTTTTTTGTTACCTCTCAGGTGAGAAGTGCTGACACTGGGTAGTCTTCACCAATACATTTGCGTGTGTTGATGCAGGAGTGACCACACAAACATGCACTGCTGTACACCCACGCTTGTCCTGGTTTATAAATGGCATTCAGATCGAGTGTTGGCCCGCAGAGCCCCTGTCCTGCTCCAGCTGGGATCTTATCAGTGGTGTGCAGTGGGTGGTGATCA
The DNA here is from genome assembly GCF_001266775.1 of Austrofundulus limnaeus. Classification (NCBI taxonomy): domain Eukaryota; kingdom Metazoa; phylum Chordata; class Actinopteri; order Cyprinodontiformes; family Rivulidae; genus Austrofundulus; species Austrofundulus limnaeus. The sequence goes on along the minus strand of NW_013952428.1, from coordinate 2,225,430 downwards.
GAAGATATAATACATCGGGCCGAACGGCCACAATGGAAAGAGTCTCACTCCCGTGTCCACAGTCATGACACTCTCAGCAGCCGGCGTCTCCTCCGAATGGAGAACGAGGCGAAGGTGGAACATTTTCAAGTCAAGCTCCCAGTAAAGATGAATTTTTGTCGTTCCTCTTCACCCTGAGTTCAGTCTTGTTTTTACGCTCCACTAGGTTTTGAAGCTCAGATTGGATTCCACATGTGGTTCTGTAAAACTTTCTTTAACTTTACTGCGGGGGTGGGGTGGGGGCACCTTGTTCTAGTTTAGACTGAAGACATTCATGATGTCAGCTCTAGTTTCTGAAAGCTGATACTTGCTGATTGGTTTTCTGTATAACTATTGAACATGTTCTCATTTAGTTGTTTCTCTTGAACAGTTATTTTGTTTTTTTGTGTGAATTATTAAAGAGATTTTATCATTAAATACTGTACAGTGGTGCCTTGACCTTAATTTGTTTTGTTACAGAGCTCATAACTCAGCTCCTATATCAAATCCATTTTCCCCATTCAAATGAACTGAATTGCCATTATTCATTTGCGAACCCCAAAACAACACTGCAATTTGTTGTTACATGTTTGTAAAAAAGAAAAAAAAGCACCTTTACTTAACGAATATTGTATAAAAACACTATACAAAAGAACTGACTGCAGTGAACTGGTTTAGTTCAGCATTTAACATGATGATCAGATGACTTGAAGATGCTAATGGAGTTGGAGGAGAAAGAATGGTGAATAAATACCTGAAAGCTGATGCCAGCACTTCAGCTAACCACTTTAAGGCCCTGTCCCCAAACCCACACTCCCACCCTCGTTCCGCCCTTGTGCACTTTAAATGCGCGTTCATGTTAAAGGGTTTGAGTGCGTAGTGTGTCCCACATTCTCCACATCCGCCCTTCGCCTCGCCCATTTTGGGTACTATTTCCACCCTTCCACGAAGTCTGCATTTTTACAGACTTCGGTGAAGTGTATTACCCACAATTCATTGCTGCCAAAACAGCGACCATTTTTTAAAAATAAACCTTTTTTAAACATTCAAATATGGTACAAAAAATAGCAATGCTGCCAAGGGGAATGAAGAACTTTTAATGAAAAAAGAGGAAAAAAAATATATAAATATATGTAATAATAATAATAATAATAATAATAATAATAATAATAATAATAATAATAATAATAATAATAATAATAATAATAATAATAATAATAATAAAAATAAAAATAATAATAATAATAATAATAATAATAAACATTAAATAAAATGATTACACCACAAAAAAGAACCAATCACGACAAAGTTAAATCAGAAATTCCAAAAAGTGAACAAGACATTGTAATTTTTTTCTGCCTTCTGATTAGTAGAGAAATAATCATGAAGGATATAAAATTTGTTTCTTTCTTTAAACGTTTGCTTTTATGTATATGAAATTTGGCCTAACAGCGACCGGTAGCTACTGGTGCTTGATGACGTAATCCTTACTGTCCCAATTCTCAATTGTTTTGCACGCTTGTAACCTGTGCACTCGAACACTTATGTGCACTTCAACTGTATCCACACTTCACAGAGGGGCGTAGGGTGCGCACTGAGCATTGGGACTGGGCCAAAGTGCATAATGGGTGGGGTGTCTGAAGCTGGATCTGAATTTGAGCTCTCAACTCAAAGCAACAAATCTAAAAAATAAAAACGTCTTCAGTTGGGACACTCATCAGTCAAACAGTCACTGTTACTGCATCTTAATTATATTATCTATACACTAATTACACGGAAAGAGGAAAAAAAATCAATTATGCGCACTTTCTTTTTGTAAGATTCACTTCCTCCATATTTTTTTTACCCCAACATCACCTCTAATATGAAAACAGCATCAACATGGTGACTTTGTGCAGCATGGGATTGTTTAATCTAAATTCTTGTATTCCATCTGCCACAGTGCTTCTCTCCAGGGGTTCAGTGCTGCTCAGGTGCTGGCTGTCACTGCTCTGCTCCTTACCTGCCTAAATGAACAGCCCTGCCTGATTCTCAGGGTCACCTTCTCCTGCTCCAAACCTCCACTTCAGCTGCAGCACTTCTCCTCTTTTCTCCTCTTCTCATTCTGGAAAGAAAAAGAAGTGTCTGATACCAAAATAACTAAGTGATAAATGCTCAACAGCTGTTTGACTAAACAAGAACTTCAGTTATTTACAGCTTTTTATTAATCCAGTCCTGTAACCTTATTTTAAGAGGTTTGACCAAGAAAACATTGCAATATTTTGCTTATCTAGCATGTTTTGATGAAATAAACTTAGCACAAAATGTAAGGATATTTGTGTTTGTGGATTATTTCTATGTTGTAACAACACTTTGACAACAAATCTTATATCCATCACCTGATTGGTCATCCCACAAATGCATGTTCCTTACAAATGTGGCACCATTTAAAAGGGAAATTAACAGGCTTTCCAGCTGTATGAGATTTATTGCTAAGAAGCATTGTTACAACAAAAAATAATCTGCTGAACACTAATTTACTTTTACTTTTTATTAATATAAACACATCCTTACATGTTTGACCCAGCTAAATTCCTAATCATCCCCTTAATTACTGAAAATTCCAATTTCAATACTTTTGGACTGTTTGATTGATCAGTGGATCAATTCAGCAATTAATCACCTCATTAATCACATCTGGTGCTGATTGAGATCAGGTAGAAGGTCAAACCGGAGGGAGCGGACACTCAGTGCACACTGATTGTACCGAGAATTTCAACAGTTGAAGCAGATTTTGTTTGTGTGTTTTTAACGTTGCGTTCAATAGTAAAAGTGTGAAATGCAGCTGGACATAAAAAGAGATAACGAGAAGCAAGAAAATGAAACAATTTAATTAGATGTTTTTGAATCCCATTAAAACCAAGATGCAACATGCTTTTCAATTTTTAAATACGGACACATTTAATTTTTTTTGATCAACATACATTTTAGTCAAAGCAGCAATGTGTTGCTACAACTTCTATGCAATGTTTTCTGGCGTACATTACAATAAAAGTGCAATTTTGCCATGGGTGAATGACTGCAACAAAAAGTCCGGTCTTAAATAAGATCTCTTTATCGGTTTGTTTTGTCTGTCTGACGAGAAAAACCACTTATTTTTGGCATATCTGCTGGCAGTGTGGACTGCTCTTCTTTCGCTCATAGGAAGATCTGATAGTGGGCCGTGAATTGTCTGAGATAAGATCCTGCGTCAAGTTGAAAGCACATATTTCACCTTTCTTTGTTGATAAGTCGGAGGCTGCATCATAACATTTCTCCTGCCCGCTTATCTCCCTCCTTAAGACGACCTCATTGTTTCGCGCAGAGTGAAACAACGCTCCTTCCCTCCTGGCAACTCTCAAAGCTTGTCTAAGTGATACGGTTGTTGGGTGCTAATTGCATTCAACACAGCAGGTAATTGAAGTATTTTATTTAATTTTTTTTCCTGGACCTTGTGGTCAGCGCAGAAAGGATGACCTCAGTCACCAACCCAATCAAGAGAATGAGAATCGGTGAGTGCAGGCAGGCAGCGCGGTGAGTTGTGAGACGCAGCGTGGTTCCCATTAGTGTCAGCCACACGGGGAAATATGGAGGTCATTTAGCTCCAACAGAGGGACCCGGAGCCAAGGATCTTAACATTGAGCTGTGGTTAAGAGGCTCCCTGCTCTGCGGACGTCAAACACTTCCTGGACGGAAGCTTTGATGATAACTCATACAAGTTTCCACTTTTTGTGCACCCTTGCATAGCATCGTGCCACCTAGTCATGCACCTTTACACTAAATAACATATTTAGTTCAAAATCCTAAAGAAGCATTCATCTCTTCTGAAGCTGCCGTTTTAGCCTAAGAGAAATAAAATGAACACTGGGGTGTGATCAGTGTCTGGTAGGATGTCTGTGATTAATTTTAATGATAACATTGGTGAGAAGCTAATTAAATTGTATGACTGCACATGCAGGGGGCTGATTAAGAAAGGTACTCGGAGGGCATGGAAATGACAGCAGGTTGTTATTTAAGCCTTGGGCAGTCTGTCTGGATTTTTAAAAATCTTTGAATTTAAAACCATGTGAGGTCGTTCACAGACAACGCAAGCAGATAGAACATAATTTATAAACAGAAAAGTAAATATACACAAGCTGATCATACCTGGTGCACTTATTGTCTTATTTTTCTCATGTATCTGCAAATTTCCGATAAACCTTTTAATTAAAACATGGGCCAGCATGACTCTGTGAGCCTGATGGTTTAAATACACAAACCAACAAAGGCCTGATGTGACATATGCAAACTTGTGTCAGTTACCTTCAAATATTTAATTATTAATAATGTTGAAAAGGTTTTGCTGTTGCTTTGTTTTTGAAGGCAGAAGACATTTAGAAAAAATGTATCTTGCCTACTGTCGTGTGAGAAGATAAACCAAAAACAAGTATAACAATTGTGCAATGATAATATTGTACGGGGCTCACCAAAAAATAATAGAGGTTGTAAAAATTTTTTTTTTCAATTTTTATCAAGATTTTTAATCCCTTCACTCAGTTTAGCAAATTTTACACATGCAATTTGCAAAAAGAGCAATGTGAAAAGTGATCTGCAAAGACTGTTTTCTTCAGTTACGATAATATAATTTTTTATGAAGTTACTCAACACGTCCTGCATGAAATCATAAAAGAAGCTCCCTGAACACTGAAGCAAATGACAAAGAAAGAAGGGTTTGGTACACATTGTCCAGTTTGATTGTCATACAGGAGATAAAAGTGGGACAGATATAATTCTAACACTTACTGGACTCGTAAAGGAGAAGAG
>NW_013952428.1:2218751-2220496 GCF_001266775.1 Austrofundulus limnaeus | reverse complement strand
GAAGAAGAAGAAGAATCGGGGTATTGAGGCAATTCCAATTTGTCGTGAAGGTGTCGCTCGCTGGTCACAGAGAGTTAATGAGGCAAAGACCTGAGCTCTAAGTCATCCTGCCACCGTCGCTGATCCCAGTCCTGATTACTGTAATGAAACGGTCAAGAGATTATTAACCAAACACCGCTACACACACATAAATATAATGCACAGATTTGATCTCAAAACACACAAACACAGAAATGATCAGAAGAAAAGAAACGACACAGAAATGATAATAGACTAAATTAAAACACAATATAAGCAGGTATATTTCAGACTGACACCAGGCTTGGAAGAAAACTGGTTTCAGTGTTTAATACATACGGCTTCCTTAGCACCAACACAGCAAGTTTCTGCTCTCTGTCGTTGATACTTGCTGTTATTCTCTGTTTATAGTCTTATCTGAAGGTTAAAGCCAGCTTCAAAGTAAAACCTGAAAGAGTAATAAAGCTGGACAATAAGGCAATATTTGACTAAACGTCATATTAAAGACAAAAGCCTTGAACTAAATTTAATTCTGCGTAGCTGGACTTCTGTTTTCACAGATGAGCAGAATCGTCCCGAGTTCAGAGCAGACAGTCTGTCCGTCTGCTGCTCTGCTGCTCCCACAGAGAGCAGTGGTATTTTTCACTGAATTATCTCCCCTTAATGACCAAGAGATTCTAATTAAAGGCATGATTAGGGATCGCTCTTAAGCACCTTATTGGAAATTAAGTACAATCCATTTTGCCTGACAGCGAGTTTCTGGAGATACACTTTTGCTGATCACCGGGAACTGCAGGGGGGAGATGCTCCGGCTTGCTTTTTAGTTTACACCGGCACAGCAGGACAGAGCAATGGCCAGTTTTCATCTACAGAAGTGATGCTGAGATCAGCTCCTTATTCTACTCTTTTATTCAGAACAAACTTAAAGGGATCCCTGATTAGTTGTAACATTAGACTTCATTTGATTAACATATATTTTAACTGTAAAATAAAGACTGTAAAAATACTGTAGGCTGTTTTGTTTTGGACATTTTTAAAAATATATTTTAACACGGACGGAGCCATTTTATTTACATGCAAAGCATCCATCCATGCATCCATTTTCTGTACACGCTTCTTTCTTTTCAGGGTTGCGTGGGTCACTGGTGCCCATTTCCAGCAGTCACAGTGCGAGGGGCGGGGTACGCCCTGGACAGGGCGCAAGTCCATCACAGCACATGCAAAGCATTCTGGGTAAATGATGACATGGATAGGTCCTCGGTGTGAGCGAGCTATATCCACCCTGAAGGTTAATCTTGGACAATATCTGACGATTGACTCTTTTAAATGAAACCAGAGAGCGTTGACAGAGAGGAGAAGGTAGAACTGACTCAACCTGTAACTGAAAATATGGTTGGAGGACAACAGAGCTGCTTCATGGAAGAAGAACCTCAGCTTAGCTTGTTAGCCTCTGTGCTAGCACTGACACTATATTGACTTATATGTATTAGCTCGGTGCTAGTGCGACAAACAAGCTAAACTGAGGTCCTCCATCCATATTTTCAGTTCCAGGCTGAGTCATTTCTACCTTCTCCTCTCTGTCAACGCTCTCTGGTTTCATTTAAAAGAGTCAATCGTCAGATATTGTCCAAGATTAACCTTCAGGGTGGATATAGCTCGCTCACACCGAGGACCTATCCATGTCATAATTTACCCAGAATGCTTTGTGTAAATACAATGGCCCCGTC
>NW_013952428.1:2202774-2218641 GCF_001266775.1 Austrofundulus limnaeus | reverse complement strand
CTAAACAACCTACAGTATTTTTAAAGTCTTTATTTTACAGTTTAATATATGTTTATTAAATAAGTCTAATGTTACAACTAATCAGGGATCCCTTTAAAACTCATCTGGTTTCAGGTTTCTGAACCTTTTCTATTATTTAACAAAACAAAGCCTTTAGTTTTTTTTTTATAAATATGTATATTTGTTTAGTATTTTAAATAAGTCCTACATTTAATTGAATTGTATTCATTTTGTCCTTCAGCAAGCAATGAAATGATATATAATTTTCAGAACATGCCGTACACGATGTACACACATACTTTGATATGAACCTGCAGCTACAGTATAATCTAAACACACAACAAAACAAATTTACTGTATTATAGTCTATTGATTTGCTCAAGGCAGCAATAACATCTGCTGAGTATAGATTCAAGTTAATTCAGTTTACATTTTTTGAAATGCATTACTTTGAGTCTCGCTCAGCTTAAAAGTTGCCGTTTTCCAAGAACAGCAAGTTTAACTCTGAACGTTCACATTGTGCATTTATTAGAGAAACACTCGCACAAAGACACATTCTTTATTCAACGTTGTCTTTCTTTGTCTTCATACTGCAATATATCTTTTATACTGTGTTTTAAAGAGCAGAAATATTGTTTGAATCTTTTGAAATGGTCAAATAATTACTTTGTGTTTTTTCTTCTTCTTCAAAAGCAACAGAATGTTTGTGGCAATTCTTCAGGTCTAAACAAATGGCTCCAAACTGTCGTATCTTAATGATGCATTCTCTGCGATGTGCTGCATCCCTCACTATTCTGACTAAGTTTCTTGAAAAGGTCACTTCTATCCTGTTAGAAATAAAAATCCTTTAGGAAGAGATTCTCTACCCTTTTGTAACCTTTACACAAGAAATCCCATTGGGTTGACTCATTGTGCGGCGGAGGGGCTCATAAATCTATATCCTATGGAATGGACATCTCTAATCAATGGGTTTCGGTGCTTGTCTCGTCTAATCACCACTACCCGGCCATTGATCATGACAGCTGGGTCAGGACTATGGAAGCAATTACCAATCACAGCACATTATGTGCATACTTGAAAGCTTGTAGTTCTAGTACAACTTTCTGTATGTGTTAATTGAGCTGCTGTGGGAGTAAATGGATTGTAGAGCCTCGGCTTTACCAGGCGAGATGTAGAGAGTTTGTGCTGGCTTGTGTGTGACAGGGAGGGTCAAACATTCCCCGGGGTCTGCAGGGACTCCTGACCTCCCTGCAACACCAATTTACCAATCAGTTAGTCCGTGTGTGGCATGGCGTGGGCTGCTGCCTTGCCTGAGCGCTGCCGATGTGTTCAGGTGACACCGTAACTAACTCTGTTTCTATCAATTAGAGTGAGGGGGCGAGACGCTGTGGCACCAAAGGAAGGCCAGAGGTTAGAGATTAGCACAAAAGAAGCAAAAAGAATGAGGAGCAGCGCTCGGAGCTGCTGAAAACAACCGAGGTGTTCAGATAAAGCTAAAGTGTGTGACTTTGCAAAACTGTGAAGAAAGTAGAAAAACAAACAAACAAACAGGTCTCTTGGAACACATTTTAAATCAAAATTTATATGCAACATTTTAAAAATTAGCAGTAATGTTTAAATTCTTGGACTCACTTTCATATTTTATGGGCTGGAAGCATGTCGTGGCATAGGCAGTGTAGGCAAATGCTAAGGGTGCCGTCTATCTCGGGGGCCTCACTTATGGGAGACAAAAAACAAATTATAACTTTTTGTTAAAGTATAGTTGATTTATTCTATAGAAAAAAAACACTGGTTACTCTGAAGGTACCTTGTTCAGTGGATTTCTCCTGGTTTGTTATTATTTGAGGTGTTATATGCTACAGAGGATATTTCATGGTAAAAGTATTATATGATGCAGTCAAGATTAACCACTGACGCTCAGTGCATAAATAGAAATAAAATAAAGATAATAGAAGTTTGGGTTATGAGCTGAGATAAAATGAAATGTTTTCAGTGTTCTACTTTGATAAAATACTGATTTTATGTTGCTTTATTGATCTTAGAGGCTATGCCACCCTGAACATGCCAGCTGTCATCTGATCTTGGAAGCTAAGCAGGGTCAGGCCTGATTAGTACCTGGATGGGTGAATCACTTGTGATGTGAAGCCAATTAAACAGCAGGAAAATACTGGTTTTGAGTAGACATTTAAAATTTTACACGGGAGTATACCCCTGGACCCCTCCTAGAACTGCTTCACTCCACAGCTGCTAGTTGGCATGAACAGGTTCCTCAATGCTGTAAGCCAATATTGGCAGGTATGAGTTGGACTTCTGTTTCAAATGTATCATAAGGCTAACTGTTAACTAAAGATAAAAAAAAACATATCAAAGACAAAACTGTATAATTTGCTATGTGATCGTATAAAAATATAGAAAACTGTACAAAAGGGTGCCACCTGAAATCCAGAGGTCTATAAAGTACTTGGGAAAAAACTAAGTAAAAGTAAAATTACATGAACAGAAAATGACTTTGGTAAAAATAAATTTCACTGATGAGAAAACTACACAAGTAAAAGTCATAAAACTGTTCACAAAAATTGGGTAAGTAAAAGCAAAAGTAGTAAAATAATTTTTACAAACTTCCTCAGAAATAAATTGTTGAATTTACTGAACCAAACTGATTCCACTAAGCCAGGCTGAGTAAATTGAGCAGTATATGTATATTCTTTGCTCAGTTTAGCTAATTGATAGCCAGTTGACTTGACTTTGTTGAGTAAATTCAACAATCTTCTTTCACAATGAATTTGAACATATTTAATTTTGTATTGAGTAACTAGGTGTAAAATTTTAAAGTAAAGAAGTAAAAATATCATTTTTAGCTTTAAAATGTAATGAAATAAAAGTAAAAGTAGCTATTTAAAAAATAATTGATAAAATAAATCCTCAAAAAAAAACTACTTAACTACTGTAATGAAGTAAATGCACTTAGTTACTATAAACCTCTGCTGAAATCTTGCCTATTGGTTAGGGCAAAAGGCCTGAAAACTGGTCCTGGTTTGAAGTAAAACATTTGGACTACTTGATAGGGGAAAAACACTTGCAACCAATGAAAGAAAAACGATTAATAAATGAAAGTAAGTATGAATAAACAGACCAGCAGAGTTTTTAATATAAAGGTAGACATCCTAATACATACTGGCCATTTAATAGGTGTTCCATCACAATCAGCCTAAGATGTAGATGTAGTGGGTTTCTGGTGTATCAGACAGAGTCTCATCAATCTTAGCAGCCCTGTCCCCACAACAAAAAGAAGAGGAAAGCAAATTGCTGTATTTAATTAATGCACTGCCTCCTTTGTTACACTTCTGCTCAGCATCTTTCAGTCTGCAGTAGGAGAGAAGAAACAAAAAGAAACTCACAAAGCACAAACAAAACGCAAAGGAGAGGAAAAAAGATGGAATTAGAGAGGAGGGGGAATGCTGGGAGAAGAAAAAGCAAGAGAGAGTCTAAAAAATGAATGGTCGAGCAGAACAGGCTGCATCCATCGACAAACTTTATAATGAATGTGTAAGTTTGGCAAGCATGATGGATGAGTCGGGAATAGTGTTTGTCACAAATGCAATCTTCTTTGAATCGCTCTGCTGTTTCCCAGTTCGGGGCAAGAGTTTGTGTGGCGTGCTGAACCAGCGAGAGCCGTGCCCTAATCGTGTCATTAACATTTAATGATTTGACAATTAGCTCAATGACTTCAGAGCACACATGTGTAACTAATTCCTCATATCAGTTGTGTAAATGTTAATCTCGTGAGGCATTTACAGTAATATATTGGACAATTAAGGCAAAGCCACTGCTTCTTCAATTATGTTTAAGTGATTTGTTAAAGCTGTGGAGCTAACATGACATGAAGTTTTCATGCTCTGCGGTTGGTGCTGTCACCTCACCGTGTGTTAGCTGTGTGTGTGTGTAGCTTTTCTCTGGGTATGTCAGTTTACTCACGTGTTTATGTAGATAGTTGTTTCTCATGTCTCTGTGTCGGTCCTGTTGGACAACTATCTGTCCAGGTGTGTCTTTCCTTCTTCAATCCTGTTCTCCTGCCTGTCCCGTGGTGGAGCCAGACATTTTTCTCAGGGGTGGCCAAACTGGGACCACTACTCACACAGGGGTGGCCAGGAAAATTACATGATTTTTTTACTTGAAAGTTTCTGCAGATCTTTGTGTTTTGGTCATTTCCTTATGTCCTCATACAGGCAGTGACTACCTTATAAACATAGGCATCAGAACCATTTTAACAGTGGGGGAACACACTGCTGAGGGGTCTGGGGGTCCTTCCCCAGAAAATTTTGGACGAAATAGATGCCATTTTCTGCATTCTGGTGTATTTTACCAGGTTGTTAAACATACTTTTACCTACTTAAATTAACACTTGATTTAATTATTTCAGAGACAGATTTTTCATTAAACTATTTCCATCATCCTGTTTTTAAACTCACTGCTACAGCTGAGATAAGATTAATTAATGTGTCAAAATTTACCATATCCAATGACTTTAGGGGTGCTTTTTATTTTTATATTGTTTATTGATTTATTTTTAATTGTAAAACATGTCATTGTGCCAAATAATGATAACCCTCAACTGCATGTTTAAAACTAACATTATAAATTTTACCCAAGGATTTTAGTGAATTTAGAGGGGTGTTTCACTTCTTCTGATTTAGTGATAGGTCTACTCATAATAATCACAGAGCCTCATGCAGCCTTCTTAACATAAAATGACACTGTTATGGTGACAAAAAAAAACATTTGTCACCATAAGTCCAAACGTTGACACAATAAGTCAGATTACAGGCATAATAGGTTCTGCTTATAAAGAAAATCATCACTTCCTTGTCATTACTCTTCTTCAGTGATAGAGATTGGTAATGTTTTCAAATATTAAACACTGCCAACAACTGTTCAGGAGGATTATCACACCCCTAAATGTTGTTTCACTGTGTAAGTGGTGTGTACTGCAGGGTGGTCAGTGGGGTGGCCAAAGATCTGTCTATGGTGGCCATGGCCACCCCTGGCCACCCCATTGGCCACCCCTGGCTCCGCCCCTGTGCCTGTCTCTTCTCCAGCATCGCCCTCGCTCACCTGTTCCTCGTGTGTCTCCTCCAGGTGTCTCTCATTTGTTTGTCTTTATATTCAGTCTCCTGTCCTCAGCGTCTGGTACGTTTATTGTGCTGTTTTCCTCCAGTCGTCGTGGCTTGTTTGGGTTTTTCGTAAGTTTTTAAAGAAGTCCTTTTCTTTGTTTGAATAAATGCCTTTTTGTTAGCTCTGAGTTTTGCCGACAAACTGAATACTTAGCTCTCATCCACTGACTTTTGGAGACAAGCTCAAGTAGGTATGGGAAGGAGATGAATTTCTAGTTGTCAGGCACAGGGGTCTCATGTTCATATGAGCATGTAACAAAAGTTGTAAACTTGTTGTCTTTGTGGAAAAAGTCATATTTCATACCTGTGTTTTGTTTATATCGGCATTCTCGGACTCATAAATGACATTGCTCAACAAAGCCAATGCCAATTTTGATGTCGGGTGTGATGTTTTGGCCTGCTGTGCCAAAACATGTCACATAATAACAGGAAAGCAGCGGGACATAATCTGTGAGCAAGTTTCTTTCTACAACTGAACAAAAGAAGGTTCAATCATAGAAGATATTTTCTAAAACAAATCAAAAATTGCTTGTATTAATGGTTGTTGTTTTACACGGATGATCAAGATGTTTGCCTTTTTTAATTGGATTTTCCAGTTAGATGTTTAGCCCCGCCTACATCCATCACCATCCATCATGCTCGTATTAGAACATGTGAACTCACCCATTTAAGAGCATCTAGTTGCAGATTCTAGGGAGAATCTCCACTGAAAATAAAAAAAGCAAAAAGTAGATCTTCTCCACAACTACAATGTCAACCTAGTTAGACCTGATGTATTTCCTGTGACGGTGAGTGGACAGCATGTTTCTAATGAAGATTCTCCTCATGGTCTGCAGCTAGACCCCCTCTCCACCTGTTGGCTGCACACCCCCCCCCCCCCCGCTGATCACCCCGCTCACATTCAATCCTGATCTTTCTTTTCTCCTCAGCCGGGGGTTTTTGGTGTTACCTGCCTCTTGACCGTCAACTGCTGGGATAAGCTTCGGCCCCCCCGTGACCCTGAAGAGAATTAAACAAAGAGTGAGTTTATATCATTCTGTGTTAAAGCACAGAGCTGTGAGGGGGGAAAACAGTCCTAAATGTAATAAGTCGATATATTTTTCAGTAAAAGTTTTTCACTTTAAATGTTTGTTCCGAGGTCTGAACAGAGCTGTAAAGTAACTAAGTACAAATAATTTCTTACTGTAATTAAGTAGAATTTTTGTGTATCTGCACTTTACTTGAGTAATTATTTTTCAGCCTACTTTTTACTTCTACTTCTTACATTTTCATACATTTATCTGTACTTTCTACTCCTTAAATTAAAAAAAAAGACAAGAAGTAGAAAGTTGTTACTTCTATTTCATTTTTGCTTGTTTTCATTCCAGCTTGTTATTGTAAAAAATAAATTATATCCATATAAATTGTGTCTCCTAGATAGAGTGAATTTAATTGTAATTGAATGAGAAGTATAAATATATAAAATTATGATACCGTATTAGTTTTGTACACAAACAAATCGTGTCACACTCCAGCAGGACATAATCATTAAAATAACTGTACTTAAAAGTATTTGTATTTCATGAATTATATTATTACATTTGGCCGCAGCCCTCAGATAGATTTTCATTTTGGAAAAAAGGTTTGTGCAGCCTTGATAAATGTAAATAAACTGAAACAGCTGGACTAGCGCATCCTAAATTTAACATAAATTAATTATTTTAATACAATATAGTCATTTCTGCATTTTTTGGGGAGCTCACCTCCTGATAAATGTCCTTACAGAAAATCTAACTGCTCATTTTAAATCAATACTTTTACTTTTAATACTTAAGTACAAAAAATATCAGATACTTAAAGACTTTTAGTCAAGTAATATTCCTAAAGGAGACTTTAACTTTTGCCAAAGGGAGTTTTTGGTAAGGTACTTGTATTTTTACACAAGTTTCACTTTGTGGTACTTTATACAACACTGTCTGAATTTGCCTAAATAGAAGACAGATGATCGAAACCATGTTCAGTTCTTATACACTTAGGTTTGCCATATTAGCTCAGAATTTACACCAAATTTCTTTGAAAAGTGCTAAATAAAATTGGATAGAAAGCATTTGTTTTACAGTAGTAACATTAGCTTTGGGCCGTGCTTTTTATCATTGTAAATCTTTGTGGAAGCGGCTCCTCTGTCCAAGATTGTGTCTCTTATCTAGAAGAGTCTTCGTCTCCTGCCGTGTGCAGAGGCTTAAGGACAAATAAGTTACATTTCTCAGAGATGTGGGCCGGCTGCTCGGCCAACCATCAATATCATGTTGCTGTGGCCTGCCAGGCGTGTCGCCTCTGCTTAGATCAATAACAGGAGCAGATTGTACGCTCGCTCTAAAACACCCATCTTTTCTACTAAAGAATTAGTGCGTAACTTTTAAACTTAATCACCGTACAGAGCTTTTAGAAAGACAAACGCTAAATTCAGCCTTGATTGAGAACAAAAATACGTATAAGTGAAATCTTTAATAGTCTTTAATTTTATAATTGGGTCAATAATTTGCAAATTTTATCTTCAAACATGTTGTGCAGATTTTTTAGGTAAGATTTGTTATTTCACATCTTTCCTTTGATGCACAGCTACTGCAGCTCTGTCGAACAGCGTAAGAATACAAAACCTGGCGATGAATAACAGGAAACAGAAACAAACATCCCTCATACTAGGTCAAAAACAACCAAAGGAGACGGGCCACACACTGCAAGTCTCAGTGGGAAAGAGGACACGGTGGGATGAAAGGGGAGGGAGGGAAAAAAACAGTAAGGTGTTCACCTTGAGAGTGCTCATCCATTACAGGAAGGCTGAGGCTCGCTCTGTCACACTGTCACAGTGATGCCACCTCTACACCACCTGAAAGGTCACCTAGCTATTCATTGCATTGCTTCAAACACACACACACGCGCACACACACACACACACACGCACACACCAATTGCACATTTACAGGAAGGCAGATGGACACACTCCCATCTGTTGCCCTTTCGGTGATGAGTCGTCGCTGACAATAAATAAGATCAGAAATGCAAAGAGGATTTTACGCCAGCTAGTTTTAAACAACAACCTTAAAATAGACGCTCTGATGAAGTTGAAGAAAATAAGGCTGCTTTACCTGAATAACAAATCATAAAAAATTAAAATATCTGTGCACAAAGTTGATTCTAGTATACGTTTTATTTTGTAAAAAACAAAACACTTTCTTTGGATCCTGGATCTTCAGCAGAAAACTCAAGTCAAGTTGCTTCAGTTGGTTTATTTGTTGTTCAAACACTGAGAGGATGTGCCTTCTAGGTTCAACTCTCTTCCCCATAAGGTCTGATCACCGCTTGGTTTTCTCTGCCAGTTCAGCCCCTGGTGCTACACACTAAGCTGGCTTCGTACCAGCTGCGTGGCGTGAACACTGCTCATGTTACAGCTGTGTGTTTGTCTTCACAATGCTGACTGTCCTGTTGCAGTGCACCTACTGCCAGCAAATCTACTTTTTTACACAGCACACAACACAAATTCTTGTTTTTACAAAGCCTTTTTTATTTATTTATTTTTAGTTTTTACAAAACCTGAGCTGATATATTTTTAGTTAACTTTACCTCTGAAATTAGGGTGAAATGAACACTGCTGTGTGTTTGACATGTTGATCTAAGGTGCAGCCAGGTGTCCTCTCTTAGGTCGTATTCAGACCTGACAATTTGGTCCGCTTTAAACGAACCAGAGTTAGGTCGTATTCAGACCTGATAATTTGCTCCGCTTTAAACGAACCAGAGTTCGTTTCCAGCGTTGGTCTGGACCTTTTGTGCAGGTGTGAATACACTCATGCAAACTCTGGTGCGGATCAAACAACCGGACCGAGACCGCTTTTTGAGGTGGTCTCGGTCCGCTTCCAAACAAACTCTGGTTCTGATGTGAATACAGACCGGACTCTAACCGAACCAGCTGCATTAAACATGCATCTTTTTGGACTTCACAGGCCACCATTGCTGAGCTAAATAAACTGAAATCATACCTGTTTGTTTGTCTCCTGTTAGCAGCTCTGCTGGCAGCATGTTGTGGGTCAGAACACACAGAGCACCTCGTCTCCTTTGGGTCACGGGACACATTTGCTGACGTCGCTCCAAAATTAGAATTTCATCACAGAACCACCATTAAATTAGCTGCTTTTGACATTTGAAATGCTATTGCAGTTGTACTATCAGCATAATTGTGCACATCAGAGCCACAGCACGCAGGACTTCCTTGATTTTTTCTGGGTCTGTGGCTCAGTCCCGCCCCCGTCCTTTTTTGTCCAATGAGAGCAATGATCGTCAGCCTGATGGCTTTGTTTACAACTTATAGTTCATTTGCAAAAAAGCACAACGTGAATGCAAACCGCACCAAACGAAAAAAAAAAAAAGTCCACTTTTGGTCCGGACCAAACAAGTGGACCTAAGGACTTTCCTGGTCTGAATACACCCCTTTTAACTATAAGGTAATTCTGATTTAGCTCTATATAGAGGGATTAAATAGTCTGTGATGTTCACCTGACAGTGTCTACAGTGTGTTGTAGTTTTGTTTATTACTTTGCTTCAGTATGACAAAAAACAACAGCTTTATTTACTAAAAGTACAGTAATTCACCTGATCTGAGCTCACCTATGAAACTGCCGATCCCTTCTCATAAACTGAACTGCTTCAGTTGTTTTATTTCACATTACCTCCCACTAAAGTTGAATCATACAAGTTTTGTTCGCACCGTTACCTGTAACAGACAGCAATACAGACAATAAAGAAGTTGCAGTTTTTATGTTAAAGGTGTAAATGAAGCAGGTACACATGTGCTGTTTGTTCCTGTTAAGCTTAATATTCACATAGAGTGAGAGGAAACGGTGATGAGAGCAGACTGATGGCAGGCACAGTTAGTTGTGATTCCTTCTTATCGGAGTCTGACTGAAAGAAGAGCGCCGCAGAGCGTGTCGTGTTTATATTAAAGTGCAGTCTGTGTGACATTAAACATGATGACTCTTTCGAATGCGTGCGTGCGCTTAATTTGCACACTTTTATTAAGTGAGCTGAAATTGTGGTACATCAAAACTGAACGCCTAGAATTTCTTTGAAGTTTTAGGTTCATTGCTGATTAGCGTAAAACTGTTCAATTTGTCCACTTTCCTCTGCATGTTTTTCGTGTAGGATCAGCTTCTTGTTTTGCTTTATTACGTGAATAGAAATCACATATCGGTTAAAATGTCAAAGAGTAAGTCTGAGAGCTGCAAAGGAAGGAAACCAAGCGTTAGTGAGTCAGCGAGGTGAGTTATGTGTAAAGGGGAGTATGAGGTCCTGCGTTTTTTTGAGGATCTGGAGAGAACAGGTGGTGTTATGATTTCAGCACATTGCTTTAGAGGCTGCTTTGCACAAATGTTCATCTAAGCGTCCAGTTAGCGGTTACCTCAGCAGATGCTTGCAGAGAGGAGCCTCACAGCGGGGCACCTGAGATCATCAATAACACAATAAACCTGCACACTTTCTGCAGCTCGGAGGCCAACAGGCTCAGTTTCAGAGATGGCTAGTTGTGAATCCACTGGACCCCTCTGAATGGTCAGATTTTTATATATTAAACAGCTCCATGTTTAGATAGAGAGGTCTTTGTTGTTTTGTTAGTTTCACAACCTAAAATCAACTCCTAAATGTTTCTTGAAGTTACAATTGACATTTTCTGGCGTTAGTTTTTGCAGCATAGATTGGTGATGTGAAATCCATACATACGTTTTGGAGTTTAACTTTTTTCATTCACACTTTTACGACTAATAGTTTTGTTTTATACACTTTGATTCATGTCCCAGCTGTTTGGTAATTTGCATCAACAATTTATAATGTTATTCAGACAGTGATCAATAAGTCTGCAAATGCAGTTCCAATTAGCACAATTAATTATTCACAATAGCAGTAAATGGTGTCAAGGGTAATGTAGCTTTGACACATTTCATATAACACTCTCAGCCGCACTTTTGCTACAAATCAGTGAGCATGGATAATATATCACTGATTAGCTCCCTCAATACCAGAGGAGGTGGGGAAAATAGTAACAGAAATGACTCATCAAATTCTACTAAATGCAAATAAAACATCTAAATAATTTACATTTTTGATGCAGAGTGTGTGAATAGTTGCATGTCTTGTTTGAATCTATGTGGCCCTGGAAACCTGTTTAAGGTGTGCCCCGCCTCTTGCATCATCTTGCAACAGCAGGTAAAGAACTTGTATTGCAAGATGGATTCATTAAATGCAGTTATTTATATATTATTATTAATGTATTTTGGACTGATATTGTGTGTGCAATTGTAAACATTTGTACAAAATGTTCTCCATCTGCAAGAACTTGCTGGTTTTATAATTTTTTTGCGCTGCTCCATAGCTCCAAATCTTAGCTAGTTTCCGTTAAGCTTATTTAATCTTGATGTATGATTTCTACATACTACATATCTTACATTTTCTTATATACTTTTGAATTATATTCCTTGTTTACGTTGTATGTTCAGCACCTCAACACCACGTCAAATTCCTTTTATGACAATAAACTTGGTCAATAAATCATATTCTGATTCTATTTATGTGAATTTTAAAAATGAGATAAATACAACCTCAGATGATATTTTACTCCTTGTTATTTTTTTATGTAATCCAGACTAAACTAAACCAAACTGGAAGCAGTCTGTGGAAGATAATAAATATGTTAAAAGATTCAGCAGCTCATAAAACCATTTTTATCAGCAATAACTTGAAATGATCATCCTGTTTGTCTGGAATCATTGTGAAAAATTAGTTTTCACTCTGCTGCTTCAGTTCCTTCAGCTTTAGTAGATTTTATTTGAGCCAGGATCAATTATTTCATTTTCTGCTCAGGTTTTTATTCCATTGTCTTTTTTGCATGACCCAACAAAAATCAATTTTTAAACAGTTATGATCACACAATATTGGCATAGTGCCAGCATCAATTCAGAAACTTGCACATCTAACACAAATCTCAGACAAACAGTAAAACATGTACACATAGACACAGTAATTGGTGTTTTTTTTTTAACAAAGTAGTAAAAGCTCTAATCTTAGAGCTCTAATCTTTGTGGAAAAACCACAAACTCATTATTATTTGAACATTTTGGTCTACTTTAAATCCATGGACAAATTATCTGGTTCCATCATCACCAGTTTCACACAGCTTTGGCAGAAACACATAATGGCTTCTCGCTGTCATACGATGTGCTGCCCTCACCATATGTCCCGTTAACATTAAAAGGAAATAAATAAATAAGTATTTTTTTGTCCTGGATGTACATAAAATATCTTTGATATCATCACAACTGTCCTTGCATGTGATAGTTTGATACATGAATTGCAGCACATGCTTCCCTGTGGTTTTCCATTCAAGTACAATTTTTTAAATATTTTTTATGGATTTATCTTTTAAAGTTGATCTATTCAAGACCAGTACTTTGTTACTTGGCATCTGGAAAGGCAGTGATATTGTGGGAAAACAGCTTGGTCTTGGTAACAATTTTCTGTTTTAGTTTGAGTTCAATCAAAAAAAAAAAAAAAAACACAAGAAAAAAATCAGTCACCTAAATCAACCTTTTAAAATTGCCCAAAAGAGAAATATTTGGTTATTTAAAGTTTAAATGTAGGTAAAGTTTTGAAAAACAATTAAAAGTATCAAGTCATTTACCAAAGTTTCATTTAGACTGTTGTAATGTGTGATTATTGTATTTTTTAATGAGACACCTTTAATGTGAAAGTGTTTCTATTCATGTGAACAGAAAAAAGGCGTAAACTTGTTAAATTGGGATATATCAAATTAAAATGCACAGTTTAATTATTTTTAACACTTGAATATACAACAAATATATACTTCTGAAAAAAACATAATATCTAAGATTTGAAAGGAAGCAAACTAAAAACACAGTAGGCTAATAGTGTAAAAATGTGGCAACATGAACCAGTTGAACTCCACAATCCAGTTTCCAGGAGTTGTGGAACTGGCGTCATTCTCTCTCACACACACACACACACACACACACACACACACACACACACACACACACAAAGTTGCTTTTATATCCTTGTGGGGACTTTCCATTGACTTCCATTCATTTTTTGGTAATTTTATATCCTAACCCTGACCACAAACCCTAAGGCTAACCTCACAGGTACCTACCTGACCCTAAAACTAACCTAAACTTAATTCAAACCTTGGTCCTAAACCCAACCCCCAACCCACCAATGGCATTTAAACCAAATGGGGACTTGACTCTTATCCCTAAATGCACCAGTTGTCCCCAAATGTAGGCGTTTCATTTTAAAATTGCCCCCAAATGTCACCAAAAACAACCCCCCCACACACACACAGACACACACACAAAAAGAACTCTACACATTCTGATATATCTTTAACTAGCATGAGGAAAAAGTCTCCACACCCAGCTTGAGTTGCATCACTAAGATAATAATAAATGATAGTAAAAATAAAGCTGATAAAAAGGAGAATAAAAAAGTCAAAAACTGTTAAATTGCGAGCAGCAGCTGCCAGCAGCTCCGTGGTTTCAGGTCTAAAAGGACAGGAAGACTCGGAAAAAACCTTCTGGAGGAGGAAAAGGTTAATTGTAACTAAGAATACTTATGACTCTTTGCATTTATCATTTGCCAGGACCCCTCTTAAAGTTCCCTGACCTTTTGTTTGCTGCTGAATGAAACCTATGAAATAAATCACATGGTGACACACCTCGTCCTTCTCGCCTGCTCCTTCTGCTGTATTTACTTGTGTATTTATTGACGCTGGAAGTCCATGTGGCATCCCTCTTTCTCCCTCCCTACTTCGTCCACTTCTCTCGTTTTTCGGTGCCGGCGTTTTCTTTCTCGTTTTTTATGGACCCTGGGCCTGCATTAATAACGCTGACACTCTATAAGAGTGTGAGATAAAGGAAAATGAAGATGGGAACCAGTGTCTCTCAATGTGTGCACTTCATCATACACCAGACAGCTGCTGGAACGAGGGGAGGAGGACGCTAAACGGAAGGAGAGAAGAGACGTTAGGAGGAGGTGGAAAACAATGGCTGAGGTCAAAATTGGGGTGGCTGCACATGAGAGAGGAAAGGGGAGAAGAAACTGCCTGGAATATTGTCGAAAACAACCAGCTGAATGGTCTTTTTGTGAAGTGTGCAAAGGAAGTTGTCCTGATGTCACCTGTGAACATAAAAGAAAAAAATAATACAAATCAAATAAAACAAGTGACAAAGATAAGAAAAACACTTTTTGCTAGTTTAACTAAGCAAATCTTACAGACTAATTTTTATCTTCATCACCTTCTGGTGGCATCAGTGACTTCTGCGTAACTGGCATCATCTCCATGCTGTCAACAGATGGTGGTGATGATTAATGAGGGGGTCCTGCTAACGGGCTTAAAAATAAACTACTAGATTTGTTGTCTTTTGCTATGAAGTGACTGGGACTATATTAACTTTGCAGATATTGCACAACATTAAATGCGAAGACTGTGTTGAAAACATTTTCAGGTTTATCACTTCACTACACCTGTAAGCTTTTATAGTATATTTGCGTGTATGAATTGGACAAATTATTACCTAAATGATGGAAACTTCTGAAAAGTAGTTGTTGGTTTTCGTGATATGCAGGTCCTGCAACTCATTTATCTTAAACACACCCTGCCTGCTACCTTTTTCTAATCATTTTACATCAACAGAGCGTAAAGGAGACATATGCAAAATCCACTTTTATTTTTTTTAGCCGTTATTATGTTATGTACCTGGAGTCTCTATGAGCGCAGAAAATTTGAATTTAGTCTCTCCCGATGCTACATAGGTGCTTCATCTTTATATACTGTTTGGGTTATATTATTCAACCCCTTCAGTTTTCTTTATTTTCTATGACATTTTCTTATTTATGACTGGACAGAGACATATATGGTCTAAACTTACCAACTATAATGTCATCCTCTTTTATACTCGTCTGGCTCTGGGTCAGACTCTGCCTCCAACATGTAAGGCTGGATGGACAAGTCTTTCCTTATTGACATAATTTAACTCATTTGTAAGTAAAATAAATTCTGCATCACTACAGTTGTAAACCTATCTTTAAAACTAAAATGAACCGGTATGGAAGGTGGAGGAGAGTGGATTTAAAGAGACAGCCGCAAAACGAGTTGATCTGAGACACATCAGAAAAAAGGTGAAAGAGGGGCTTGTGGAGTTACCATGAGGAATTCAGATCAAAGCATTATAGCACCAATTTAGACCCCAACTGAATGATTTAGGTGTAAAAAAAGATTTAAAAGCATATGTCACTGATTTTACCAACATATGTCTTGACAACAAATCCTATATTTATGGAAAGCTTGTATTCCCTTTAATGGTACCACGTTGTGGCTGCGTATGGTTCTTCCACATGCTACAGAAGCCCTTATAAAATGTATATATAATGTATTGTTACATTGCCAATATGTCATCCAGTAATAAAAAAAATCCAAACAAGGGTCAATAACCAATCGGTTTGCTTTTTATGCGTTCAGCCCACATCCTTAACTCTGCTGCTCAACCCACAAATGCATTTTCCTTACAAATGTGGCACCATTTCAAGGAAAATAAACAGATGCTCTTACAATGCAAATCTTATTGGTAAGAAGATTGATTACAACAAAACAGTATATATA
>NW_013952428.1:2199203-2202683 GCF_001266775.1 Austrofundulus limnaeus | reverse complement strand
TATATATACTGTATATATATTCTGAAATTGGGTCATGGGGGCAGCAGCTTGATCAGGGAGGCCCAGAGACATCTCTTTCCACAGCAGCTTTTCAGCTCTTAGGACTCGATGCCATTCCAAGGTCAGCCAACACATCTCCATGGGCTATGCTTGGATAATGACACATTTTTTTATCACAAACTATTTTCTAAAATCAAGCATCCTTGCTGTTTTTCTTCTCTTACTTTTGATTGTACACAAAGTCGCCTTTGTTGTGTCTTTGGAGACGAATTTTGAGAGTTTTTGTTACGATTTGTTGCATTATTGTCATAAACTGCGTGACTATGCAGTTGGGTGGTGAAGATCTCTGTGGACTACACTCAGAAACATCACTTATAAAGTTTCCAAATGCACTTGGGAAAGTCATAAAACAGCCATGATGTTGAAGCATTTGTGAAATAATGAGCTATTTGATAAATAAAATAAGAATTTTAAATGGAGGGATCTCCCTGTAGAGTGACATTATGAGATTTTTTACACTGAAAGTTGCAACATGTTTTAATTGCACTAAGTTTGATGCTTTGTTGTTGCAAAAACTTAAACTTTATTGCCTTTTGAAGCGCTTTTGTGTACCCATTTCATTAAAAAAATTGCTAGCCAGAACAGATCTTTCTTTCTATTTATTTTGAACTCTTTTGTTAAAAAAAGAAAACTTTTAAAAGAAATGTAATGATTCTTTTGAGGAGAATAAAAATTTGATTGTGCCATCAGTGTAATTACAATCATCACCTCTCTGTCTCAGTGTCTTCTGACAGGGGGAGTAAGTATTTTTTTTTACAAACAGTTCTAATTTTCTGTCCTGTTTCTTGCCACAGCCACCAGAAACGTCTTCAACTGTTTTTTTTTTTGTATTTTTTTTAAAGAACATCGCAGGCACTTTGTTTTCAAAAGCAGATAGTTAAAAACTGCAGCTGTAATTAACAAGCAGGGAGACATGGGGAGAGAGAGAAGTAAACAGAAAGACAGACTCTCTGTGGCTTTAATTGGAACAACATCTCACACTATACAGACGTGTCGTTCCCAACCCGTCAGCAGCAGAACCTCTGATTCTCTTGTGTGCTCGTTTTTTCCCCCCACTTCTTAACAGCATTTTCTCACCTTCATTTAGCACTGGCCAATCAGTTGACCAATTAGGCATTTTTTTGTGAATTCCAGCCTTTTCTCCTTTCAAGCCGATGAACCCTCACCCATCTCCCAATTACTGGGATATTAATTATAAAAAAACCTCTTGGATAGGAGGGAGTTTTTACGATTGCACTGCTTTTTTAGGCATCTGTCTATAGTGAGACATCATAACGCAGAAATTGGATGCACCCTTTTAAAAAGGATTTTATTAAACTCTAGATTTCACATCCTTTCAAACCTCGCCACTCCTTCCCAAGCCGTGATCCTTCAAAAACAGGAGAGGAGCAATGAGTCAAAGAGGCCGTGCGTGGCTCTTGTGCGCAGCTCCGTGAGCTTTGTTTGAGCTCGAGGATGCTCAATGAGACGCAAAGAGTGTCATTTCTCAGGCCTGTCCCACGGGCGCGCCGAGAGGGCGGAGAGGGGAAAATAGAAGCGTTACAAACAGACTGTTCAATTAGGGGCAGAATGGTGTGAAATTGCCTCAGAATGATAAGCTTCTATTATAGCCATGGCTGCATTGCTTGCCTGATAGGTGAGGTTGTTTTTATTTTTTTACCTTTTTTTTGGGTGGTATCTGTGAATGTATCTTTATGACAAAACAAACATTAAAGAGCTTGCACTCAGTTGGTAGTTTCCTGAAAAAAAAAATACTATGAAACATTGTGGGAAGTCAAAACAAAAAAACAAAAAAACAAACACACCAAACTCAAGTCATTCAGTAAGTCTTTATGAAAGCCGCTGTGTTCAGACTGAGTGTAGAGTCCTGAGTGGTTGTAGTTCTAATTAAAGCTGCTGTTTATGTTCTTGTAACATCAATAAACTTATCATATTTAGCTTTGTGCAACTTGTAGCGGAGACTTATTAAAATATTTCATAAAAGACAGCGCCTAAGGACGCTACCGATAATCAATATGTCTTTATGTCTGAACCTTCCTCTGACCGGATTCTCCAGTGCAGCATTTTATTTTTGGAACAAATGTTTAAACTAAAGTATCGATCGAGTAACATTAGCTTTGATGCTATTCGCAACCGCTCAACGTTACAATCATATTTTTCTGTGGATTATCAGTCACCAAGGACAGGTACATACCCCCCCCCCCCCCACACACACACACAGCATTTCAGTCATGTGGTCATTTTTTATAATAAATAACACCAGATCACACTGAGAGCTATTTTTGCAGTTGTTCCTCCACATCCACCTGTCTTAGGAAATGTCAAACTTTTTTTTTTGGGGGGGGGGGGGGGGGGGACTGATGAACATATGATTCATATTCTGTGTCACAGAGTCACGTGCACTAGTTTTTTATTTTTTTATTTTTTTGTTTTTTTGTTACCCCCCACCTCCACTCCAATTCCCTATTGGAGGAAACACAGGTTTTATTCCATTGGAAAAGTAGTGATAAGAGAACCGTTAAAATACCAGGTCAATAAGCAATATCGATAAGAGTAGTAGTATCAATAAAACATCAATGATACCTGTCCCTGACGGCATCTCTAAGCAAATTAAATATGTAGTTTACACATATTACACATTTACACACATTTACACATAAGCCCTGTCTCCATTGTTGAGTCTCACTCTATTTTATGTGTGTTTGGATCCTCAGGTGTGTGTTTATGTGTTTTTGGATCCTCAGGTGTGTGTTTATGTGTTTTTGGATCCTCAGGTGTGTGTTTATGTGTTTTTGGATCCTCAGGTGTGTGTATCTCCACGTCAGTGTTTCCTTCACTCTGTGGACATGATTGTAGGCAAATCGTCAGTATGTGGTTTCAGCCATTCTAGTGAAAAAGAAAAAAAATATAAAAAAGCTGTTGTTTTATAGTCCGAAAGTCTGATTTTTTTTGTATTCGTCACAACATTGTTTATAAGTGTGTGTGTAACCTCAGGCAGACAGCTTTTCCATATTGGTTTACTTAAGACGGCTCCATCAAGCTGAATCTGTATGCTCTTTTCTCCTTTACCTGTCACCAAGAAGAGTGCTGGAGGAGTTTGCAAGTTCCCCCCAAAAAAGTTGGGGGGTGGGGGGGTGGGGGGTGGTTCTCAGCGGTGGACCGGACGAGACTCACTCGTGGGCCGGGATGTGGCCTGCGGTCCACCAGTTGCATCGGCTCAAACAATCCACGGGCTGAACTCTGCTGACATCGCTATCATAAACATGCAGTACTTGGTTCTACCTCATTGAAACCACCTCGGAAGTGGTTCTGAATTTGGCCAATGCTGAACCTTTGTTTGAGCCCGTGGAGAAAGGGAGCCATGGTCTAACCCTCTTAAGAAAAAAATATTACATACATACATGTATATATATATATATA
>NW_013952428.1:2191063-2199188 GCF_001266775.1 Austrofundulus limnaeus | reverse complement strand
GTATATATATTAGGGTGTCTACCTTTTCTTAGATTCTAAGAGATGCTCTGAGTGCTTTTTTAAGAAAAAAAAAGTTGGGGGGAGTTCTCAGCGGTGGACCGGACGAGACACACTCGTGGGCCGGGATGTGGCCTGCGGTCCACCAGTTGCCCAGCCCTGTCTGAGCTTTTTTAGGTTGGCAACATGGTATAATTTACAAAAGGCAATGGTGATATAATGTTTTCACCTGTTTGGTTTGTGTGATTGTCTTTAGCATTAGCAAAATATCTCATGAACTAAATATTCATGAGATAAATGAAAATCACGTCTGGATCAACATCTACAGTAGCCCATTGGTTGCCATATATTTTTACTGTCAGAAACATATCTCATGCACCAATAGACATATTTTAATAAAACTCCCAGCAACTAATTATTGGTTGTTAATCTATAACTGAATAAAAGTTGAATTTCAAGATGGCCACTACAACTAACTGGCATTAGCCAACACAAGAACTGCTTCAGTCAGTCACTTTTTTATTATTGGGTTAAATATGGTTTGGTAATAGCTGAGAGTGGTTCTCAACAACATACTTCAAGCACTAACTGGTCTCACAAGCTCTTACATAAGCATATGAGATTGGATTTTATTTAAAAAAAATTGGCAGCACAACACGTTCAAGAAATGTCAGGCTTTTTAAATTAAATAACAATTTATTTTAAAAAGCTGATATTTAACTCAAAATTTTACCTATTTCTCAATCAGAGCTGTAATTTTCATAGAAGGTACATTTTAAAACATGTCTAACAGAAAGAAGGGAAACTGTTCAGAGTAGAGGAGCCAGATAAGTTGGGAGTGGAGTTTTTAATTATTTAAAGCCAATTAGAAAGATAACAGTCCTGTTTATGGCTTCCTTGCACCCCCTCTGTGATGTCCGTGACTTCTCTCTGACATTATGGATGCGCAGGCCTACAGCCACTCCTCTAAGCTCATATATCACTGGGTAAAGGTTACTGAACAAAACTCTCTTCAGACAATGGCCCAGGAAAGGGCATGTGTAAGTTATTGTTCAGAGTTTTATTTTTTCTTCTCTTCTCACGATGAAGAAGAAAACTTCAACTAGTGAAACTTTGCAGAGAATAATTCACAGAGCATCAGCTTGTGTGCTTTGTGCATCTGAACTTCAACTCGTCCAGTTCAGCTGGCAGTCACAGCTTAATGCTAAACGTTGACTGTTGTTTAAATGATATTTAGATTTTTGCTAATAAAACAGCAGATGAGAATTTTATTATTAAGATCATCTATTTTTTCCCTGTATGTTTTTCAGAATGTGATTTGTTCCACAAATGTGCTATTTCAACAATTCATATGTTCAGCTCATTAATGCCATGGGTGCTATGACTTTTGGCCACTTTTTTCTCATTGAAAATGAATGGAGCTGTCTTCAACATCTGTAAAATCCTTTAAAATGTTTATAAATAATGAACTTTTTTTACATTTTACTCTCTTTCTGCTTCTTTGTGCCAATTTCAGCTGTCTTAGGCATTTTTTCCCTATAATTCAACTATTTTTCTGCTCCTTTCTGCTAATCTTCTGCTAATTTTTGTGCTTTTTCTGCTGTTTTGTAATTTGTTTGCATTTTTAGCTAGCTGATTTAAGCAAATTTTAGCTATTTTTGACAAATTTCCTTTTTGCAATAATTTCAGCTTCTCACTGCTTAATTCAGCAAACAGATGCGTTTTCTGCTTCTATGTGCTAATTTCAACTTTTTCAGCTACATTTGAACTATTTTCAGCTTTTCAGCTATTATATCACCAATTGCAACTTTTTTTTGTCCTTTTCTTGTTTTTTTATTTTTATTTTTTGCTAATGTGAGCTTTTTACTGTCCTTTGACCATCCAATTTGTTTCTGCTGCTTTTAGCTACATTTCTGCTCTGTTCAGCATTTTTCACACATTTTTGCCTTTTTTTTTTTTTTTTTTTTTTACGTATTTTCCCCCCACTTTCAGAAAACCTCAGCTGTTCAAAAGGAACTCAGGTTAACAGTTTTCAGCAGCTTTCAGCAAAAAAATCTTTCAGGAATGAGCATTCACACTGCATTTTCACATGAAATGTAAATTATTTTGTGTTAAGTTTGCATTCATGTGTAATTTTTATCCATAATAATACAGAAAAAAATGTTGATTTCACTAACAAATCAACAGCAGCACAGCCATACAATATAAAAAAAATCCTCCATTTCTGGGTTTTGGTATCCAGTCCTGATAAAGGAGAATCTTAATCCATGTTCACACTGGCTTGTGCATTCAGTTGTTGCTTCAGTTTGACCCGGGTCTTATCTGCTAATGTAATGGGGTCAATGTGCTGCATCCCCAGTCAGTTAAAACCCTGTAGGGATTCCAGCCTCACTGCCCACCACCATAGCCGAGCATCTGTTACCCAGAAAAAAAAGAAAAGAAAGAAAAGTGATTACATTTTTAAGGATGGCTTTATCAAGCAGCTAAAGAGGCTTTCTCACGAACAATACAACGCAGGTATGATGTTAAAATCACAATCCTGCTGAAATCAGCAAAGCATACCAATTCCTGACAATGAAAAATGTCTATATACCCGAGCTTACTCCGAGGTGTTTGTGTGTCTGGTGTGTGTGGTTAAGTATGACAAAGAAAAATCCAAGCAGCTTCAGAGGAGTGGCAGCAGCAGATAAATATCCTCCCTGTGTATGCATGAGTTTATAACCATGCTGAATAAACTATGTACAGCTGCTTACGGTAAAATCCTGCAAAATGTTCAGTTAGCTTCCTGCCTCTGTTTTTTACGCGATCCGCGGTGGAATGGGTCCCCGCACGTTGTATTCATTACCCGACCAGCTGGCATTTCCAGCCCCCACCACAGACAATAAAAAGGAATCTGGACTTGTGTGTGTGCATTCATCTCTGTGCGCTCAGACACACACACACACACACCTGTCCTCTCACACTAACTTTTAAAAGATTGAGAGGAAAAGGTAACCCTCCCTAAGCTATTCTGCAGTCGTTCAATATGGGGAGAAGTTTCATGATTTATGGCTGACAGGTTCTGAGTAAGTCTTTTTATGCATTCCCTTGCTATTTTTCTCCTCTTCGTCTTTCCTCTCACCGCCATACTTTTTGTTGATTGTGCTGACGTAAGCCAAAAAGCCTCACAGAGGCGTCCGGGTCTCTCTCAGCGCTCTGTGTTGTCGGTGACCTGATTCAAGCCTCCTCCATGAGGAGCCGGTGACCTCCGCAGAGAGAAGTACGCAGGACGCATCAGAGTAATGATGTGCTTAATTCTGACGGAAGGCTAAAGGAGAGGTAGCGGCTTTCGAAGGAGGCACAGAGCTGATTATTTCAGGTTGATGATTACCTGCTTGATTCATCTACCCACCGTCTCCGCCCAGCATCACCAGCTACAGCAGGTGTTCGTTCACATGATGAGCGTTAAAGAGCAGCGTGTCACTGTGCGAGAAACATGATTCAATTAAAAAAACGCCTGAGACGTTGATTAAAGACATGATGCAGAGATATATAAATATCAGATTATTCATCGTTTGGTAACGATGCAGATGTTTTGAAAAATTTGCGAGGTTCGGCAACTTTAAAACTCTGAAAACATTTTTGAAAAGACTTTTCAATGCACGTGTGTGTCTGATCATTACAATTTACTAAACATTTCATGGTGTTCGTTTTCAATATGACACAAATGTGTTTCTGCAGAAATAGGTTGGACAGTCTTTTCAAATCAAGATCATCCAGGAAGAACAACTAGCATAGGTGGATAAGTACCAAAAATGAGAGCAGCACTACTTCAACATAAAGTAAAAGTAAAAATTAGTCGTTCAAGAAATTACTCAAGTAAGAGTAAAAATCAATCAATCAATCAAGTTTATTTGTACAGCACATTTCAGCAACAAGGCAGTTCAAAGTGCTTTGCATCATAAAAACACAAGAAATACAGTCATAGAACACAGTTACCAACTGAAGCATTCGTTTGTCAGGTGCATTGTTACACATCAAAATGTTGATTAATGTTTCATTTATTATGTTTCATAAGCAACTCTAAACAGGTGGGTTTCCTGTCTTGGTTTAAAGGAATTCAGAGTTTCAGCTATTTTACAATTTTCTGGGAGTTTTTTTTTTTTTTTTTGGAAAAAAAGAGTACTTTGTAAAAAGACTATGAGTAATGAGTAACTGATTATAACATGTGGTTTAATATTTAAAAATGATGTCATCAGACAGACACAAAATAGAATGTTATGTGCAAAGTAAACAAAATTAAAACTGCAAAGTTTTTGTACAAACAAAGGGGTCCCCCTTTCAACGTAAACTTATGGTTTGGTGGAGTGTTCAGTTTTTTTCACTCAAGTAAAAGTAACGATACTTAATAATAACTTTACTCAAAGTCAAAAGCATGTTGTATTAATACTACTCCTTAAAGCAGAGGTTCTCAAATTGGGGTCCCAGGACCTCTGGGGGTCCACGAGCCATGTCTCGGGGGTCCTCGAAATATTTCAATAAATTGTTAATTTGGTTTTTATTTAAAAAAATGCATGTGGAACAATGCACAAATAAAACAAACATACTAAACCAAACAAAAAATAATATTACCATGGCATTTAGGGGTTAAAATCAACAGTAAACTATTTTGCATTAACAGCATCTGGTTTATGAGGGGGTCCCTGGAAAATTTTCACCCTTGTAAGGGGTCCCCAGACCGAAAAAGTTTGAGAACCCCTGCCTTAAAGTACATTTTTTTCCCCAAAATTTACTCAACTAAATGTAACTACCTCTGACAATTAATGTCTGTTTAAAAACAGTTCTCTTCTTCAGTCGTCTGTGTTATGAACAGTTTATGGTTTCTGAGTTTGGTTTAAGTTTTATGATCTTTGTGTTCCTGATTTGTTTTTACTGTCTGCTCACCATTTGCAGCCCGGGTGACGAAGCGTCAAGTCGAGTAGATCCAGCAGCTGACTGACCGGTGAGCCAAACTCGCCTCTCAAGGAGACCCTTCATTTAAAGGAGCATCCGTCTGGGACCTGAAAGAAAAGGAACAGAATTCACTTTACTACATTAGAATCTTATTGAAACAGTTCTGTGTACCTGCATTTGTGTCTTCCCTTCACAGCCCGTGATACATAAAGTATTTAGGATTAAAGGCTACAGCACATGCTTTTACACCATTTTAAAATGTCAGTGCTCCGATGTTCTGCTCACTGGAGTTTTGCAGATGTTAGCGCAGCTCCCAGATAAAACACAGCATTGCATCAGCAGCTCAAGAAAAAGGCTTAAGGGTTTGACACACGGGAGGCGACGTCACTCGCTCTCCGTTCATGGAGCGTGTGCGGTGAGGCGACAATCACTTGCCCTCCTCCAGCTAAGCGACCGGCGAAAATCGTGCGTGTGAAATTTCGTGCTCGTACACGTGCACACGCGAGCTTGCGACGCGACATATGAAAGTTGAAAAATGTTCAACTTTTGTCGCTGTCGCTGTCGCTTAGCGTACAACCAATCAGCGAGGGTTTCATTGACTGACAAAAGAGAGGAGAGTATGCTACACACTGCAGTTAGCTAACACTTTCACTATGTGATCACTAAAAATGACAGCTTTGTGGGAATTTGTTGGTGCCAGAGTGAAGTTATCCGGTAAGTTTTTCCTCATAAAATTGTATCTTGGTGTGTGTTTGTTTTTCAATATCATCAGCATCGCAAGCTTTGTTTAGTTTACACGTCCGTAATGCACACCCCCCTTTTTTGTGAACCACCAATAACTTTTACAAGAGGCAGTAGAAGAACCAATCAAATTTCATGAAGACAAGCGACTAGAGAGCGCAATTCGCAACGCTGCCGTCGTTATCGCGTCCCGTGTGTCGGGTTTCACCCTGGCTGCGATGACAGCCGTTAATCGCTGTAGTTTGTCGCTCCCCGTGTGTCGAGCCCTTTATGGTGATGTTTTTGCTCTCTTGTTGGTCATCACCAATCTTTGTGCTTGAGTCGTCATGGTAACAGTGTGATTTAAAAATCAGCGAGTGGTGCAACTTTGCAATAGTCAGCTGATAAATGACCCACAGAAGCGCAATCAGATGGTTCATCTGAAGAGCAGTCGTCCACAGTAATCTGGCTCTTAATACACTGATTCCACTCAGCTCTGCTGTGGATCAGAATACTGATCTGATTGCTAAGAAGTGCCCATAACTGAAATATGTGTTATAATCCAACAATCATCAATGTTTAGATCATCTTAAATAAAAAAGGGCATTTGGGCTGGCGGGGTGAGGATTGTCAGAAAAAAACTGCAGAAATTCAGAGACAATGCATTATTTAAGCACAAATACATCTTTTCTAATTGTTTTTTTCCTTCGTTTCACCTTCAAATCCATCATCCCTTTTACATTTCAGTTTTTATTACTTAAAGAAGTGATCTTTTTAAAGTAAACGATAAGTTCGGTGCAGGTTTATAAGCTGAATAGAGAAAAGTTATCCAAATGTAACACCAACTTTGGATTCCTTCAGATTCCTTTCACCTGGAGGTAGAGAGCGAGCCCAGATTTTACTGCAGCGACACTGAGCAGCTAATCACACACATCGCAGTTGTACAGTAATAAATGCAATTCTCCAAACTTTCATTACCAGTTGGATGACAAGGGTGACTCAAGGGCAGTAAAATGAGACACTAGATGATGATGATATGAACCATAAATTGGAATAGAAGGCCTATCTTTCTGTCTAGTGCTGGTGATTTGACGGTACACCCCACCCCTCAACCTCCACCACGTCCCCTCCAGAAGATGTAAAATACAGCGATGACTGTCCAATCCTGTTCGTCAGCACCTGCTCGGTTTCACTCACCTACCAGAACTTTTCCCCTGCTTTGACTCTTGGGCTTTAATTATGCCTCCGGCACTACTCGGCTGCAGCTCCCTGAGCATAAATACATGCAAAAGAAAACATAAACACACAGACAGGTGGGCCGCGAGACAAATAATCTCATGCACCTTTTAGGCACGCACATAAAAAATAGAATTAGATGCAGGGAATAGTGTAATAAGCCAAATTATTTGAATGTAGTGGGGAATCTGCAGCTGTGGTTCCTCAGGCCCAGTCAGTGGTGTGTTGTCTGCACACCACCAACGCTGAATATAAAGCATACAAAGCACATTGTTGCTGAGATCAGGGCTAGCATACACATACTGTATGTATGGACCATTAATCAGGAGCAGTGGTAGGAATAAGATTTGATGTGGAGTGTATAGGGAGCACAAATCCGACACAGGCAGTCAGCGCCGAACAATAAATTTCAGATAGCATGTGTGGCGCCGGAACAACTCTCACTGACAGGCAGAGGAAGGAATGTTCCAAGACTACATTATAACCCCTGATCAGACAGCGCCGGTGTTTCCAGCACCTTCAGACTCTGTCATTACCTATTCAGAGCCTATTCCACCCAACTGCCATGGGACTCATTACTCCGTTGCTTTGTGAGGCTGCAGACAGTCGCGACGCTGTGTGGTGGGGTTAGAGAGAGACGGCGTGGACTGACCCAGGGCACGGGCGCTGACACGGGGTGTCAGTCAAAAACACACGGCGAGTGTACAGACTTTGACTGCAGGGAGGGCGGTTTGAAGGCAAAACTGTGGCACAGACAACCGTTCAGGGCATCGGGCTGCATATATGTAAAAAAATATACAGTATGAGGCAGCTGCATCGGTACGCTTACTTTGCATTCATCTGCTTGTTTATAGCTTCTTTCATACATTTTTCACCATCTAACCACAGCTTTGAGTGTTATAACAGGAATGTTTTTAAACAAAAATAATGGTTTCTTTCTTTTCTTTTGCTACAGAGCCGCCTAGGATACATCGTTTTTTTTTTTGTGATACCTCGCAGACGTTTTTCATTACTCTTGTGCCTTCATGTTGGTTTATTAATAAATTCAAATGTGAACCATTATACAGGAGTTACGTCTTTAATTCAGCTTTGGCTTAAACATATCACAGCCAGGCGTGGAGTTATTATGTAGATATTTAACTCTATACAGCCACAACGTCAACTTCTGGATATTTCAAAATAAAAGTTTCATTCCATGCGGCTAATACAAAGCGTTCAACTTTTGCGTGAGAATGCACAT
>NW_013952428.1:2182950-2190867 GCF_001266775.1 Austrofundulus limnaeus | reverse complement strand
GCCCTACTCCTCTCAGATCTCAGGACCTGCAGCTCTGCTGAAATTAATATAAAACCTTAAAAAAAGCTTTTAAAGAACGGAGCAAAGCAGAAATAAAGAATTGTGCACATACGTGCAATCGCAGCTAAACTTCATACCCATGAATACATGCAGCTCTGAGTTATATGATCCAGAAAGTGTGTGATAATGGAAAACGCCTGAGGGTGTGAGTGGATCGTGTCTTCTCTCTAGCCACAACTCTCCACTGTCGGCTGCGTTACAATCTGTCAGGCCACTCCAGTGAAACCCACAGCCAAGCTCCAGAACACAGCTCATTACAGGTCTGCAAACACAACATCACAATCCGGTGCAGCGAGCTTCATTTGTTAAATGTATCTTATGTGTGGTTGCTTGGAAAAGTCCTGTGGCAGTGTTAAAATATGTCCTCTCAAGCTTAATATGAGTTTAATTTGGTTTGTTTATGTCAATAAAAAGGATATAAAACGACTGATTCATGACGAGACTCAAAAGTTACATGTTTTAGTGTTGCAGTGTTTTATGTTTTTGTTGGTCAAACTGGATTTAAAGTGTATGATAGTTTTTTAATTGTATCAGAAAGAGAAGAGACTTTAATATTTGGCTCATTTTTATCCCCACAGTTTCAGATTAATTGTGTTTGGATGCTCTTTTAAAGTCAAACAGAGAAGCTGATCTGCGTTAACACCTTTAACGAAACTTGTTAACGGTCCTTCTTGTTTTCCCTCCCTGGCTTTCTGTGTAAAAATCCTCACACATCGCACTGAAGTGATGACACAGCTTTGTTAGCTGCCTAACGCACAACAAAAGGCAAAAGTGCAAAAAGTTTGTATTGTTATTATCATTTTGGTTATTAAAACAGAAACTGTTGACTTTTTTTCAACTGCCTTTTTTGTTTGTTTTTCAAAACATCAAAGTTTCTGGCTTTATGACATAAAAGTTTTGAATGTGTGTAAGTCAGTAATTACATTAAATGGATTTTTAATGTCTCTCCAGATATTATTAGTTATACCAGCTAAAATTTCTAGAGCTAATTCTAATGCCTTTTTGACTGTTTTTTCCCCATTTTGTGCCACTTTCAGAAGTTTTGCGTGAAATGTTTGCGGCACTGTTGCAGAATCCCTTTCTGTGCCTATTCTCTGTCATTTAGTCACTCTTAAATTTGTCATGTGGTGCATCTGTTCTCCAGGAAAAAGCACTTCCTCCTCCATCTGATTCTGCTCCAGGGAAATCAGAGTCCTGAGTAAACGCCTGAATAACGGGGGAAGTGGATGTAGCGATGAGATTGTGGGATAGGGTTGATGTGAGACAGCTAAGGCGGGAAGAAACAGAAGGCTTTTAATATTTTTTTAAACGAAGACATGTGGAGATGTTTGTTTTAACAAAAAATGCCTCCTAATAAGCTCCCTGGATGTGCGAGGAACTCTTTCTATCAATGAGAAAACACAAAGGAGCTCATTATGAGCTCCAGTCCATCCTCGCTAACCTGCCCTGTCTTGATCCATCCCCCTCTCTGAATAAAGGACAGAACGTAATCTTTGCACCCCTCTTTGAGTAGAGCATGACAATGAAGCTCTGAGCAAAGACTGGCTGTTTGTTGGGGAGGTCTGTGAGTAGTTGTTTGCTCTGTAGAACACTGTATTTTTCATGGTTAACACTTCGAGTTTGTTTCCTTCCCAGGTAAAACATGATAAACCCACGCAGTGTGAAGCTCTTATGTGGTTGCAGTGGAAGCAGACAGCTGCCGTCAACAGTCAACAGCAGAACAAAACATAATTTCACCTATGTTAAAGGTGTGGGGGGGGGGGGGGGGGTATTTTTCAGGCAAATTCAAAACCACAAACACATAACTATGCAGTTGTTATGAAAATGCTGTAGGTAGCGTTGTAGTCAAGACCAGTGGTTCCCAAAGTTTTTATCTTCTGACCCACAAAATATCCATGGCAAAAACTTGTGACCCCAAATATTACTGGTCTGAGTACACAAACTTCATTAATAACCCTAAAAACACAGGCTTTTTGACAGTCTAAACAGCTTTCACACAAATATAAATACTTATTTATACTTATTTTGTGTTTTTGTAATAATTATAGGGAAAATATTACATCAGCAATAATTTTATTACCCTTTAAATTGATTTCTGGAGATTTTCCAAGTTGCTCCATGACCCATAATTGGTCCCAAGCCCAACTTCGGGAACCAAAGTGTAGTGGTTCCCAAACTTTTCAGCTTTTGACCCACAAAATAGTACAAAACAGTAGCAGAGACCTGTGCCCAAAACTATTTTTGAATGATAAACATCAGGTCAACAAAACATGGGCACAGTAACACTATTTTTATGCTACATTTATCCATTTTAAATATACTAACCTCGCTCCTTTGTAACAACTAAGGCACAAATGTAATTAATTCAGAAAATCTTTTCAGGACCCCACCTTGATGTTTTGGGACCCCACTGTGGGTCCCAACCCCAACTTTGGGAAACACTGGTCAAGACCACCTAGCCCGAGATCAAGTCAAGACGAAGACCACAGTGTTTCGAGACCGAGACAAGACCAAGACTTTTAGGGTTTGGACCAAGTCGAGACCAAGACCAAGGGAGGACGAGACCGAAACAAGACCAAGACCAGATTTAAAAAAAGTGCCCTAAATGATGGAGTATTGTGTACACATGTACAGTGGGGAAAATAGTATTTTGTCTCTCATAGTTGAGGAGGTCTAACTATGATGTCAATCACAGGCCTCTCTCATCTTTTTAAGTGGGAGAACTTGAGCAATTGGTGCCGACTAAATACTTTTCCCCCACTTTAGCTAACTTAATATACAGAGCTAATAATGACAAAATCTTTGTGTGAGGGCAGAGGAAAGAATTTTGCTGTAGAGGCGGAATGTTAACAT
This sequence comes from Austrofundulus limnaeus, assembly GCF_001266775.1. NCBI lineage: Eukaryota > Metazoa > Chordata > Actinopteri > Cyprinodontiformes > Rivulidae > Austrofundulus > Austrofundulus limnaeus. The sequence goes on along the minus strand of NW_013952428.1, from coordinate 2,187,954 downwards.
TAGTGATGGTAAAAGTTAAAAGTTGTCCCATAGTCTCTGAAGTAAAGCACTGCCGAATTTAAAAGTTGCTGTACGCTTTCTCCTGGTTGTTGTTGTTAATGATATTTTATGAACAATGTAGCCAAATTTTTTTACTTAAGATTTTGAAGACATCTTTTACTGTTCCCAGAGAACCACAGTTCACTTTCCTGGAGTGCTGCGTGTGAGTGACGGGGGTGCAGATGGGTGACTGTCGGTAACAAAAATACATAAATAGCAACAAGTCAGGTTTGGATTTGAATCAGTAGCTACATTTTTAAATCAAATGAAAGAAAGATTGTTAACAAATTAATTGGACAATAATCTGGCTATTTAGTGATATTTCTGCAGTTGTGGTTTTGACTGGTCTTGAAATATAATTCCGAGTCCTCAATGTCTGAGACCGAGACAAGACCGAGTACAAATGCTGTCGAGTCTGAGACAAGACCAAGACCATCCAAAATTGTCTTGAGACCAGTCTTAAGACCAAGACCTGTTTCAAGTACTACAACACTAGCTGTAGGTATACAGTATATCAAAAATTAATTTGTAATTGCATCATAGCCTTGAAATTGGCCTCTGTCAGAACTTCCTACCATTTCCAACACTCCCACTTCAGCACGTCGTCACAACAATGCTCCATGCTGTTTCCAGTCTTTCGTGGGAGCTTTGTATTTTGTTGTTAAAAAGAAGAAAAATGATATAATATTGGTTTTGGAAAATGGCAACTACAGTTGAACGTTTCTCGAATGATCCCACACGTGACAAAAGTATGTTTTCAGACGAACTGGAGCGAGCACAGAGGCTCTTACAAGACGTTTCAGCCTGGTAATATATCTCCCAGTCATCCTCTCGTACTCATACGTCAATGTTGAGCTACGTTTTGTGGAGAAACTATAACTATGAATCATTATGAAGCTGTTTTACAATGAAATCATGAACATCCACCATTTTTAAAATCTGTTTTGCCAGACTGAGAGACCTGTGTGGGCGGCGGGAGAGGTGCTCTTTGGGGAAGGGAGCTCGGCTGCAGACTGAACTCCAGGGAGGAGCTTTGGATAAAAAGGTGGTGCTTTGTAACAGCAAACGATTTGGCACCTCAGACAGGAGATTCAAGGAATTATCTTAAACATGCATGAATGAGTCAAAGAAACAATCTGTTTTGTGATGAGGGAATGGCATTATAGTCATATAAAGCTAAAAAAAAAAGTTAATTTAGCATAATATTTAGCATAAACCCTTTAACATTATTATTTGCAATAAATAGAGAAAAGGGTAATTCTTTTAATAATAATAATTCCAATATGTTTTTGTGCCTTAGTCTTCCTACACAGCTCATGATGGGGAAAATAAAACTCAGAGGCTTGTTTCCACTCAAAGCTTCCAAACACATTTAATTGCCTGTGTCAAAGGGCTCAAAGCCTTTGTTGTAAAATTTGAAGAGGAAAACACTGAACTATCATTAACTGTGTTTTACATTAGAAACACACAGGGAGTGTTTTTCTTCTTGTCTACAATACATCACACAACAAGAGGTGTTTTTCTATGTTTTATTTTATAATTTTTTTAACAGTTGTTATCACATGAAGATGATTTCTGTTATTGTGGAAAGAACTCTTACCTTTAATTCTCACTCATTCTTATCGTTCAAACACTGACGAAATGTAATAAATACACACTATGGTCAGCAGTAATTGTGGTTAAAATTAGTGCAAATTGAATTTTGACACATTTAATCGGTGTTTCTTTAGACATAAAGTGATTGTCAGAGCAAACACAGATTGTATGCAAGTTGTTTTTTATGCCATCTGTGTCTGCACGTCTCTGTCAGCATGTTTTTCAGAATGCATCAGTATTGGAGGAGAGGGGCAGTTGTTTTAGTTTGATAAAGCTGAAATATGGTGGTCGCATGAGGGGTAAAATGTATTTGCAATAAAACGTTTAAAAATCAATCATTACTGCACTCGTTTTATATAACTTTAGTTCCATATGTATTTCACATGTATTATTTATTGAGGTTTGTGATTTGTTTATTATTATTTTTATATATATGAGTCATAAATTCATTTTGATGCATCTAATTTAAGGAAGAACGTCACTGAGACGCCATAAAGACACACCATAATGATGTTTGCCTTGAGAGTTTGCTTGTCTTAGTGGTGTTATGTTTGTTAAACCTTCCAGTGAAACACATCAGTCTATGCCTTGAGTAAAAAGCTGCTTTGGATTGCAACGCAACATATTGTATGTTCCAGAAATTTTACCTTCAGCTGTTTTTGACATCTCTCTACACTGGAAAGAATAACACCTTCATATTGGTGCTTCTGTAGCTTCATCTCCTAAGTAAAAATATCCATTCTGGGTAGTTTAACTGTTTTATATCGTACTCTTGTGACATTTTCTCACAATATATACAGTCAAAAGAAGCATTTTGAATGTAATTCCTGGCTCTGCTAAGAGTCGGTGATGCAGATAATTATTACATTTATACTGCGTGGAGCTAAAATAAAATGAAAGTCTCTTCTTTTTCGCTGAAGAGTAATAATGAGGACCAGGGTGGCACCCAGACTTGTCCTAGCTGGCAGCACATTGCCTGTAGGGGAAGTTCACACTAATCAGCCTGGTGTGAAGGTATTAGCCTTGGTTGTGTGCTTGAACTGCCTCATTAAACAGCTCACTTGATGGGTACTTCCAACCAAAACCTTAGCTCAAGCCTCTAAACTTTTCATTCTTAAGTGTTTGCAATGGAAAGGAGCTCCTAAAGCAAGATATTTATTCTACTCAGTGTTTACAAATCTGTGTTGTGAACTGTCAGAATGAGACATAAAGTAATGATTTAACAGAGGTCCCCATATCTTAGTTCAGATGTTGTCCGTTTACACCTAACAGACACTAAACCTGCACCCGTCATGAAAAACTGCATTGAATCAAATAATAATAATCAAATAAATAATGCGTCCTGCCGTTTCTTCTTGCAGTTTATTAGTTAAGTTTCTATTTATTTAAACGTAATAAACTCATTATATAAAAAACATCTAACAAGCAGATGTTTTTCAATCTCTTGGTTTGACAAAGGGTCTTAACAAGCTTCAGAAGTGCAGCATTGTTCATTTAAGAAGCACTTTCTTTGTCCTTGCTGCCCTGCCAGGCAGTGCGCTGTCCTGATACTCCACTCATAATATTAATATTCATAAGATATCCTGTATTCCTTTCTGACCTCAAATACAATCACAAGCCTTGCTCTCGACGTGGTCTTTGTTAGCTGACCCCTGAGGAGAAGAAGAACAATGCTCCTGATTGTCCTTCCAACTGGACAAACTGTTGACTGAGTAATCCTGGAGATTATTTGGAAATGTTTATTATAAATTCAAACCTGATTTTTGTAAACACTAGCAAAGAAAGGCAAGAAAAAGTTCAATGTTCAGGTAATTGTGTTGTCAAAAGCTTGATGAAATGACTATAAAAAGAACACTGTACTGTTTTCTTTATGTCTTGTGTCTGTGGGTGTTATTTGATATTCAGTTCCTCAGTTTCTCTCCTGTTGCTCTTCTAGATCCTTGATGTTTTCCTCACAGCTGTTTGTTATTTAGTTCATCAGTGTTTCCCTTTATATTCTGCATGTTGTCTACATTTCCCTGTTGGTCTGTATCAAAGCCAGTCGTGTTTGTCCTCCATGTGCGCCTTGTTCCTTGTGCTTTTCCTCATATTTCATTTGTGGTCATTTTCAGCTGCCATGTCAGTGTTTGAATCAGTTAGTTTTGATTTTTTTGACTTTTTCATGCTTCTGTTTCTGGGTCTGAACCTTCGGCAAAACATTGACAAACACCAAGGATTAAACTTTATTTAAATCATATATTTATAATGCAATAGACATGTTTTCTGTTGTTTTCAGTGTCCTCGCCAAGACATCTGTACAACTTTAAAAACCCAATAAATCTGCAGGGATGAAAACGAAACAGATTTTTAAAAAAATCAAAGAAAGTAAATGTTTTTCATGTTAAAAAATAATATTTCTTGAGCACCTCAGTAAACCAAACAAATGTACAATACCAAGGAGGGAATAATAATATACCATATGGTATACCATAATAGACATGTCAATAAATTCTCATTTGAAATGGGCCTCAGATGAGTTTTATCCCATCTTCTGTTTTTTTTGTCTGCCTCTGAAGTTTGCAAGCTATAATCCCAACCAAGCCGTCCTCCTACCACAGATTTACTTTACTTCTCATGAGCATCATGAATGCATGACTCGAAATTTCATTGTAAAAGAAAGTCCCAACTTGCGCAATCCATTATTTGTAAGTTTTGACTTTGTTTTTCTTTGGAATTCATCAGACACTGTATGGTGGATAAAATGTGTTGTTTGTGGAAATATTTGTTATTTTTTATGATTAACTGTTTCACATTTTGTTAGTGGACAGGAGGGAGTAAATATGATGGCAGATAAGCTCTTGTGGAAAACAAAAAAGTGCAACTTTCAACCTCTTAATAAATAGTACTTTCTACGGGAGGAAAGAGATAAGTGCAATTGAAACCCAACAACCTCCCCCGTGGCTCCTCTGGGTAGTTGTGTGCTTGCTGTGTTTGGTGAATCAGGAATCAAGTGGCTGGATTAATTTGTTGGAGAGTGGAGGGAGTACTCAAAGTTAGGAGTGCCACGAGAGAGGACGAGTGGGAATGAGTGTCAGAGGATAAAAAGGACGGCAAACTGTAGGAGGTGAGAGGTGGATAAACCTGGAACGAGAAAGGGGGGAAAAAACAGGCAGACTAAAAACGATATAAGTAGGAAGAGGACAAGTGGGAGGAAAAAGAGAGGCTTCAGTTCTCCGAGCTCTTTGACAGGGACTCATCCCCGGAGACCTCTTATCTACAGGGGGCATCTTTGACTTGATAATCCTACTCTTCGTCACCCACATCACCCTGAAACCTCGACACGCATACACACACACACACACCCACACACACACACCCACACACACAGAT
>NW_013952428.1:2168742-2182625 GCF_001266775.1 Austrofundulus limnaeus | reverse complement strand
GGTTGACACTGTGCCCGACTAAGAAGTCACCTTTCGGGGATATGAATCCTAATAAGGTGAGGATGAGAGGGGTGGTGATGGTGGCAGAGCGGGTGTGAATAAAAGCATGCTGCTGTTGCAGTGTGTGTGTGCAGTGTGTGTGTGTGTGTGTGTGTGTGTGTGTGTGTGTGTGTGTGTGTGTGTGTGTGTGTGTGACAGATGGAGAGTTGCAGAATGCTGACAAGCCTTCTATGCTTCCTGGCTGCTGGATTATTTTTGGTCATTTATAACTATTGTTGCTTCAAAAGAAGCTTCTATTTCCAACTGTTACAAACGCAGAAACACTTCAACATCAACAATGAACCTGACTCTGTCAGACTTTGTCTCTGCTCAGTTGTGTGCTTGTGGAGTGGGTTTTTTGTGTGTGTTTTGTGCATTGGTGTGGTCAGATATTTGTTTTTGTGTTGATGGGAGCCATGAGGATAGGAACGCTCTGTCTCATAGAAATGAGTCTTTGTGCTTCGCTGCTGCCAGAAAAACAACAAGCTGAAAAATATATTGCGGTTCATGCGAAAACAGAACTCAAAAGCCAAATAATATCACCTCCTGGTTTTATGAAAATTGATTTGTTTATTTGGAAATACTATTCATTGTTTTAAGGCATCAGTGCCCTGTGCTCATATTTGATTGACTGCTTCATTTAACTCTCATGGGCTTCCTCAGTACTCCAATTACCTCATTTAGCAAAGATTTTCTGCTTTTGTTCTCAAATATGATATACTCCAATTTTCTTTAGTATTGATGAGTTGTTTTCCATGTATTTTATATCCTCAAGATGAATTTTTTTAAACATACATAACAACCCCTTTGGACATTTACCTGTTTCTTGACCCTCCATAAATCTGTAGTTCTCTCACATTTTAATGGGACTGGGGTTGTAGCAGAGAAGTGGACGGTGGTAAGAGGACGTGGTGGCACAGATTACAGCATCTGCAGCAGTAGAGAAACAAGGAAAGGGAGATGGAGAACGGTGGTAAAATTATTTCCTTACAGCCTGCCAGGTCTTGGACTTAAATAAATTTGAAGGAAAGTTTTTGAAAAAAATTGTAAAATGGCTCTATTGCGAGCAATCTGTACAACTTGACATGTATGTTTAAGGGCTCCTTTGAGAAGAAAAGTCTAAATCAGGGGTCTGTAACCTCGTGAAGGATTGCCACACAAATATTTAAGACAATACAATACAATTAGCCGCTTTTGTATTTTCTGTTTGCTAAGCTGTGACTTCAAAAGGTTGTCAGTTGAAGTCCATCCAATTACTATTTTCTGAGTGTCTCATTCAGATTTGTTGACTGGTTCATTAGATATTTTGCTAAAGGTTTTGACAAAAACGTCATTCCTGCTTTGCCTTTGCTAGTGTTAGCAACTGTTAGCAATTAATTTCAGTTCAAATTCAACTCAAAAATACTTTATTAATGCCAGAGGGAAACTAAATGTTGTAACTCATTTAACAAAAGACTTATTGTAGTTGGTGATGGCTGTGGGCAGGTCTGTGTTCCAACGAAATTGAAGAAGCCTCCAAATGAAAACACTGTTTTTCTGACAGTCTGATGATGAGGATGGTCAGGGTTGTCCACAATGTTTTTGATTTTATGTAAAATCTTTCTTTGCGCCATCATTTCCAGAGATTCCACAGTCGTCCCCAGAACAGAACCAGCCTTCTTTATCAAGTTGTTTAACCTTTTTAGGTCCCTGGCTCTGATGCTGCTGCCCCAACAGATGACAGTAGAAGAGACGACCTCACAACAGACTAGAAGATCTGCAACATCTTGCTGCAGACAATGAAGGGTCTTAGCTTCCTCAAGAAATAGTCTTTTCTGTCCTTTCTTTTAGGCTATACGTTCACACTGAAGGTCTTAATGCTCAATTCTGATTTTTTTTGAAAAATATCCGATCTTTTGGTGTGATCTTTTAAATGCAACCTGCGTCAGACGCTAGTGTGAATGTTACACAGCGCTGATGTGACGCATGCACAGTAAAAGATGTGACTTCTCATCATTCAGCCGGATTGTTTGTTTACAGAGCTATCATAGATGCTACTTTTTGCACGTCAAATCTGAAGTTGTTGTTTAATCAGAGCCGATTAAATAATTATCTGACATGCTTGTTTAGTTCAGTGTTTATATCTGAACCTTCCTCTGACCGGGATACTCCGGAGAAGCATTTTATTTTTGGAATGAAACAACGAGCTGGAAATAAAGTATCGACCGAGTAACTTCAGGATCGATATGCTCCACGACCCAGGCTGGATGTCACTATCTACATGGAAAATCAAAAGTAAAAAGATGAAACAACTGGACTTCTGTTTTGAAGCTGTAAACACGTAGAGCTACAGATTTAAACAGCGTGACTTCAGGTTAGAGTCTTTTCAATCCCTCACCCCCACCTCACTGATGATGAAAAAGTTGGATGGAATGTGACACGAGCATTCACACTGCAGTCGCTTTGAAAACATCAGCTTTGTATCCCATTTAAAACCACATATTGAAACGGCCTGGGTTGGATTTGAAAAAATTGGATTTGTCACGTTCAGACTGCCATAAAAAACTGATATGGGTCACATGCGGCAAAAAAAAAAACGGATTTGGGTCGCATTTGCCTGCAGTGTGAACGTAGCCTTAGACTGATTCCATGTTGAGTCTCCAGTCCAGTCTGTTGTCCAGATGAACACCGTGGTATTTATATTCCTCAACCACCTCCACTTTTTCTCCCATGATGAAAACATGGTTTGATCTAACACTATTTCTCTTGAAATCTACAAACATCTGCTTTGTTTTGTTCACATTCAAGATGAGATGATTGTTCCCACACCACGCCACAAAGCGGTCCAGCATCTCTCTGTCCTCAGCTTCCAGTCCATCTCTGATACACCCAACAACTGCAGAGTTATCTGAGTGTTTCTGTAGATGACAACAGTCTGGCTTGTGCTGGAAGTCTGAAGTGTACAGTGTGAAAAGGAATGGTGAGAATAGACCCCTGTGGTGCTCCTTGTGCTGCTGACCACCTAGTTAGACAAACAATCCTTCAGTCTCACAAACTGTGGTCTATTTGTCAGGTAGTCTTTGATCCTGGTGATTATTGAGGCCTCCACCTGAGTCTTCTGGAGCTTCACACAAAGCAAATCAGGCTAAATTGTGTTAAAAGCACTGGAGAAATCAAAGAACATGATCCTCACAGTGCTGCCTGCTTTGTCCAGATGATAGTGGGTTTGTTGAAGCAGGTGTATAATGGTGTCTTCATGGCAAAGTTTATGTAGTCAGTCACACACTCAGTCATGATAATTATGTCATCTCTGAAGTACTCAGAGGAGGTATTGTTTTGGAGGTATATGAATCCTTAACATTTGTGTAAAACAAATCCAATGTCTCGTTTTCTCTGGTAGAGCAGCTGAAAAACTGTTGAAACACTGGCATTGTAGCAGAAAGTGAGGCATGATTAAAATCACCAGACATTGCCACAAATGCAATGGGGTGTTGTGTCTGTGTTTTAGCAACAATGGAATTGATGATATCGCATGCATTGTCAGCAACAGCTGAGGATGGAATGTAAACTGTTGCCAAAATAACTGGTGAACTCGCTTGATAAATAATGTGGATGTCTGGACTGCAGTGACAACACTTCACAGTAACATGTCCTGGATAACACCAATGTTGTTGACAAGCACTGCTAATCCACCTCCTTTCTTTTTCCTTCTGATCTTTAAATCTCTGTCTTCTTGTATGGTCTGAAAGCCTGGCAGAGTCCAGCCATGTCTCAGTGGAATGCATAATGCTTCATTCCCTATACTCTTGCTGAGCCCTTGTCAAGGCTTAAAGTTCATCCAGTTTGTTAGCTAACGATCTCACGTTACCCATTAGGATTGATGGAAGAGATGGTTTAAACTTCCTTCTTCTCTCTTACCTCTTTGTTCCTGCTCTGCATCCACTACTTTTCAACTCCTCTGGGATTTGTGGCTTCAGTTGTGGTATTATATCAGATTTTGCTATATTAATCAGCTACTCCCAGTTGTAAACCACCCTTTTGCTACGGTTATGCAAATCAATCAAGCCACACAGCATTCAAAACAAAAATGAACGGCCATCCAAAAAAAGTAACTTTTTCCCCAGAAAGGCAGGAATAGATGCCCTAAAAGGAAATCTCAATGAAAGTAACAGAACTACTCCAGCGTGGTGCCTTCCTGAGTGGCGCAATTCTAGATCCCATATTTATACCCCAGCTCAGCAATTCAAACTTACAATTCTGCTTGTGTTGCAGAGCCTTTTATTTATTTATTTATTTTTTTAGAATTTTATTGTAGCTACAGCTCCATGGTCTGTGGACCCACCGACAGACACAGTTTTGATGCAATAAAACTGGTGGGGCGAAAAGAATCTCTCAAAATAATTCTCTTTTCAGAAGTTCTCCCACAGCTGGAGGAGTTGTGCACATTGTAGCGCCGTCAAAAAGGATTCCAGCCACATTTTAAATCCTGTCCGCTTCTGACAGACGTAATCAAATCTAGTTATTCCACTCCTCCATTTGATTCCCATTAGTGCTCACCTCCCATTCTCCACTCAAATTCCCATCCTGCAACAAAACATTTGAATGACAATGGCGCAGTCATTACACCCGCAACAGGCTCACTGCTCGTGCTCCTCCTCCTCCGCCTTTCTCACCCTCGCTCCTTCCCACGTGCTCTTCTTTTTATCGTTGACAGAAAGGAAAACAAAATGACAGGGTTTCATATCTCAGCTGTGATATCCTGAGACTACACAGGGAAATGACTATTTCCACTCACAAAAGGCTCCATTACTGCTGGATGACCTCTCGTCATTGTGTACCTTAACCTCCGAGTTAGACACCTCAGGATTTGCGCTTCAGTGTGTGTGTGTGTGTGCATGTGTATGCGTGACTGAGCAGTGTAATTGTGTCTTTACTCAGGCCCCGTCATGCAGTGGCGAGGAATTTATCCTGTCATTCATCCTGATGACTTTTTTCATCCTTCTAACTCTTTTTTTTTTTTTTTTTGCTGTCGTTTGTAACGACTGCACATCCTCCTATTTTTAGAGTTCCAGATATTAAAAAGTGTCAGGTTTTCATGGCTTTTACGGTTTACATTTTTCTTTTGCAAATTGAACCATACTTAGAACGACTCATAATTATTCTTGTAGGGGCCAGGAATTTGTCCACAAGTTGCCTCAGTTCCCTAACATCTTTAATAAATTGTCAGTGAGGTGTTGGGTTTAAAAGAAACAAAACTTGATTGCATCATGAATGCACTCCGTGTGTTTTTAGCTATTTTAATTGAATTAAAAATGCTTAGGATGAGACAATAAAATCCACTCCTCTCTGTTTTTCATTTTTAGATCTGTGAAAGCAAACTCTAAAGGAATAAAGTTTGAGTTCAACTTCATCCTCTTCATTTCGTCTGATGCCACAGAGCTCCTCCTCCATCTTGGTTCAGCCATGCCTCCATCTTTTACCAACTTCTATTCTTTTGAAGAAACTTCCTTTTCTCCATCCTTTGCTTCTAATCCTACTTTTCCTCCTCCGTCAAACTCACTTGATTGTTCTCATAACTTATCCTTCTTGAGCACTCTCTCCTCTTCCTCCACATGCTTTTAGCTCAATACATCATATCACATTAATACTAAAATGTGTGCAATTTTAGTCTTCGCTGTAGTTTATTGTTTTTTTGTGTCACATACAGTACCTGTTCATTTGTTTGCAAACACCAAGATGATGGACGCGAGCAGCCTTCAGGCGTGCATTTTTTTTTTGTTTGGAAATGATGAAACTTTCTCCTGACATTTTAGGAGGCAAAGGAGGAATAATGATATGAGGATGATATTTGTGAAAGTAGATGCGCTCGGCTCCTGCTCAGAGCATGTTCATTCATTTGCTATAACCACGCAGCGACTGGGAGACTCAGAATATAGTGTGTAGCTGCTAAGTGGAACAGAGACGGGGAGCAGCTGGGCGAAATTCACCTGCCACTTCCAATGTGGATCAGAAATTGCACTCACACCAGCAACCTCTATCCAGGAGTGGGGGGGAGAAAAATTAGGAGAAAAAGGACAGAGCGTGTTGTGGCCATATAAATCACAGACAGTAGAGTGAAAGGAGGTCAGTGACAGAAATGGGAAAGAATCACATTCTTTGAAACCTGCTGTGTTTGATATGCTCTGCTAAAGATGAAGAAATGAATGTAACACACCAATTTGCAGCAGCTACAAGGGTCACACAAGTCAAACTACAAACTTTATCTAATGTTCAGGGCTGGCCCCTGACATAGGCAGTAAAGGCAAATGCTAAGGGTGCCGTCCATCTAGGGGGTGCCACAAGTGAGGGACAAATTTTTTATAACTTTTTATCAGCGTACAGTTGATTTAGTTGGTAGAATAATCACTGGTTACTCAGGTTTACAAGGGTAACTTATTCTGTAACCCTTTATTTTACAGCCTCCTAATTACCATTCAATTATTTAGCATTTACATTTTAAGTATATCATTTTACTGTACAATTACTTGGTTATTACAGTAATTTACCATGTAATTACTTGGTAAGAACATGTAAAACTACAGTGTAACTAAACTAATTTTAGTGGGTAATTCTGTTACAATTACAGTTCAGTAGTATCTCAATTACCCACTATTTGCCAAAAAATAGCCAACTTTCTTTTTACAGTCATCTAATCACCATGTTACTATAAAGTGTATACTTAGAAAATTACTATGTATATAAGCTAATTTACTAATCCTAATACCACATTAATTACCCAGCATTTACCAATAACCTTCCAACTAAATTCCTACATAATATATATGTATATATATATATAGTCCCTAATTACCATGCCATTACCAGTAAACTACTAAAACTACTTTTATTGGGTAACTACAAGCAAATTACTGTTCAATAGTACCTCAATTATATATTATTAACAAAAAAAGAATGCAAACAAATAAAAACATATTTCTTACCAAGTAATTACATTGTAAATTATTGTAATTACTAAGTAACTGCATAGTAAAATGTTATTATTTAGCATGTAAATATTAGGTAAATTGCATGGTAATTAGGGTACTGTAAAGGAAAGGGTTACCACTTATTCTGTGGGTTTCTCAGCCTGCTGGTGCAGAGGATGTTTTGTGATAAAAGTATCAGTCAGTCAAGAATAACTACTGGTGCTTGGTGTGTAAATAGAAAACAAAATAATGGAAGTTTCAGTTATGATCTCAGGTAAAGTTTGGGTTAAAGTCTGGTTTTTAGTGTTCTACCTTCATAATATACTGATTTTATGATGTTTTATTAGTCCCAAGAATTTAGTTAAATGATCTTCGAATGGCTGGAAAATGCATCGTTTTCACTAGATCTTTTATAAAACTTTTGAGGAGTTACCCCTCGACCCCCCACCCTAGAACTGCTTCAGTCCACAGCTGCTAGTTAACATGAACAGATGTTCCTCATTGCATCAGCAGATGTTGGCAGGTATATGTTAGACTGGTGTTCTGTTTCAAATGAATTATATTGTTAACCATTTTAACTGGACACCTGGTTTCTAAATTTAAAAAAAGGATTTAAAAGACAATTCAACCTGAAGAGATTCACACAAAGAAAAGCTGCAACTATGACGTTTTATTTGACATGAAACAAAGTTTTGGCACTCAGACCCCGGCAGAAGACGTGGGCGCTGTGAATTGCGATAAACCTGGATGAGCAGCTTAGGATGAGGAACAGAGACGTCTTATCCCTGGGAAGGCCCGGACACTGGTGGTGGAGACCAAAGAAAGAAAGGAAGCCTGAAGGTGGTGAGAGAACGAGGGTGGAGAAGAGGTGGTTGAAGCTCGGCTGGTGAGCAGATGAAGCCATGATTTAAGAACGACTTGTCCGCCGTTAATAGGCTGCATCAGAAGCACGTGATGCAGTGACCGGATGATGCAAATGAGACTAAAGAGAGTTTTCCAGTTTGACTTTAGGCTTCAAAACTGGTAATGGTAATGGTAATTTGGTATGTGATTGTTTTTGAATTGGTAGTGACATTTTTAAAATTGCTAAAGGGGGCGCCATCTAAAATCTTGCCTAGGGCGCCAAGTTGGCTAGAGCCAGCCCTGCTAATGTGTGAAATGAGTATAATGAAGCACTGCCTCTCTGTTGTCATCCCACACCACATACTAGGTTGTAACATCCACACCTGTATTCTATCACCTTTTATCTCCTATTTAATTGTCATTTAGGTTTTCTTCGTTGGATCCTCGTCTAGATATTACATCATGTTTGTCTAACCCAACACCTGACCGTCTCTGTATTTTGGGTTTGTTTTTTCCTGACTTCATTTTGAAGGTTTTCATTTTCATTTTTTGTTTGGAGTGAGGCAACAACTCTTTGCTTTGCCCAAATTTAGGGAAGCATCCCATTTTAATTAAACTTCTGCTGTAGCCAAAAGTAAACAGTGGTGAAAACTGATGAAAGTAAATGTTTTTATTATATTTGTGTGACTCATTTTTCTAAAACAGAGCATTACCAATAAAAAGTATATAAATGTCAACTCTGTTGCAGGTTTACTCCCCCTGAGTACATACACAGTCAGTATTTGAGGAATGTAAATGTGATATTTCACTGCACATCAGCACATTTTAATTTCCAGGTGTAGCTTCCTGTGGAGAAGATGCAGGGTTTGATGTGAGATGCTGAATATCATTTCTTGCCAGTTTATTTAAAACAATTTCTTTGGCTCAAACAAGACTGTAATAAATTTTACTCTAACATATCCATCATTAGAAACAACAGCAGGGACAGTTGCTTCTTGGACACGCAGAAATGTGCTGGCGTGTCCAACTGAAACAATCCTGATCCATCTTGATCTGTCTCCCACTCTGTCCCTCCCTTGTGAAAGCAGAGAGCTCTGTTGAGTCCTCTCTGTGCTTTTGTTCGTCCCAGTGTGCAGTGAGTCCTCGGCTCGCGGGGAGGCAGTGCTGGGCCGTTCACGCTCTGATGAGACTCACTGAATCATCACAAAGAGCCCGTTTTCTACAGACTGGAGCCACAGAGCTGAAGGTTTACTTAGGAGAGAGATGAGAAGTTGGGGACTTCAACATTGGGAGGCCATAACTAAAGACAGAAAAGCAGACAAAAAAAGAAATGGATAAAGAGACGTTTCATAGTCTGGGACAGAGGAGCAGTCCAACATTGAGTCATAAAACACTGAATTTCCTATAAGACACTGATGTTCAATTAAACATGCAGGATGGGCAAGAAAAAACTGTTCGTCCCACTTTGGTTACTTTAAAGGAAGTGGGATCCAGCAGTCAGCAGCTGGGACTCGCCATGAGGGACGCTGCCCCAATATTTCCATGATGCAACATTAATATTTAAAAACAGTTTTTATGGGAGTTTACAGTTTGTGTAGCTCACGGCATCCACTGCACACGGTCAAGTTCTTTCTTTTCCGTTTCTTTTTCTGAGCTTTAACTGAAGTACAGCAGGTTTTCTGCAACTTTTTTTGGGATCCACAGTTATTGATTCAGAATACGCTCCAAAAAATGAAGTGTTGAATTTACTGAGTTTATGATTTACTAAATTTCTTTTAGAGAAAATATTGCTTTACTTTTACTCATCTTGGTGTAGTTGAACCAGCTGACAGAACTTGTTAAATAAATCTAACCCTTAATGCCAGTGAGTCACTTGTATATATAATCAAAGGGTACTGGGAGAAAAAAAGTTCCATATTGTTCAAATATCTACAAATCCGATGGGATTATTTGCTCTCTTCACTAATACTTTTTTGCACATCCTTTTGGCCGCTGCAGGTTTTAGACTTTTGACTTTTCATTAATTTGTACATATGCTTTGTAAAACTGAACATTTTGCAGTAACAGGTTGTTGTTTTCCATTGCCAGGAAAATATGTTGTGCTATAATAACCTCCCATCCCTTATAAAACTACATTTTTTTCTTTTAAGAAAAGTTTGTTTCATTCCAAAACTAACCAGTGTGCTGAGTGGGGGGGAAAAACATGGAGTTTTGGACATGAATGCACCAATTTCAATGCATCACAATAAAAGGAAAAAATGCAAGTGTGTTTATGTTTGTGTTAAACATGTTTTTTAGGGTTTCTTTAGATGCTGTTGTGTCTTTAGAACAGTTTTGATTTGAGTTTATTGCAGTGAAACCAAACGTCACACATTAAGCCATCATTTGCACTTCAACACAAATCTGGATTTGTCTTTAATGTGATGTGAACTATAAACTGTATAGCCAAACAGGTGTAGCCTATAAACCCAAGAGGTGATCATTAAATGGGAGAAAATAGATTATCCTTGTTTTTAAAAAATGCAGTGAGAGTTATAAGTAAGGACAATATAACAGGTTTGTCCTGTCAGTCATTTTTAAGACAAGAACTGTGAACCTGGAAACAAATGTTTTTAAAGCAACACGTGATCTGCATCCCTCACATTCTGTCTGATCACACGTGGAGGAGAGTAAATAATCACCTCTCCATCAGAACACAAACAGGACATCCTCCTCCTCATCATGCAGTTGTGGTTGATGTGGTTTCCAAGAGGAGAGCAGCTGAGAGCGCAGAGAGGGAGGGCAGGGGAGGCAGGGGGAAGGAGCGGAGGTGCGACACATCACAGCTCTCAGAATCAAGCAGCCAACAAGAAGCGCGCCTACAGTCTTCAAACCGTCCACCTGGAGAACCGACCTGCTCCGACTGCGCGCAAACTTTACGCTGCAGCACCATGTCCAGCGGAGGAAAGACCCGCGAACGCGCCACATGAGGCGGACCAGAGAAACTGAAAACACCGCTCTTTAAAGTTTTTTTTCTCTGCTGGCAAAGACCTCCGTGACACCTGACAGAAAAAAAAAAGAAAGCAAGGAAAAGTGAAAGTTTTTTTTCCCCCCCGCCGCTCCTTTGACACTTTGGTCGACTTGGGATTGCTTGGACTCAGCGGCGTGTCTTTTTATGTTCAGCCGAGGAGACGCGTAGATTTTCGGGGTGGTCCTCTCTCTGGAAGGTGACATGCAGGTTCTCGGCTGGACCACAGTCCTCTTCTGCCAGTGGATCCTGCACAAGGTGAGCTGCTCAAGAAAGAAAAAAAAACAACTATATTTAGACATCAAGTCTTTATTTGCTTTACATGTTTCACAGCTTTCCATATGATCAGCATTTTAGTCCTTACAGAGCATTCAAACTTGATTTAAAGTAGATTTTTATCAATAACAGCTTTTAGGAAACAAAATAAGCCACTATATGTGTGTTTTGAAGCTTTTTTCTTTTCAATCTAAGAGAAAAAAAGAAGAGAGAAAGTGCGTCCCTGCTTCCAAAGTGTAGATTTGTGCTGCCTGAGCGCTTCCTTTTCACTCCCAGCTAAGCAGCTCTCCTTATCCATTTATCTGCTTGCCCTTCCAGCAACTTCCTCTAATTTTTCTTCAGAAGTTGATCTCGCCCCTGGCTTGTTTTATTATCTCGCCATCGTTTTCATGGCAAACAGTTTGCGCGCCTGGTGTGACTGCTGAGGCTGCGCGCGCGCCTGCATGTGTGTGTGTTGCTGTGAGTGTCTTCCTGCTGCATGCTAAAGTTTTTTTTTCTCTCTAAGATCACCTTGATATAGTTAACCACAGGTGCATTCTTGATATCTGGACCTAAAGATGCAGAATAAAGCTGAGAATAAAAAGCTGAATCTCCCAGCAGAAACACACCCTCTGTGTGACCAGGGTTCTTTTGGCCTCAGTGAAATAAAAAAGCAACCAAAAAATTTGACTTTTCACTATAAATCCCACTTCTTCTGCATTCTCACCTCTAAATGCAAGTACTTTGTTTTATGCATCTTTCCATCTCTGTCAATCTGATAAACTCCACTTTTTATAACGCACTCGCTGTGTTGATTTAAAAAGTAGCCATCCCAGTTTTTTCTTTTCTTTTAATCTGTTATTTTTAAAATATTGGCTTGAACCACTGCAAACAAGTCTGATGAGCAGAGTGATGTCACTTGAATCAGGTGACAAAGCGAAGTGTCAAACACTAACTAGCTGACGGGGGCAGAAGCTTTGTCACCCAAAAGAGTTGCTTGATGGAACATTAAAAAAAAAGATTCGCTTAAAAAATAGGTAAAATGACTGCTGAGGTGTTTTGGTGACAGTTATTAACCAGCTTTGAATGGAAATGTGAGAGTTCAAGTGCTGGGATTGACTTATGAGTCTAGCTTTTTTAATGGTTCAAGATAAACAGGTAAGCTTGTTTATATAGAAAAAAATAAAGTTGCGTTATTGGAAGCATTAGAAATGCAGGTAGAGAACATCAGGTGGAATATTTCAGTGAGAGAGAAGGCAGCATTACGCAGCCCTTTAAACAAATTTGTTCACATCTTTCAACTAAACCACCTCTTAGAGATCATTTAGGAAAATGCAGCAACATTTTTGTGTGCATAAGTGGGTGTTTTCCAACGAGATGCGGGAATCAGGAGCAGGGCAAGAATGAGACGCATTTAAAATGTAAAACTGACAGTTTATTCTTCCAAATGTCTTTTAAAATATGGATTCACGGGTTCTCATATATTTTATGAAGAAAGTAATAAAATAGTTCCTGCAGATAATGCAATATTCTAATGTTTTTCACCTTGTGCTTTTGAAATCATATCTACAGTAAGAGCACTACAAAAGAAGAAAAGATGTGTGAAAAGTGTCTTTGCTCTTTTGTGCTCCCAGGAGAAACAATAGCATTAGCCAGCATCTCAAACTGACGAAATCCTCTTATCTCCCCCCATAAAACAACTAGCTGTATACCCCAGGGATATTACTGCAACTGACTCTCTTTAATTTCATTGTATATAGCCCCACTTCCTTTGCAATCATGTCTCATGTATTCTGCATTCCAGTAGCCTGTATGGTGAAATGTGCATTAGAAACATGATGTTTTTATGCCCACATTTTATGCATCTTTTCATCCCGTTGTTGAGGAAAAAATGAATTATCAGCAAACAGTTGGAGGAAATTTTTATTATTTTTCTCTATATCATGGATTGAACCAGGTGGCTTTTCTCTCCCTCCCACTCTCTTGTCTTTTTGTCCCTCCATCCATCCATCTGTGGATCATCTTAACTGTAAAACAGCCCCGTTCCAACCAGCATCAGGGGTTCACCGCTCTATAATCTGTGCAAATTATATTCTCTCTTCCCTGATTAAATGTGTAATCTGTTGAATCATGATGACAGAAGCAATCACATTACTGCCATATCTGTTGTCTCTGAAATTGGTCCCACATCAAATACTTCTCTAACCTAAAATAATAATAATAATAAAAAACTGACAAGGATTTATGCTGTATTTTAATGAATTCTGCCATAATTTGGTTCTTGGATATTTGTTTTCTCTCCTCTTTTTGTGTGACCATTATCTGTAAAATGAACCATCACCAGCTTGGTGTAGAGAATAACAAGCTTTGTATTAAATGTTAATAATAATGTGTCAAAAGATGGACAGTTTCATAATAATTCCCTCCATTTTTTAGGCCATTAAACCTTTAACTGGACTTGTGGGTGGGAGGAGTGTCACTGTGGAAAAGACCACAGCAGTAATATTTTCCTATAAAAGACTCAGCATGTTTTGAAGGAACACATTAGCCCTCAGAGAATGTGTTGAGTACGACGTTCAGCTACTACCACACCAAATACGAACGTAGTATTTGTAAAATTACTTAAAGGGGCAATATCATGTAAAATCAACTTTTTTGAGTTTTATATCATGTTATAATGTTATACTCTCATAAAAACATGCCCAAAGTCTTGCTTTGACTCATTCATGCATGTTTGAGAAATCTGGCAGCGTTTTTAGGAAGCCATGCTGAGGAGCAAAACGAGGGACCTGAGA
>NW_013952428.1:2152373-2168577 GCF_001266775.1 Austrofundulus limnaeus | reverse complement strand
ACACACACACACACACACCGAACGGGACAGGACAGGAGCAGAAGGAGGTTCTGAAGGAGACAGGCCAATTTCAAGGTGTTTAGAAGAGGAAGTGATGAGAAGATAAGTTTATTTTCTATTTAAACATAAAAACAGCATTTTAATAACAACTAAAGGTGACATAGATACTTTATTATGGTATAGTATTTAAATATACGCCTGAGAATCACATAATATTGGCCCTTTAAGATTTAGCCTTTTTTGAGTCTGATAAGGACACATAGCTGTGGTGGTCATCTTAAATTTAGTTGACTCCAAAAGTTATTTGGTTGTAGATCTACATCTATTCAACTAAATTGCTCCGGGGGGACTCAGTTACTGCAGGCCAACAGATGAGGGGCCGAACGTCCACCAATAACAGTCATTATGTAATAAACCAAGTATTACAAAGATCTGTTACCTTTGAATTAATTTATTTTGCTGCATTAATCATGTGTATAACATACAGAACCCTATGTAATAAAAGTAGAGCAATTAAAAGAATATCAAAACCAAAAAGAACACATTACGCCTCCTATTTAACACAAATATCAGTTTGATATCTCTGGCTTTTATTTTTACTTACCTTAATTTTATCTTCAACTGGTTGTAGTTATAACTGTTTTGGGTGTTCGTAGAAATCATTTTTACCATGTTTCTGTAGACACCCACATGCCTATAATTAAAAAAACTTATAACTAAAATAGGAAGCCAGGAGTTTGGGCTCAAGAGATTAATGAACCAATTGGCGGCCGGATTTTGGTCACCAGTGGGCTGGATGTGGCCCGCGGACCGCCAGTTGAAAAGCACTATAGTGATTTTTTTTTAAGACTTTCATTAAAATCTGTCCATTGGGCCATGAGATGCTGTATTTTGCTAAAGCTACAGACAAACACACACAGAAACAAACAAAATTATCATTGTCCATATTATGGCAGAAGGTGATACAAACAAATCTCACTTCATTCATACACAAATAACAGAGCCACAACTGTAGGAGTCAACACTTCCTGTTTCTCTTTATTTATTATCACCTTTATTATCACCCTTTATGTAGTTTGCTTGAACTGAAATTTCTTTTTTCAATTACTAAATTAACTATATTGTAAAAAAATATTATACACATTTATTGTCATATTAGTTAAAGCAAACTGAGAAAAATAAACCTTTTGACAGCTCAAACACACCTGCAGTCATTAACATCAACGTTAAAATATCACGTCTCAAATAAACCAATCAATAACTGGTTTATTTATCAACCGCGTATCATTTTGGCGTGTAACTTGTGAATTAAGTTGCAGAATAAATTTTAGGCAGTGAGAAGTGCAGCAGTTGCTTACAGTAAATGTCACGTTGTTTTAACTCTGCTGTAGCTGCCACAGGTAATGAGCTACAGTAGTTGGTTTTATCTAACAGCGACACTTTTTAAGTCTTATTTTCTTGTTGTTTTATGGGATGTCATCTTAACAAAAAGGGGATCTGCATCCACGCCGTGTAACACAACACTGCTCTCCCCTAATTAAGCACCGTTCTACACTTCCTGTCACTTTCAGTGCGTAAAAACAATGACGTCAGACGTGTGTTGGATGCATTGTCTTAATCTGAGCCCACTTGGCCCCATCACTTTGTTCCCGTGACCCCTCACTGCACACAACCTGCAATTTTTTTTGCTCAGAGAAAAAGAAAACGGTGCAGTGTTAAGTTGCAGTTGTTTATTCCCAGAGCGTGCGCATAACGGTGCTTTAACAAAGAGCAGATTTCACAGAAATGTGACAGTAACAAGGAGGTGAGTTTCTTGAGAGGACAGGGAGGAGAAAAAGGAGATAAATGTGTCAGACTTGTTACCTCATTTACTTTTCTCCAGCCGGCTTCTCTCCAACCAGTCGGGAGCAGATGTGTGTCAGGTTTAAATGCAGGCGCGTATCAGGCTTCTTTACTTTTTCCAGCGCAACAGCAAGAGTCAGAGAAAACGGGGCAGCTGTGTTTGAAGATAATTTTAGAGTCGGGTCAATAAACATTTTCAAACCAAGATGCAGGCCTACTGACCTGTCAAAACAAGTCTGTCTGTGCAGCGTTTTGGATGCTTTTTCACTGATGCACTGGAGCTGTTTCCTCTCTTTTAACACATATAAGAATATAGGCAACATTAAACAACTATCCACTCACTGATGCCTCTTTTACCACATTTAATAATGCCTGTGTTTGTGTGTTTGGGCTTGTTAGGCAGCAAGGTCAATAAAAAATACATAAAAGAGTCACCAAGAAGCTTCTACAATTAAAGGCTGTGAGGGAAAAAAGTGAGAAAACAGAGATGTGTGGATTAAAATCTTTAATGATTTGGACAAAGCAGAAAGCAGAGAAATGTGCCTCAAAGACTCCGAGACTCCCAGAAAAGCATGTTGAGTAAGTTTGTTGAAACCTTTATTGGTGTCATGAAATACAGAGCCACTTTTAAAGGCTTGAATTGCAAATCCACTCGTCCTGCTGTCGAGCAGACCTCTGTTCTTTTGAAGTATAGAAAACACCTACCGCCGCTCATGCCTCACTTCTAAGGAACATTGTTTGGATTCAATCAGGAAGAAAACCTGAAAATTCAAGTGACAGAACAAGAGGCAGAAGCAGAACACGATGATCAGAACCGCTGTGAAGCAGTACCTCCATCAAAATTCACTCCTAAAACTACTTCAGTGTTTATCTAACCTCCAACTCTGAGATTTTTACACATGATCCAGATGATTAAACACAGGATCTGCAGTTTAAAACACAACATCAACAACATGCAGGATATACACTTGGTTCATTAGTGCTTTGTGTGTGTTAGAGCAACACAAGCTACCATCAGCGTGATTTTTTAAATTTATTTTTAATTTATTTATTTGTACCTGTACCAGCAAAATGGACCTAAACCACTTTCTGCTTGTTTATTAACTGGATTATTTTTAAGAGTCTGTTAAGCACTGAAAACTGTGTGAGCATTTGGGAAACTTGTAAAAAAAACAACATGCAGTTTTTTAGGCACCAGCTATGGCTTTAATAAACTTAAAAATCCCAAATACTTTCTATTTTAATTTTACCTTTTTGAAAGCTCTAAGATCGAACTAGAAAAGACATAATTTGACATAAGACAACCTAATATCTGACAAAACTATCCAACTGAATTTAAACTCAAAGATTTTCTAAACGAATCATCATTTATTAAACTTTTTTATTTATTTATTTTTGTTAGTTTTTTCTTTATTATTATTATTATTATTATTATTATTATTATTATTATTATTATTATTATTATTATTATTTCAATTATTTTTATTTTTTGCCTTTTGCCTTTTTATTTTTTGATGCACTTTAACAATTCAATTCAATTCAATTCAAAAATACTTTATTGATCCCAGAGGGAAATTAGGTGTTGTTGTAACTCATTTAACTAAAAACTTATTGTAGATGCTGATGGCTGTGGGCAGGAAAGATCTTCTGTAGCGGTCTGTATTACAGCGAAGTTGAAGAAACCTCCGACTGAAGACACTTTGTCTTTCTATGACAGTCTGATGAAGAGGATGGTCAGGGTTGTCCACAATGTTCTTGATTTTATGTAAAATCCTTCTTTGCACCATCATCTCCAGAGATTCCACAGTCGTCCCCAGAACAGAACCAGCCTTCTTTATCAGGTTGTTTAGTCTTTTTAGGTCCCTGGCTCTGATGCTGCTGCCCCAACAGATGACAGCAGAAGAGATGACGCTCTCAACAACAGACTTGTAGAAGATCTGCAGCATCTTGCTGCAGACATTGAAGGATCTCAGCTTCCTTAAGAAGTACAGTCTGCTCTGTCCTTTCCTGTAGACTGCTTCACTGTTGAGTCTCCAGTCCAGTCTGTTGTCCAGATGAACACCAAGGTATTTATATTCCTCAATCACCTCCACTTCTTCTCCCATGATGGAAACAGGGTTTGATCTAGGACTATTTCTCCTGAAATCTACAATCATCTCCTTTGTTTTGTTCACATTCAAGATGAGATGATTGTTCCCACACCATGTCACAAAGCGGTCCACCAGCTCTCTGTACTCAGCTTCCTGTCCATCTCTGATACACCCAACAACTGCAGAGTCATCTGAGTATTTCTGTAGATGACAGCAGTCTGGAGACACACAGCTTTAACACAGCTTTATTAAAAACAAGATTGTTCTTCCTGTTTAGGAAATGTGGTAATTAAAAAAAACTTGGAATGGCTTGAATGTGAAAGTTAAAAAAATCACAATGAAAATAGCCAATATTGCTTTTTTTTAATCTCAACTCTTTCTAAATGGACTGAACTTATAGAGCGCTTTATCAAGTCCCTCCAGACCCCAAAGCGCTTTACACTTATAGACATTCACCCATTCACTTCACCCATTCACACACTGATGGTGGTAAGCTACATTGTAGCCACAGCTGCCCTGGGGCGCACTGACAGAGGTGGGGCTGCCATGAACCGGCATCACTGGACCCTCTGACCACCATCAGTAGGCGAGGCAGGTGAAGTGTTTTGCCCAAGGACACAACGACTGAGACGGCTGGAATGGGGATTATTAGTGGAACATTATATGAAGTATTAAAAAAAATAAAGTGGAAGCTGTATCAAACCTTTCTGTACAAAAATTGACAAAGACACAAAGTGATTGTTTTGTTTGAAAAAGTGAATTCGTCATTTTTGTGTCAGCAGAATTGAACAATTTTATTGTTTATTTACGTGTTTGGTGAATTTCAACACAAACTGCATAATTTATTGGGTTTTTTTTCATGTAAACTTAAAGTACAACAAGGCAAGTATTGTTCTCACAGTTATTTTCTGTTTTTAAGCTTCAATATTTGACTATTTCTGATGTTTTTCAAGAAATTTTATTCGCTTTTGAAAAGAAAGCCTAACTGAGCTGTAGCACAACTAATAACGATAAAGATATTTGGTCAGGTTCAATTTACTGAGAGGAAAAAACAAAACAAAACAAAAAAAAAGATAATAATAATTTAAGTTTCTCATTGCCCGTTTTATCTTTTTCACTCTCCAGGCTCCTCGTCCTGATTTTCATTGTGCTTCTTCCACTTTTTCCCCACTGCTGCTCTCCTCTGCTTCTAACTAAAGAAAAAAACACAATAAGGGCAAAGCACATATGGAGGTCTAGGTCATGGTAACCACACCTGATCTTTCTTGAACCGAAGTCAACCCTTACTGCAGAACACACACTCCCACAGCATGTTAATGCATCCCTGCCTTCCTCAATGAATGGGCTGCCATCACTACAGTAGTACTATGTATGAATCACCAGGTCGTAGACAATCACTGAGGAAAATTGCTCTCTGAGACGAGTTGGTGGGGGTTGGAAGAGAGAAGGTTTGGGGAGTCTGCTGCATGAGAGAATAATTCAGGTACCTCTGATGTGTTTGTGATAATACGTGCTGCACTGGTGGATGTATTTATTGGGTATTGTACAAGTATTCATTCCCAATCCGAGAACTATTTTATGGCTTGGATTAAAAAAAAATACATACCTCATTGTTTTCTGTTGTCAGGGCTAAAACGCATGCCTAAAAACGTTTTAAATCACAGCACACTTACTACTTAAGAATCAGGTCAGGAATGAAAAATCATGAGTTATCTGGCTGAAAAATAACTGTACAATCTGATAAGAAGACAAACGGAAAAAGAATCATCTTCATTCATTAATGCTGCCTTCAGTCAAGCATCTATAAGTTTGAGAAGACTCTTTAAAATAATCCACCAGTCAAGCTGACCACATCTCACAACAACGCCTGTTTATATAAAACCAGCAACAATTCTCCAACTCTTTGGCAGCTCAGAAGATAACAGTGATAAGTTGAATTCAAACCCCTGTGCCACCTCTGACCTTTAAATATTAATCACTTCGAGACTAGAAATATCTGGAAATCTCCCTTTAAAAATAAGATCTATCCAGTATATTCATCTGGTCATAATATTATGACAGATCAGCACATGTCAGCAGCTGTTAGATGGATTGTTGTGATATTTTATTAAAGGGATCCCTGATTAGTTGTAACATTAGACTTAATTGATAAACATATATTTTAACTGTAAAATAAAGACTGTAAAAATACTGTAGGCTGTTCAGTTTTGTAAATTTTTAAAAATATATTTTAACACTTACAGGGCCATTTTATTTACACGCAAAGCATTCTGGGTAAATGATGACATGGATAGGTCCTCTGTGTGAGCGAGCTATATCCACCCTGAAGGTTAATCTCAGACAATATCTGATGATCGACTCTTTTAAATGAAACCAGAGAGCGTTGACAGAGAGGAGAATGTGAATGAAATGAAATGTGTCAACTTTCCAAATAATTCATAATGTGCCTTTTATTCATGTCCATTCAGAATGATTTTATTTGTTTGGTCGATTGTTGTCCTCTTTTGCATTATTTAATAAAACCGTGCAGCAGGGGGGAGGTTGTGGGTAAAGTGGTCAGCCCTACTTTGGATTGGTCGACTCGTGTTGCTCCACTTTGAGAGGTCCCCAGTCATCTTTATGATGATCTGTCTCTCTCTTTCTCTTTTTTTTTTTTCCTGGCTGCAAGGAGCACAGCCGAGCTTTGGAAATAGATCACATCAGAGGCACGCTTGGCTCTCGATGATGGGCACAGTGTTTGTTTCATACATGCATGATGAGCAGCTCAGCCCTCGGAGGGGACCACCAGTTTTGTGGCGTACCATGGTCAATGTGTTGCTGAATTCTCAGTTTGCCCCAGGAGAAAGCGCAAACTGTGCTTCATACTTTTAGTGTTTGGTTTGAGGGTTGGTGTTTGCTGATGTGGGAAACATGGGAAACACCAGCTTGTGTTTTGTATTAAATGTTCAAAAAGCGTAAAAAAAGATGAATCTAAAAATGTGGTTTTATTTAAAATACACATTCACCAAAACAGTTTTCAACACAGCAGCTCTTTTATACATAATAAAGGTTACAAAATAGTTACACATAATCATAAATTCTTCTTTTTAATCCTTTTTTTTTCTGCACATGAACAAATTTATGTGTTGCTCACCTGTTGTCATTAAGAAGGATTAAGCCTTGGGTTTAGACAACATTTCATGATTAATAGTTGACACACCTTGGGGAGATAAAAACAAAACAAAACAGGATTTTTGTACATAAAATGAAATATTAAAGCGTAATCCGAGCGACACCTAATATATAACTCATGGTGCAGATGGCAGAGGATGCTCAGGGTCAGCTCGTGTGAGGACCCTGTCCTGAATAGGAGTGTCAGGGCGGGATTAGATTTTTTTTTTCTTCTAATATTTCAAGGATGGCTTGTAATGCATTAATTCAGACGATCGTTGAATTTATTGGAAAAACTGAGGCAAGAATGAGAAGGAAGAAAAGAAATTGTAACCCAGCTTGGTTGACCCCTTTGGTAAGCCTCAATATGCATTAACGCAGAGAAACACACTGTCCTAATAAATAAAAGATTCTGCATAAATCCACTGGACGCAAAATCTCAGGGATTTGATGTTGTGTTTTTTTAAGAAGACATGTAATATAAGACTCTTGTTTGCCTTTCTTTTTTAGTCCAAGCAGGATTTTGAGGGTTACGCTGGATGCAGCATTAAGATAAAAGCAAGACAATGCTCTTCGACATGCTGTCATTTTCTGGTTGTTTACTGAGGATGGGATTCTCCTAAGCCAAAACTTTATATATTGTTTCCTGAGTTCATGACTAATGGAGAGTGAGGTGGAGATTTCAGCAAAAAAATCTGTGCACTCAGCAGAACCATTCGGTCACAGATCTCTTGCACACCTCTCAGTCTCCCTCCACCCCCCCCCCCTCAGTCTTTCATCCTACACCTCTCTCACCTGCCACCTGCTTGTCGAAACCTTCACAATTGAGCTTCTATCTTTCGCTCCATCGCTCCATTTCTCCCCCTGCGAGCTTTGGCGCCCCGACACTGGTCATGTCCAGCTCTGCTTTGCCAGTCGCCTTTGATTGCAATGTAGTTCTGGAAGGAAAGCAAAGTCGAAGGAAAATGCCACATTTTCACTTTCCCAGCTCTTTATGCTCTTAAAGTTTGTGCAGTGGAGACATTTTTTTTTCTTTTTCTTTTTTCGCAGTTCCTCTCCCGGTGGTTTTCTGGCTTCTGTCACCATGTTTCTCTCCGGGTGTTTCTGAATCACGATGTGGCACTTCTTACTGCTGAATTATATAAAATCTCTGCTTGGGTTTTAGTTAATTAGCTCAAGCAAAGAAGGAACGGGGGGATCGATGGCAAAGGGGAAGACATGGTGTGTGAGTGTGTGGAGGAGGCGAGGGTAGACTTTTCCTCCTTTAACTTGGTCCAAGTTGGCCCAGAGGAGACTGCTGGGAAGGGAGACTAGGTCAGGGCTATGGAAGGAGAGAAAACTTTGGGCTGTGTGGACAGAAGGCATGATCAGAAAATCATCTGACATCTTAAATGCCCTCTTATTAACTTTGTATTCTTTATGGATCACCTAAAATCAGCTTTAATTTAAGCTTCATAGGATCACAGCATACCTGACTGTACAGGTGTACACAGCTGAAAATCACGTTATTCTTAAGTGTCTTCCATTAATTCTCCAAGTCCAATAGTTTATTTCCACACCGTTTCCTCTTTGGTGTTGACCCTGTGGTGTCAAATAACACTTTGCTGTTTTTTTTTTTTATTTTTTTACTTTCCAACCTCCAATTCTGCATCTTTATGCTAAAAAAAGTTGGATGTAGAGCTCACCCACTTACTTTTTATTGATCAACGTTAGTAAAAGATTTTGTCCGTCCATTTTTTTACCCACTTTTGCAGGGTCGACAATTTAGAGTTACAGGGGTTGGACAATGAAACTGAAACATCTGTCATTTCAGTGTGGGAGGTTTCATGGCTAAATTGGACCAGCATGGTGGCCAATCTTCATTAATTGTACATTGCACCAGTAAGAGAAAAGTGTGAAGAGCATCTGTGACCAAGGAGGGATGTTGACATTTCGTCAGCAGCTGCTGCCATTTTCTTCCCAAACTGCTGTGACCAGATTTTGCAAGGCTGCTCGGTGCGTTTGCTTTTTATTTCCTCCTGCTTCGTTATTTCTACGAATTTCAACAAATCGGGCTGCCGTCAGGTACTTAGCTACAGCCTCGTCTTCCAGTTTTTAATTTTTGTTGATGCGTTTTGAAGAGAAGAGGATCAAAGTAAATCACCCGAGTTTTTCTAGTGACCCCTTAAAGAGATAAGCTGCCACGAAGAACATTATTTTATCTGCCCTTTTTCCAAATTTGATAATGATTAGAAACGTCGAAGTATGTTTTCTTTAAAATCCGAAACAGCACTTGTTGCAAAGTGTTTTGACGCTCGTCTTCGTCACCTGACACATTTAACACGCTGTCATTGGTTGAGGAGCTTTGTTTAGAAAACAGATGTCCACATGGTTTTAAATTGTTTTAATTTCCTTACTTTCTAAGACACATTAAGTTGATTTGATGCTACAGTTTGCCTTGTAATGTTATTTTATACCTTTTCTGCTACCTTTGAATTGGCTGTTATTAAGTTTTATTAGTTTTTTAGGATACAAGATGCTTCCTACAATACCAGAATGGGAATCTTTTTCTAAAATTTCATGGCGATATCTTGAACACTGAGGAAGTTATGAGCAAAATTAGAAAACAGCAAGGTGAAATGGTCACAAAGGTTGGTGAACTGCAGCAAGAAAACATGAGCTGATTTCACCTAAACAAACATCAATAACTTCCCTCATACTTCAGATAATCACATGATTTTGGTGTTATTTTGAAGGGTTTGAAATGTTCTTTTGGAATCCGCTGTCAGATTTAATATTGGTGAAGGATTAAAAATTTATCCACATCCCTAAAACCAAGACAGCAAGTCTTTGTGATGTATCAAGAGCCACAGTATCCAGGGTAATGTCAGCATACCACCAAGAAGGACCAACCACATCCAACAGGATTAACTGTGGACACAAGAGGAAGCTGTCTGAAAGTGATGTTATGGTCTAAAACCAGGTACTTCAGTTTCATTGTCTAACCCCTGTATAAATGAACCTAACAAGAATGTTTTTAGTTTATTAGACAAAACCAGAGTACTGGTAGAAAACTGAAAACATTTAAGATGGGAGGAAAACCTGCAATCTTCTAAGTGTGAAGTGACAGCTCTAACCACCACTAACTATGAGTTACTTCTTTAATGTAAAACTCAGTCTTTTCAAACGTTTAAAGGCTGTAATTTAATTTTTCTCATAGCTGACAGCAGTACTGGCACTTTTCCAGTTACACAGATTGACTGAATTTATGTTGTGATCAACAGTTTGGCAGCCACTGGGCCAAATGTGATCTGCATCATGTTCATTTATTAATAAATAACATAAAATCTCATGCATGAATCAGCTGTGACTCAACTTAAAAGATGGCAATAACTCAAACCAGCGGTTTCCAAACCTTTTTATTTTGAAAGTCACAGAAACCTCATGATCCTGTAGCTTGAGGTAAATAAAAAAGGATCATAAAACATTTAGAAAATAAAATCAATTCATTTCATTTATCTGTTTATGATTACTGTTTCTTTCTTTTTGATAAAAATAATTTTTAAAGTTAATCAAACAGTTTTTGCTTAACGATCCACATTTGCCAAACATTTTAATTTTTAAAAAATAAATATTTACTTACAGTGATTTGCAAAAAAAAAAAGTTGCAATCCAAACTTTGCAATTGAAATAAAGTTTGAAATTCCTTTAAAATTGGTGAAAAATAAAAGTGCACAAGGAGTGCTATTTAGGCATCATTATAGATATAAATAAAACCGATAGGCCAAATTTACTAGTCAAAGCCCATCCTGACACGATCTGTTGAATAAAAACTCATGTTTATTTTTGGTGAAAATTCTTGACTTGTGTTTATTGATGAAATTCGTTAATTTTTTTCCAGCAGAACTACACATTCACTCACAAGTTTTGAGAAAAGTACAAACAAACTAAACAGAAAAAATGTTTACCCTGAGTTCCCTGGTCAAAAGAAACTGCTCAGCAGATGTCACCCTCCCCTCAGCAAAGTCTCCGAGCAGACCTCAACCTGCGTGTGGCAACATGACCAGTCGCTGACAGTGACATAATGTGGCACCTAAAGGACCAGGCAGACAGAGAATGGAGAACGGGAGGTGATAGATAAGGAGAGAAACGAAAAATCAGCCACATGTGCGCACCCAGTGAGGAGACACCACTTGGTCTGAGCTTCAATATGTTCAGCTGAAGGAAGTGTGAAAAATGTAATGCAGCTTATACAAGGAGGGCAGCAGCAGAACAGTGTGACCCCCTGAATGATAAAGCAAGAGATTGCCATTCAAAGTATTCTTTCTGTCTTTTTAACTCAAAGCCAAAGAAAAGCTGACTGAACACTGCTGAGAAGTGCAACTCTGTGCTAAAGTTTCAAAGAACTGCGCTCTTTTTTTTTTAACATTTTGCTTATAAGCAGCCGCATTTTCTTGTCATCTTTTAAAAATGATCTTTATTTATAATAACTTTTTATGATTTCTGATTGAGTTTCAGTGGTTTTCTTTGGGCTTTGGCTACCTTTCCACTCATGCCCTGTCCAGTGTTTGAGCATGGCCATGACAACACGCTGTGCAGTGTTTGCCTGTGAGGAAAAAAGGACAAAAGAGGACAAAAACATTATTTGAAGTCTGAGAAAAACTGTTGAACATTGCTTATGCAGTGCTACTTTTGAATCAAGCAACAGGCAAAATTTAATTTTGTTACATTTTAGCATGTTTGATCAGTTTAGATCAGGGGTTCTCAAGCCATTTGGGTCTGGGGACCCTTTGCAAGGGCGAAAAAAAATTCCAGGGACCCCCTCATAAACCCCATGCTGTTTTAAAAGATAATTTGTTGTCATTTCAACTCCGAAATGCCAAAGGGATATTTTTATTAAGTTTCTTAGGTTTGTTTTATTAGTTCATTGTTCTCCATGCATTTTCAAAAATAAAAACCAAATTAACATTTTACTAAATTTTTGAGGACCCTCAAGATACCTCTCGCGGACCCCTGGGGGTCCAGGGACCCCAGTTTGAGAACCTCTGGTTTAGATGATGATATTTAAACGATAAAACCAATCAGTGTGGATCATTTTCTAACAGTAAAACTGGACAAACACGCCTAAAAGATTCTTCATTTCCTGACTGGCTGACCTCCATCACGTATTTCACAGGCAATAGAAGAATATGCTCACAGTATAATGTCATAAAGTAACCACAACCACCTTAACACTTACGTAGCAGAAACATAAGAATAAAACATTTAATACCCCCTCGGAAAACTGCAGAGTGAAAAGGATTATCTATTAAGCAAACAGGAAAATCTCTTTTGAAAATGAGCCAATAATCCTCCCCACAAACATGGAAACATGTGTCACAGACCTGAAGCTGAGCTGATGAACAACAGAAGTGTGTAAAAAGCCACAAAGCCAATTAAACAAAAATGTTCCTTTTTATATCACCAGTCCCAAACCCTGTGCTGATTTAACGTGATTTTCTCAAAAGTACACTTGGCAGGGTTTTGGATTATTTTAGCAATACCTAAAAGCTCAACTGCTAAGTTAAATCTGCAGAAACTTTTTTCTTTTTAAGTCTGAAGGGAAACTTTTACAACACGTGTTAGTTTAAGTCTGTACTGTCTGTTTGTCTCTGAAAGAACATCTTTCTCTGCATTTCCTCGGGGCAGGGGTGACAGGGCCACGATCAAATTGTCACAGAAATTACCTCCCATCATCTTTGCCTTTTTGGCTCTTTTTTTTCTTGAACTCAACATTGTCAGGTTAAGAAAAAGACTGTTGGAGAAATTTGTAAGGATTTTATTAAAAATTAAAAAAAAAAAGGCATTTCAGTGCTGCAAGTTAAACAGAAAGGTCTGCAGGGCTGAAATACAGCTGTTAGGAAAAAGTCTCTGGAAACAGTGGCTTCAATATTTAATCTAATGTAATCTCACTGTTGTTTAATGGAGAATGGTTTAAAGCAGAGGTGTCCAAAGTGTGGCCCGGGGTCCATTTGTGGCCCCTGAACTGATTTTGTGTGGCCCCTGACTTCAGTTCAAGAGTTACACTAATTTGTTTAAAAATTTGTCCCCTCGGCACAGGTGTTTGATGTAGATGGAGACTTATTTATTTATTATTATTATCACAAAGTAAAATCTTACAATAAAAACATATTGGCAACAAAACCAATTATTTGTCTTTAAATAACCAGGCTCTTAGCTTTTTCCACATGTACCTATTGACTCACAAGCTGATTTGCTGCACTTCAATTTGCTTTAAATTATTGTATAAATTTGTCTGAACACAGCAAGCATTTTCAAAAGACTGACCTAAATCCTGATTTTATTGATCAGAATTGACTAAATTGAGTTATTTTTTTCCCCAACTGAAACCTAGAAAATTGCAAAATTTCTTTCAATAAGGGAAATCCTGCAAAACACTTATAAAGTTCTGGATCTAGATTAATTTACTCATCCATTTCCAGTAATAAATCTGACTACTTTATTTGTTTAATTAAAGTATTCAATGCTTAGTTAATTGTTGAGCAGGTAAAAGAAAAATATTTTTGGTCCTCAAGTCCTTCTGACTTTATGATTTTGGCTCATGTGACAAAATGTTTGGACACCCCTGGTTTAAACAATACAAGATATTACTTCAGTATGGAGGTTGTGGGAAAAACAGGATGTTCAACTCCAGTCACTTATCCTTATTTTTTTATTTCTATGGATACAGATTAGTCAAATAAGTCATATCAAGTCGCAAAAAAAGCAAACAGGACCAATTTAAATCCAATTACATGCAATCCAGTTTATTTATTTGTCCAATTTTTTTCGAAGTTGTAATTACAGGAAAGTGTTCCCTAAAATGTTAAAGGTATTTTTTTTCCCTTTTAATTAAGAGACACAGAGTGCTTGGAGTTGATAAAATAAAGGACCAAATAAATGAGAATTATCGTAACGTAAACCAGGGCTGAGGATAATCATTTGAAGCACATCTCTCCTCCCTCTCCCCAGCTGAGACTAAATGTAGGTTAATAGTTGCTACAATGTATTTACTATTATAAAACCAGCAGTTAACCCCCAGATTGTGAACTGATGATAAGATATGATTCGTTTGTCTTCAATCTGATGAAGGTCTAGTTTTATACAGATTCCTGTTGATTTGGCCTTATTGTTCTTAATCATATCTGTTACCGCCTTCTTCTCTGCTCTCCTGTGATATCCCAACTTTTGTTGTTTCCTAGGAATTCATTTCCTTGATATTTTTCTCTGTCACTGTGTGTGGTGGGATATTTTTGTGTAGTCTAGATAAGGAGGTCAGGGTGAACTTGTGTCTTGCTACATCAAGCAGGCGAGTATTGAGAGGCCGGCTTTCTGTCCCTGTGGCTTGCTGAGCCGCATAAATCAAGCACATGTGCACACAAGGACAGAAAAAAAAACAGATTAAAAATATATTTGTGAGATTGACTACTCTGTAAAAAAAAGAGTGGCCCCAAAACATAGATATGTCTGTAGGAGTGTGGGATTGAACATGCGAGACCTTGAACGAGTAAACCCTGACTTGTCGGGCTGACATGTGTTCAGAATTTATGCCCCGGCCCGACCATCATTCTTCTGATCGACTTGAGAGCTTAACCTTAAAGTAATATCAAAAATGACGAGCCCACAAATTTTGCTCCGCCATAATTGTGCGCCTCAAGGTTTATCACATCCAACAGAATCTCATCAGGCAAAGCAATTTCTGTTAACCGGATGTGCTTTATGCAGAGATTGCCACATCCACTAAATCGAGATTAAAATGAGATTTACAAATGAATGTAGCTGATAAATGCTCTGTAAATTTTAATCCACAAGGCTAGTTCTTCCTGTGACACCCACCCTCCTCCCCCCGCATCACCCATCTCATTTGATTTTGTTCTAACACTTTTATTAATATAAAAACATCCATGCTCAGCTATTAGTTTTGCAAAGAGCTTACGTTACGGCAAAAGGATTTACAATTTACTGTGCGTCCTGTAACGACGCGTGTTGTAAACCTCGCTGCCGCACCCAAACGCCCCTGCTTCTTTATGCCCACAGTGATTTCTGTTTTGGCAAGAATTGATTTTCTATCTGTGATAACAAATGTCCTTTGTTGAGATATCAACTCGCCCTCCCATTTTCATTTACTACATCTAATATAGCAAAGATTAGATTGAGTTGCCAAATGGTTTAGATAATAGTTTCATTCTTGTTCCTCGTGGAGATATCAGACCCCACTGTCACCTTTCCATTCACACACCCAATGCTGGAGAGATTACATTCTGCAGGCAAATGATATTAGACTTTTTTTAATAGATCGGACTGGATGTCAGGATTGTTGGATAAAGAGGTGTCACTTTACATCCAGTGTGCTTTTCTTGAACAGTTTTCTTCTTCTTCATTTAAATTTATGTTTTGTTTTTTGCAAACACGTGCAGAAAATATAGACTTTGTGTCTTAAATTCTGTGTTAACAGATACATTTAATTTGTAGAAACATGAGATTAGCTGGTGATTTGTCTGTGATACAAAAATATTCTGTCAAACATCACAGCTGTTATCATGAGAGGCGAGGTACATTCTGGTCCAGTTGTATATATCTATATTTCTTATACATGCAGACTCCACAAAGAAAGGCCCCAGGCAACAAAGCAGAGATCTTCCTGTTGTGATGTCACAGTGCTAACCACAACACCCTCATGCAGAAATAAATGTGTGTACTAAACTACAGCCCAGGGGATGATAAAGATACCTCAAATTAATTCACAGCTTTCTGCGGAGTCTCACTGATGCATGTATAGTTCTGGGCAAAATGATCCCAGGCATTTTCTTTTTCTTTTTCTTTTTTTATTTATCTACACTTATTCACAACGTTGCACATTAATGAACACTATGATCTTTGTAAAAAATTAATTTGTTGTTAGGTTGATCAAGCCCCCTTAGACCAGTGCTTCCCGAACAGTGAGATGCTCTCACAGAGCGGGCTGCCATTTAGTCCTTAAAGGGGCAACATCATGTAAAATCAACTTTTTTGAGTTTTATATCATTTTATAATATTATACTCTCATAAAAACATGCACAAAGCCTTGCTTTGACTCATTCATGCATGTTTGAGAAATCCTGCAG
>NW_013952428.1:2148036-2152195 GCF_001266775.1 Austrofundulus limnaeus | reverse complement strand
CACACACACACACCGACACACCAAAATGGGCAAAACAGAAGCAGAAGGAGGTTCTTAAAGTGACAGAGGCCAATTTCAAGGCATTTAGAAGAGGAAGTGATGAGAAGATATGTTTATTTTCTATTTAAACATGAAAACAGCATTTTAATAACAAATAAAGGTGACATAGATACTTTATTATGGTATAGTATTTAAATATATGCCTGAGAAACACATAGTATCGGCCCTTTAAAATGAAAGCATGATAATATTTGAGAACCACTGCTTTAGACTGAATAACACTGTAGAATAGGCAGAGCCAACAAAACAATAATAATGTTGATCATTGTCACATAAAAGTTACTGTTTCTTTAAACGTCTCAAAACATCTGGAACTTTTTTCCCAAAAGTCATAAATATATATATTTTGCCCCCATTTTTAAATAACTACTTTTAACAATGACTTCATCAGTGAATTAAAATCTTGCGATTAGTTTAGTTTGATTTCTTTCCACTCTGTATTGACTCAAACAACGGCAAATTTGGCAGAGTGTGTTAGATTGGTTTGCTTTTGTTTTAACTGCCCCCATGAGATAATCAGACAATTGCAATTGCTTTAAGGCTAGAATGAAGAAAGAAAAGGATGATATTATTTCACGTTCAAACGTTAGTTAAGAAAAATAAACATCTGGAACAAATGTAGTTTGTTTTAAAAGCAAAACATTTTCAATTTCTCCTTTTAATGAAGTTCTAAGATTTTTAGAGGTGTTTCATGTTTTTGCTTTTTTCTGCTTCACTTGACACAAAATTTATTTTTCATTCAGCTGTTTTTGTGAAACTCTTGCAATTTTAGAATTAGTCATAGTTGCATTTTGAGAACCTTATTAAATAGACGAAATATCATAAATAGGTGAATAAAGTTGAATAAATTAGATCAGGTTCAGTCTGTGCTGCATATTTCTTACATAATTTATTTATTTATTTTGCATAATGGCTGTTTTAAAAAAATTCTCACCCATTTTTGAATGCAACATTTTTGAGTTATGATTAGGACCACTTGGATTTTATTTTATTTATTTTTTTTTTCATAAAAAATGTTCCAAATTAAACTGCTTCTTGCTTTTTTTAGTTGGCACTCCAAACTCCTAACAAAGCAACTTTTAAAAATAAATAAACCAAAACCTCATTAACGATTGTACTTTAATGTGAGACACTTTGGCACAAAACCTGTGGCAAACACACGTGGATATCTACTGTAGGTCT
The DNA here is from genome assembly GCF_001266775.1 of Austrofundulus limnaeus. NCBI lineage: Eukaryota > Metazoa > Chordata > Actinopteri > Cyprinodontiformes > Rivulidae > Austrofundulus > Austrofundulus limnaeus. The sequence continues at coordinate 2,150,953 of NW_013952428.1, read as the reverse complement.
TTTCCTCTTTCCAGGGTTTGGCTCAGTAACAGCAGATCCAATTGCCAGACGTTAATGTTTGCTTTGCTAAAAGCTTCAGAGTGCAAGCCACATAATATCATTACTGATTCATTCGTCAGAGGGCTTTGTCAGGAAGGTTCGAGGGAAGGAAAAGGAGGAGAGGGTGGAAAAAGTCGAAGGAAAAAAATCAGCTAAAATTAAAAAAATAATGCCACAAAATGAAAAAGTGAGTGCTCCAGCGAGCCACAGACGGAATATAAAAAGACAATCCTGTGAAATATACATGGCTGGCAGGAGAGCCGAGCTGAATGCTAAGCTCTGTTTTCTACCTGTAACCCGCGATGCGCTCCCCGATCCTGAGCCTGTTGATCACCCCTGAACATTTAGGGATCACGCCAACGGCTATGATCCGTCCAAATGGAGCCGTTTCCTCATCACCTTGGCAACAAAAGACAGGAAGACATGGAAGAGAAGAGACCATCTCCCATATTTAATAAGATTTAATGTTTTTTTTTTCCCCCCCGTCTGTAATGCTTTTATTATTGCAGATCAGCTTAGCTATGAAAGGTATTGATTGTGAACCGGTGAACCAACTGGGACTAAAGGAAGCAGAGATGGGAGGCTGTTAATGGCAGGTGATTTGTGTTTGTTGCAAAAAAAAAGGTAAAACGTTTTTTCTACTGTCATGTAAGGTGCTATTTTCCAGCGTTTTACCCAAACGAGAGGAGTGCATTTATGTATTTGAATGAATCATCGCAGTTGTGTTTCACTCCCTTAAAATCTAACCCTGGAAGGTTTTGTCCAAGACTTGACGTGTCAACACGGTTTAACAACCAGAGGATGGAGCATCAGAAATATAACAAATATAAAAATAAATAACACTGGTTAGAAAAGGCAGCATGAGAAACAAGAAAAGATTAAAGAAAAGACATGATTCAGTTTGATTTACTTCCAGAAATAACAATAATACTTTAATTATGCTCAATTGAGAAGTGTTTGTTCTCTCGCTCACGTCTCATAACACTTGATCACAATTTGCTACAGTTTTTAATAGTTCGGGCCTCTCAATCAAAAACCCAGATGTGATGATTAGAAAAAAAAAGAGCTGCGAAAGGTAAAATATATGGAGCTGATGAGTGAGTCTTTGTGTTCCTGTTCTAACCCTCACAGGGAGGAAACAGGCTGATAATTTGCTCTCACCTTAACACCAAGCAGTCAAGGTCAGCCCTCCACTGATGCATCATGGGCAAGGTGTCCTGGACACGGAGGAGCACTGCCGCACTAAGGTTGCTGCCCGTGTTGTTTCCGGTGACTTTGCCCCAGAATTTCTGAGTATTCCACCTGGAGGGAATACACAAAAAAGATACAATCTGAGAACAAGCAATTCATCCAGAGGTGCAGCTCTGAGGGGAAACCGCCGCACTTCTTTCTGTGATTTGTTGGCTTCCTCAATTCATGCATTGATTATATTTTTTACTGGCACTGGTGCAAAACTGCAGGGGAACTTGCAGATCCTTCAAGTTTGGTGAGATTTTGTCCAGTTTAGAAGGTCATCTTTTGAGTTGCATTGTTGATAGATAGACAAATAAATGACTAACAACAAAAATATGTTGAGACTTGAGTCCTGGTTGAGGAATGATTGTAAGGGAGCTGCGATTTTACTGAAGATGTTTGTTTTGGCTGGCCTTAAAGTGCCTGTGGCATGATGTTTTTAATTAAATATAAAAGCATTATTGGAAAGATAACAATATTAACATATTGCAAAAATAATTTCCCGCTGCTGAGATGAACAGTTGTTGAGATATTCGCATGTGAAGCAACAGGAAGTGATGTCAAAGGGGAATGCCCGCATGGAACAAAGCATTGATAAAATGGCCAATGACACCGACTGTAGAGAAGAATCTGATGTCTCTTTAGATTCTTTTGAGTCACTATCAGAGAGATGAACACAAGTCAGAGTTCAAATAAAATTGTTTTAATAAACAAAGACCAGAGAGTTTTCTTTGTTAAAGAGTTCCCTTTGATGTCACTTCCTGTTTCACTTTGGTTGAGCCAAGTTCAAAAGGAAATCGGCCATTTATGTGACAAAATGGGTAAAATCACATGTTTCATGCAAGGTTTCTTATATAAAAATGTGTTTTCTTTGACTTTTTGTAATCGATGGCATGTCACAGGCACTTTAAGAACAATAATGTACTCTTGACACCACAATGTATGCAGGGATTTATGATGTTTCCCATTGGATCAAACTGGGCATATAATCCCAAATTTAAATGCTGAGAGGAGGAAACAACTTAAAAATATATACAAACACTTTAAAAAACATCTAATCAGGAAACATAAGCATCAACATAACAGACACTATAATTAATAAGTTCTGTTAAGCCTGGGTAAAATTTGGTTTAAAAGTTTGTGTTATTTGTTTATTTTTATGTATATAAATGTATTTTCAGTAAGATCACACATTTCTTCTCAGTACAAGTGGGAAAAACTGAATAAACTTCTTCCATTTGACAGGTTAACAAGAACAGCAACGGTGTCAGAGCATGAATATGCAGACGACGTCAGCTTCTTTTTTTATTAGTAATAATATTGATAGCTTAACCCTCCTGTTGTCTTCGGGTCAAAATGACCCGCCACTGTGTTAAAACCCCCCAAAAAATCCCCTAAATGTTATTTTTTTAACTTGAGATTTTAAGACTTTGCCTAGATTGGCCAAAACAATAGAAAAAGTTAAATGATGCTTTTATTCACATTTCCATGTAAGCTGTACAAAAAAAGTACAGATGGAAAAGATGGAAAGAAGATGGTCTTCGGGTCAAAATGACCCGCCACTGTGTTAAAAACCCCCAAAAAATCCCCTAAATGTTATTTTTTTAACTTGAGATTTTAAGACTTTGCCTAGATTGGCCAAAAC
>NW_013952428.1:2139835-2147758 GCF_001266775.1 Austrofundulus limnaeus | reverse complement strand
GTGGAGAGGGAAAAATCAAGTATTCACACATTTTGTGGTGAATGACAATACACAAGATGAAATTTGGTGTTTAAAATTCAATTAAGCTGCTTATATTGGGAATTTAGTGGAGACGGGTCATTTTGACCCGGAGGACAAAGGGTGTATACAGAAAATGAGGACAACAGGAGGGTTAAAAACAGGTCTTGTTAGTCAGGTGGCGGAGGCTGTGGAGCGTTTCTCTCATCTGCCTTAAAGAAGTAAAAAAAAAAAGAGCAAGGCCAACACGAAGCTGTGTAAAATCTAAAGCGGGCGCCGACGTGCCGGAGAATGGAGCTGTGAGGAAGGCTAAATGTTGACTGGAGGAAGGGAGAGTCAGCCTGTCTCACTTGCTTGGATCATTAATTTGTGTTCTAATTAGCAGGAATGCCACAGTTGAAATGCGACGCCTGCATAAGAACGTCGAGCGCGCGCGTGTGTGTGTGTGCGTGTGTCTTTGACCTGCCCGAGCTCTAAGTCTCCTGGCTTGTTAGAAATGACAGATTGACGCTCTCCTTCACCCCCCAAACCCCATCCTCTTCCCATCCACCCATCAGGCCCACTCCACTCCACTTCTCCACCCACCCATCTGCTCTGGAAACGTGCCAGCTCTTTAGACCTGTCTTGTGTTTACACCATGCGGTTGTTTTGTGTGTGCGTGTCTTACTTAGTTCAGTTTTGGTATCATTGGAAAGGTTTGACCAAGAGGGTGCAACCCAAAAAATAAATTCATTAATTAATGAAGTCACGCTTTGGTAGCATCCATCATGTTCACTGCTGTGAATCTCAAGGCCAGGCGACAGTTTTCATCTGTTTTGCCAATTGAGCCTAAATGATTTAAAACAGAACCCAGGACATGTTTTAGTTAATTAGGTTTGTTGTTAAAGAGAAACAGTCTCAGGAGTCCTTGGGTTTAAACTTCCTACTTTCCAAAGCTGAGTAATACGTTTACGTCCCTCTCGGTTCTGTGAGGGATCTGAGATTGACTGCTCGGGTCGCTGTTCATTTCCTGCGTTTCTCCACTCGTTGTGGATAAACCTCTTCAACCAAGCTTTTCATCAGCTGTCCCCAGATTTTTAAAGACCCATCCCACGCAGCGAGCATTTGCCTCCCCAGGGCCTGAAAACATTCATTTAGATAGTGCCAATATCCAATTTTCCAATGTGTTTCTTTTAGACATATCTTTAAGGGAGAAACCAGAAAAATGTATCAGTGTTGCTATCCTTTGGTCGGTGACATCACATTTATTAAAGGCTGTGTGTTTGGGAGCTTAGGGGTGTTTTTTTTCTTTGTGTGTGAGTGTGTGTGTGTTAGTTATTCCTGAGAAACGTCTAGCCCAGGGACAGAGGCGAGCTGGTCCTCCCTGTAATTGAACCACAGATCCTGCCAGACTATTAGTCACACGTCTTGCTCTGTCCAGAACCTTTTATCGTTGTTGGATCAACACAATCTGTGCGAATGGGAACTCGCCGGTAATACAAATGTAGCTCTCAGAGATGACGATGACACACGTTTCTGCACGCAGATTTTGAACTTCACTTTCTTAACAACAGATTTTAAAAGAATAAATAAAAAACTTCTGAAGGTTTTCTGTGGATTTGTAGCAAAAGAGATTATTTTGCTAGTTTTGTTAGTTCAGATGATGCTAAAAACACTTTAAATTAAAATGCACATCAAGTTTACTTTCCTCTTTATTGCAATGAAAATCGAATAAAAAAGGCAAGGAGTCATCAAATGTTGCAACCTTCATAAATACATTAGGATTAAAATATGAAGAGTACTGTAACTTTACAAAATATATACTTAGTGCTACAAATTCTTGGGTTTACCTTCACATAAATGTGTGTTTAAATAATTTCTTTTACGGTGGTGTATCATTTACCTTGACATTAATTCAGTCATTTATTCAGAATTTTATTAGGGGGTAAATATTTGCTTGAAGCTGATGTATTACCCAGGTTCTCTTGATTCTCAAACTCTTTCATTTAAGTGGGAAATTGAGGAAATTCTGTTTTTGGTAACACTTTACAATAAAGGTAGCCATCAATCACTAATTAATAAGTAATAATGCAGGTGATCTGTAAACTCCATTAGACCATAAGACTATACTGAATGATTTATTTTTAAAAATTGAGTCAACATTTCAGTTCTCACTGTTTGCCTTTATTTATCACAGTTTAGATCACATGTTAAACTCAAGGCCCATGGGCCAAATCTGGCCTCGTTAACATTTTATACGGCCCTAAAGGTAAGACTTTATTTGTAAAATAGTTTTATCGTTTCTCTTTTGTTGATGTATTTAGTGCTTTTTTGCCATGTCAACTGAGGAAGTTTCAAGCCAAGAAAATGAAGTTTGATATCTTTTAAGCTAAATGTTATTGAGGATTTTATTTTTATACCTGATTTGCTAGATTGTGATCAAATGTATCACTAAAAAAATTAATAAAAAAGTTGTTGATTTTTTTCTTTATTTGTTAACTTATGTATGTTCTAAATGCCATAAAACATAATTTGGAAAAGGCTATTTGTATTTATATTTTGTCATATAAAGCTTAGTAAATAAGTAATAACAGATATTGACCCTTGGCTCAGACCAAGTTTTAAATTTTGGCCCTCTTGTAACTGGGTTTGACACCCCAGATTTAGATTAAAAAAACATTTATCAGGATGTTGCTTGCATGTAAGCACTACAATCATTTATAGATACAATTGAAACTGAAATAAAATGTTGTTTAAAAAAAGCACAGTAACTAAAAATAACTACCAGTTTTGTTGTATTTTATGTTTATTTCTTTTTATAAATTATTATTGATTACTGTGAAGTATGTTGTGACTGAAGAGTTGCACTTTAATAATAATAATAATAATAATAATAATAATAATAATAGGACCAGATGGTTTGATTTTTAGTACAGGCATTTTACAATACATTTGCATTTTCCTGTCAATACCAGGCATATTTGCATTCCCATGAGCCCGTAATAAATTCCTGTTGGCATCTGCGGTCATGTTTTTGTTTACATGTCAACAGTGACCAAATAATGAGCAGCTGCACAGCACCCAGCAGGTGAGATGACCTGAGGTGAACCAGATTGTTCTGTCTGCTGTGAGGGAGCGAGCGGCGTGGCTGCAAAATATTTGGCCTGATGGAAAGATGGCAGCCAGGCAGTCCAAAAAGATATAGGCCCACTTCCACTATTAGAAAGCATGACACAAATAACTGTAGTGGACAGAACTGTCTGTGAAAAGACAATCTGGGGGTTTCTCTTCTCTGTATTGAGCCTCGGAGTGTGAAACCAAGTCGAATGATGGAAGACTACGATCTCTGGAGGAGACTGAATGAAGAGGAGAGGAAGGGAGAGGAGGGCATGTGGATAAACTGCTCTAGATGAGCACAGACACACTCAGCTCCTGTTTATTCTTTATCTTCTCTCTACTGTTTAAATATCATTATAGTTGCTCTGTGGAGTCCAGTCAAACCAACCAGTTGGATTTGATTAGGTTTTTATCTACAGTATCGTGCACGACCCCTCCCCACATTTCACAGTGCCATTCTGAGAAACGAGAGCAGGACCGCTGGTCAGCACTCTGGTTTCCTGCTTCCAGATGGTAGATGTGAACGATCCCAGTAAGGGGTCCTGATGCTGTGTCCTTGAAGTCAGGTGATTTATATGCAGGCAAAGGCATCCAAAAGACACTCGAAGGAAAAAAAAACACTTCAATATGTTGTATGCATACAATATTGCTGCATCTTGTCTTATGTTATGCTTTCTATCATGAATAATCTTTATTTTTACACAAACTTATCTGTGCAGATTAGAGCCACTCTGGAGCTAATAGTGCACTTATGTTAACACAAACGTTGTAGCTTCCACCTGAGCAGCAGATGTGTATTTCTGCGTGTGTGCATAACCTTGAAGTGAACAGGGGAACGTTGCAGTATCCAGCTGCCAGCATCTCTTAGGGGCTTCATTCTTTGGCACCTCCCACTGTTTCTTCTCCAATTAACTCCATCATTGGTCGCGGTAAAAATGGTGCGCCCCACACCGGAAAGGCATACCCACCCCCCGCCCCATGGGCTTGAGATTTGCCCCCACTCAGCCGTACGCAGCTTAACACCACCACCCAATCACACACACACACATGCATAGATGTACACACCAGGAGAGCATCCTTCACAGCAGGGAAGTACCAGACATGGAAACACAGTCTTTTCATCTTTTTATCCTATTACAGCCCAAAAGTCAACTGATTCCCAGATCAGGGAGCAGGGGCTGGAAAGCTGTTGGCCCTGGCAGCCACATGAAAGAAAGCTGAAGAAAGGAGCTAAAAAAGAAAAAATAGGAAAGAATGAAGGAATGAGGAAATAGTGAAAAGATTTTTTTAAATCATTTAGTTCAGTTTGTCACATTTTTGCATCACATAAAAGCTGAATTCAAACCCACAACTTAAAAGTGTTTGAAAATGAGGTCAGACGGATGATCAGATGGATCCTCAGGAACCTGATCCAGTGAACGCTCGTCATCTCTGGGTTATTGATGCTCAGCAGGTAGAGCTGTTGATCCGTCTTTCCAAAGTGTTATCATCTCTGTGGTTTTGTTGGTGTTGAGGGTCAGGTCACAGCTTAGGCTCCAGGTTGCCACCTTTTCGACTCATTACTGTTGATCAGGGCAGGATTATGGATCATGTGGGTCCCTGGGCTGGAGTTACCTTTGGGGCTCTGTTGACATGATCTTTTTAATGCATATAAAAGACAATACTGGGTACGTGCAGATTCATTTTAAGGTTTCTAGTCCAACAGAGTAGAGCTGTTCTTAGCTTTAAAGTCTTCAATCCTGTTCTTCGTGACCCCCCTGTCCTGCAGGTTTTAGATGTTTCCCTGCTCCAACACACCTGACTGAAATGAATGAGTCTGACTCATAATCTGCACGACATCCTGAGTCAGGTGTGCCAATGCAGCTAAAACATGCAGGACAGTGGGTCACGAGACGAAAGTCTGAAGTGCAGAAAAACTTCCTCCTGACATCTAACATGATGAAGATGTGTCATCTGTCTCGAATTCGTAATTTATTAGTTGATAAACCATCAAATTATTATCTGAATTAGACAGACTAATGTCTTTTAGTAAAACCAGCAGTACTGTCGACTTAAAAACTGTTTAACATTTGACACAAATTAAACAGAAACACAAAAGAACCATTAGTTATTTGGCATAAATTGAAACTTTTCCCAGTGGAGTGAACTTGCACCTTATAAAAAATAAGTATAATAAAACATTTGGAAATAATTCATTCATTAAAAACACTGAAAACCTTCTAAACCTCATGGCCCTGGGCTACTGCCTCTGTAACTTAGGAAAGTCTGGCCGTATTGTTGGTATAAAGTCTACAACAGTGATGTCATCTGCAAATGCAATGATATGGTTACTGGTGAAACTGTCAGTGCAGTTACAGTACTGTAAGTAAACAGTAAAAGGCTCAGTACACACATTGATGGTTTACCTGTGTTCTTACTGTGGTTGTTTTAGGGTTTATAAACCAACTCTCACTGCCTCCTGTCCTGTCAAAAAGTTTAAAAATCCATCGGCACATTGTCAAATCCAAGCTCAGCGGCCACAGCTTACCAGCAAGCTGTTGCAGAAAGATGTTTTTTGAATTCCAGGCTAAAGTCTTATTTTAAGAAAAATAACGATAGAAATAAAAGAAGCACAAGATTGAATCTTGACACATGGATGTGAGAATGGACTAATGCAGAGGTTCTCAAAGTTGACTGACTGTGGATGGAGGGTCTTGGTATGAGTATTTTAAAAAATCACATTCTTTCCTCCCCACAGATCTATGAAAAGCCACTTTGGGAGCTTTATTCAGTTTCTTTGTTCGTCATATCTCCACTTCATGAATTACAAATACATAATTAAAGTTGGTTATTCAAAAGTAATTTGTTAGAGATATTTTTTGTAGCTATCAGGATTTTTCTTACCTGTTGTGAAATCCTAAATTAAAAATGATGGAATGTGATGGTTGTTCAAACAACAGACTTCTGAACACTATAAAATCTCACTTCAACAGACTGAACTACACATTCTCACTCCCAAGTCGTCACATATTGACGCTTTTCCAAAGGTTCCCTCTGCGTCTTATTTTGACGCATCAGGTACCCCCCTCGCGTCAGTCCTTGACGCCCGCGGCTTTTCCGGGTTGCGCCACCAGGGGTCTTTGGGTCGGGGGTCTGAGGTTAACATGAGGGATCAGGATTAATGGTTAAGTTTAGGTACTGGGATCAGGGGTAGGATGTCCATGGTGAATATTAGGTCATTTTACGCTTTAGAACATGTTTACGTGAATTTCGTAAATTTTCTAAAAATGGTTAATTTTAGGTACTACGGTCAGGGACAGGATGTCTAAAGTGAACAAAGGCAATTTCAGGCTTTGGAACGGTCGTTTTCGCACATTTTCTACACTTTCTGAAAATATGACAACAAATTCCGCCCCATCTCGTCAGTAACTGACGTGACGGGGTTACCCTGCGCGTCAAAATCGGACGTAGAGGGAGCCTTGGAAAAGCGTCAATATGTGACGACTTGGGAGTGAGAATGGGTTGGACTGAACGCAGCATTGAGTCAAACTAAAATTGAAAGTGTGTTGTTGTTTTTTAGGTTATTGCTGACTTTAATTAGAGACATTTCTGTGCAGTGACTTTATCTAAAAACCAAGTGCTATGTATCATAAATACTAAAATAGAAAAATGCAAGAGAGAAGGAATTACTGGAAGGAAGATTGGAGGGAAGTGAGGAAGTGGAAAGATCAAAGACTGAAGGAATTAAAAATGGGGGAAAGAAAAAGGCAACAGGAACCAAATCTAATTCTAGTCGAGGACAGAGAAAGTAAAACTAACACAGCAAAAATGAACAGAGGGAAGAAAAATGGACGAGGAATGTATGGATGACAGAGAACGCTGAAGAAATAAGGAAAGAAGGACGCAGAGACGAAGGCAGCGTAAAGAAGCCACGCTGAGAAGAAACAGTCCCAGACAGGGTGACGTGAGCCGGACTGACAAAAAGTAATCCAGACTCAGATTAGGACACCTCGAGATTTTAAAGTTCCAAAGTACTGTATACGGTTTCTAACTACAAAAGAAAAGAGGAGGAAAAAACCCCATTAAGAAGAATTGAATAAAGTGACCACAGAACTGTCAAAGATTGTGTGAACATTATGAGCAAACCTAATTTAATCACAGCTTGTTACACTTTACTTTTATGTTCCACAGAGGCTTATACTACCTTTAAGCAAGGAAGAATGCCCAGTGAAAACACACTAAGGGGACCAATCATTGTGGTTATGCTCTGCATCACTGCCAGGTACATTTCCAGAGTTGGCATGTTTACAGAAGCGGTGAGATTAGGAATGGAAAAAACACTGATTCGTACCAATTCATGGATGTGCACGTGTGCAATACAACTTCACTGTTAGAGCAACTTTGTAACGACGCGGCTTTAGGGTTAACTCTACAAACTTTGCTTTATTAACTCTTTGTACCAATAAAATCTGATCTGTTTAATATTTACAAGTCAGCAGAAGGTGTGATTTTACTCACACAATAAGAAAAGACAGAGAAGCAAATAGAATAGAATAGAATAGAATAGAATAGAATAGAATAGAATAGAATAGAATAGAATAGAATAGAATAGAATAGAATAGAACTTTTCTGGCTCACTAAACATGTAAGATACTGAAATATACAGAGCAACATATCAAACACAACACTAAAAATCTATAAAAATTCATTAAAACACATTCTTACAAAAGATTCAAAAATCTTCCAGCCCCAGCAGCTCAGTCACATAAACTACATGTTATCACTTGGTTTGATTGAGAATAGTGATGGCGTTTGGGGGGATATATATAT
>NW_013952428.1:2135437-2137853 GCF_001266775.1 Austrofundulus limnaeus | reverse complement strand
GATGGAATTCCATCCATCCATCCATCCATCCATCCATCCATCCATCCATCCATCCATCCATCCATCCATCCATCCATCCATCCATCCATCCATCCTCTGCCTCTATTTCCACAAATTACATTGTATGAGTGTTAAAGCCAAATTATATTGTATGACATTAGTTGTTCTGATCATGTGTCTTTAATGAATTAGATTGCTGGCAGTGCATTGAGTTACATACTGTATCCTCTACAGACCACATATGAAAACCCCAATGTAAGATCCAATACTCTGTATTAATTTGATGTCAAATTTGGAGAGCTCTTTACAACTAATCTTGCTAATAAATAGACAAACCACTGTACAGCATAATCCCTTTGTAAGCACATTTAGACAGAGGTGCTCAGGATCCATTCAGACTTTACAGAAAAGAACAGGAAGAGCAAAATCAAACAAACAAAATGTAAAACAAACACAAGACAAGAACAACTTTTTAAACCGTAACTAAGATTTAAAAATCAAAGAAAAAGCAAACAGGACAAGACCCAAGTGAAGCCAGTTTGAGTTGAAATGAACGTAGTTGATGGCAGCAGGACTGCAGGTGGTTGGGGGGGTGGGGGTGGGGGGGAAGTGAATGAAAAAAGAACAGGTCTTTATTATGGTGAGTAACTTTGACACAGTCGCGTTGCACCCAGTGCCAGTCCATCCGTCATCCAGCTCTCCTACTGATGAGCGCTGGAAACAAATCTGAGGAAGCTGGGCTTTATTTTGCCGCCTGGGTGACTTGTCTGAATCGTCACGAGCCCGTGTGTCCCTGCATCCCTCCCCAGCTGACGTCTCCCAGGCTCCGTTTCACCCGCTGGGAATCTCTCCCGCTTCATTATGCAGATCTGTATTTTTGTATTTTTTTTTTATCTGTGCCAGACCTGCGTGTTTATTTGATTCCTTATTTATCTCCAATGTTGCTGCTGTTTATCTGTTTGCAGAGCGAGTGCATATATGCGCTTGATAAGTCGTGAAACACAGAGGGCATCAATCACTGTCACTTAGCCGCTCAACATGTCAGCTGCAGACAGAGCCGTCTTCCAATCCTTTTACTGCTTAGTCTAACTTTGATGCGTTTTCAACTCCTTCGATACATAAATCTGCGAGACGGGGAACAAGTGAGAGAAGAGGGAGGAGTGCTGGATGAGGACAAGTGCTTCGGTGCTTCTGCAATCTGAGTCAAATATATGTTTACACATCCACAATTGAGAAATCCAGGAGCACAGTGTCAGATCTCATATTCTGGATGCCCCAGCTCAGCAGCCACCCCCCACCCCCCACCACAGGCCTCCTCTCGGTGGCAGACCTCTGCAACAGTTATTTAGATGAATGATTAAAGTTAAGGCGCAGCCAGCCAGAGTCTCACCGCTCTTATTTAAGGAAGAATGGGCAAGCTGTCATCTTTTGATGCATTGCCTGCCATTCTGCATGCAAACAAGGCGCGCTTCCTCCACAGTCCCTCCCTTCATTTCATATGTATCCCAAAAGACCTTCCTTAGTGATTGATCAGGTGCTTCTGTGGCATCGCTGGAGACGTGTGGGAAGTCTGCCCACCCAGCAAAGCAGACAAAAACACTCCGGCATGCTGATCCGATGTGATCAGAACCAGGATGAAGGGAGGATTACTCCACGCAGTTGATCTATGGCCTCCAAAGTCTGGCTCCTCAGAGGAAACCCCTCTAAAGGTTTCGATAAAACAGAGTTTAGTTATAATATTTTGTTTTGGCTATTTTTTAGCAAACTGTGGAAAAACAAAGATAACTTACAGCACACACATAAAAATAACAATGAAAATAATGTGTGCTTAAGATTTAAGTTAAGTGTTTTTATATCATGCAATTAATTTTTAATTAGTTCTTGAAATAGTATTTTAAACAAATACAGTTTATACAATAAAAGTTTATTATTTAATATGGAAAATTAAGTGTAAATATTGCTAATATATATTTTAGAGTTTCTGCTAAAATTGTGCTGCACTTAATCATATAATCACAACTGTTTTTAATATTGTGCAAAGTCTTGAAAAATTGTCATATATTATTATTAAAGGATTAAAGATAAAAGATTAAAGATTCGCCTTTGTTGTCATTCAAATATAACATCAGGGCTGGAATGTGAATGAAAATTGCAGTTAAGAACACCCATTCAAGAAGACACACAAGACACAAAAACATGGGGGAACAGATGAACAGGTCATGCACAACCAGGTTGCGTTTCCTTTTGCAGCTGGAAATACACAACAGGAGAGATGAGTTTCAAAAAAATTGTTCTGATCCTATATTTACGTCAGTATCATATATAGCAAAAAAAAACCACTCGCGACAGAGCAAGACAGCTGGGGAGGGGAGGGTCAGGTAACACATGAGGTGGGGCGGGGTTCAGTGGATTATTA